>NC_031768.1:79487102-79639727 GCF_001522545.3 Parus major | reverse complement strand
TTTAGCAAGCCAACTATATTAGGGTTTTTTTTTTCCTTTGGCTTCAGTTTAGCAGCCATGTCTGACATATGTGAATTGAAGCAGAATTTCATGTTGTCTCCTTGAAATAAAACAGGGCTGACAGAGAAGCTGGCATGTAACAACTGCCTTTCCCAGAAAGTCTGCTCTTTCTGGATGGAAAGCAGCACAGCATTTCACTCTGGCATAACTTAAATATGTGACCAATGACTATTACACTGGTTACAGACCAGCAGAGATCCTTCAGGAGAGCAGCACTCAGAAACACTGGCACAGACACTGAAGTGCTCACTCTATCATCCTAATAACTAGATTTTGGTACTTTCTAGTCTTTCTTCCAACTTACACTAAAAAATTATGGAAAGCCTGGATTCACTTCACAACTCCAGAGTTTACCTTATACCAGCTTGAATGAAGTGCCAGTTTCCAAGATTTGAGCGAAGTGAGTGGGATCTCTCCAACGCACTTCAAACTCTTACTCATGGAGTGACGTGCTGAAATCCTAGAGATGGTTCCCTTGAAAACTGCAGTGGCAGGAGATACGCTTGAAGCACTATTAAGATCACACAGTTACATCTTCACAACGCCCAGACAGCCAGAACATTAGGTTTGTGACTCCTTCACAGGATAACATCTATATAATTTGCCTTGTCCAAATTGAAGCGCAAGAAAACAGATGGCTCAGTTCTGCCACCATTTCTTTGCTTGTTCTGGTAAAAGAGTACCACGTGATGGAGAAATTGTCAACAGCCACTTCCATTGCTGTATTTTCCCCAACAACATTAGGATGTAAGGCACAGGAAAAAAAGCTTTCAAAAGTCTTTTGAGAAGGGATGCAAATCCTTTCATTTTGAAGAAATCACTGTAAATGCATGTCTGCATTTCAGATATTATTTAAGAAACTTCAGCTATCAATACAAATAAAAGAATAATTTAATCTGTTTCAAGACCTTCAGAATTGGTTCAATATAACAAAAATATTCAATCTGTTCAGTTGATTTGTCTAAAAGAGAAACTAATTAAACCTTAAGAATATTAGAAATCACGAATACTAACATACCTAGAAAACCTATTTTAATCTTGAAGACACAGTATACAGTGAATGGAAATTAAAGCTATATAATCTTAGACATAACATCATGATGCACCACGCAGAGGGAAAATAAAGCCTTGGAAACCCGCAGGCATTTTCCTTTCATAAGACATTTTTGAGTATTTTTTAAAATCAGAGAGGATAAGGAGAATATTTACAAGTTATCATTTCCATACTGGTCACGTGCACTTGGGGTAAGAGGACTGACCCTGATGCTGTGGGGGTTTTTGGAGTAGGCAGAAATTTTACTTTATACAAGCTCCCAGAGGAATGAGAAAGTTTTAAATGTTTGGTTTTAAATGAGATTTGATTCTACATGACTTTCAACCCCACACAAATTTAATTTAAACCTTGTTTTATAAAGGTACCTTGACAGCAATGGATAATTAAAACATAAAGCAAAGTATTATATGAAAGTTATTAAGTTCTAAAGCAAACTATTTTCATATCTTTTGTTTCCCTATCTTTTGGTGCCTATAAAGACACCTTCGCTCATTGCTTTAAGGGAAGATAAAATGTCACCACATTCTTGATACAACAGAAATGCATTGCTCATCACCTCACTTGACACACATGATGCCTCATGTTAAGTGCAGATGCTTAGACTAATAATCTTCTGCAAGCCTGTAACCCACAAGGTTCTTCTATTAAAAAACAACAACCAGGAACTCTGAATATCATCAAATTTATCTTCACCATCCAACTCAGTACATATCTTCTATTCAAACAGCTTTTGTGTTTGGACTTATCTACTTTAGTCTCCAATTCTGTTTGTGAACAGCCTCAGCCAGCTGATTAGGCAACAATCAGAAAGGATTTGGCAGCTAATATCACGGGCTGTTGCAGTCCTGCAGCTGCTAACAATGTTTTCCAGCTGCTAGCTGTCTGGCCATTCAAAAGTACTTGTGATTCTTTCAAACCACTTGACAAGGTCGTAGAAGAAGTGTCCTTGGGGCTAGACTTGGCCCACTGGGCACTATCAACCAGCAGCCAACTCCTGTCCTCATGACTGATGATAATTAACATCTACAATAACATACTATAGGATGAGACAGCTTTTCCACCACTGACAATTTTTACGACTTCATAGTTCTGAGCTAAGCTCTAGCCCAGATGCTGAGACAGCTTCCTCCATGAAATGGGTCTGACGTGTTTATCTGGGGATGCTCAATTCAGGGTGGTCCTCTTGGCATCCCACAGCCCAGGCCTCCTATATATTTCTCTGAAGAGACAGGGAATAGCTGTCTCATCAACACAGACCAACATAGATCAACACATCCCTGCTGCTGCCTCTGATTATCACCAAGAGTGTAAAGGCCAACATGCTTCATGAAAAAGACATGTGAAATGTCTCCCTTACATATAAATTAAAGAGCCTGGCACTCAGAATTGAACCACACCATCAGTGCCACGCACCAAAAGGCTGCTAAAACTGAAACCCAGGCTCATTTACTGAAAAGAACAAACCATCCTTGCCTATTTTATGCAAAACTAGAGCACTGTAACAGTCTCCTTTGTATTGAATGTTTGTGCTTTCCTCTCCTCTGCAGTATTAAAGCATGAAGAGACACTTGTGGTATGCATGAAATCTTATCTTAAATAAGTTTATCTGCATCTTCAAACTTACTTGGCAAATGGCCAGAACTTCAATGAGTGTTGATAAATTTCTACCATTGTTAAAGACCAGAAAGTATATTTATGGCTGTGTCTTACATGAAACGCAAAGGATGACATGGCAGGCAGCTTTTTTTTTTCCCCTCCAAATGTTTAGGGGCATAACACTTTGTCCATTTTGTCCTCTGTTATAGCTGGAATCTTTCTTTTCTCCCTTTTCCACCAAGACTTACTAACAAAATGCCAATCAAAGATGCTGCCTCCTTTAACAGTTTCTATGAAAGAAATCAGCCTTGGGGTCCCTCACTGAAAGAATGGGGCCAAAAATAAAAATGTTAATGTGCAGGTAGGTGTGTAAGAGTGAATGAATGATGCTGCCCCTTTTATCCAGAGTCACATGGAACCACAGGACTGCAGAATGGCTGGAATTGAAGGGTCCTCTGGAGGTCATCTAGTCCATCCCCCGCCTGGAGTAGGTTGCACAGGACTGCTGCATCCAGGAGGAAATCACTACTGTCAACAACCAAAACTCCTCAGCACTTGTTTCTCTTCTTTTCCAGAGACTGGTGCTTGGATTTCTGTAACTATGGTAATTGTGGAACTATTTTTTTTAAACTAATATAAGCCATTATTTTTAAAACTATGATAAAATTGGATATAAGGGCGGAAGGGATCATTTTAACTCTCTTACATAATGAATCAAAGAACCTCACTAAAAATTTCAGCATCAAATTACTATAACTTCTGTTTGAGTTGCTTTTAAAAAAAACATGCCTCAATTCATCTGGTGGCAGATAATTCCTCACAATCTCATGATGCTGTTCAGTAGTAGACATGCATGTATCAATTAATTGGCAAGCTTTATCAAGAACCATGCTCATACTCCCAAATAGCCAAATGAAAACCAGCTCTAATGATTTGTTTTACCCTGTTCACTTTGAACAAAGCAATGATTTCATCTTCCAAAAGTTGTGACAGGTTTAATAATTTTTTATTCTCAGTCAGCCATTTCCCATTCTCAACTGAGGTTATCACAAAGTTTTGCATAAAACAGTTCATGCCTGCTAATGAGCCACAACTATGCTATGATAAACAGGTAACTTCAAGTAGCATTCTAGAATGTGTGGTACTTAAAGGAGAATACATATGCATACAGAGCTTCAATTTACTCCACAATATTTTATTTTTTTTTCCCCCCACATCTTTCTACCTAGAAAGGTTTATACTTGTGCCTTAGATTTCAGGTGTGAGCCCTGTTGAAATTAGCAGCAAAATTCCCCTTGACTTTCAGGAGACTGGTTCACTCTGCTGTTGTTACACAGACTCAAGGCTTTTGGAAACAGAACAAAAGTGTCGTTATTTTGCAAATTACTGCAGTACTGTATTGGTACTCTAAACAAATATAGCCTATGTCTCAAGGAATTTGTGACCCATATCTTACTTTAATGTGTCATCCTAACATTTCAAGACACTGACTTAGTCCTGTTTGGTATTACTTGGATGGGTCCACGTGAGTTCTTTGTAGAATCTGTGCTTAAAGATGTAAAGCAATAAAGCAGTATATTCATACTGTTCTTTGCCTTTCTATTTTCATTTTGGTTTAAAAAAAATTTAGATCCAATACTTTCATTTTTACTCCTATAATATGATTGCTCTTTTTAATTAACAGCTAGCAGCTACCCCATTGCTACTGTTCTTTCCATTTCATAAAAAACCCTAATGACAGGAAAATGCACTTTATTTAGAATGGAGGTTTTATTGTCATAATAAATTATTGTCATAAATGTGCTCAGCCTTGCACTGGTTTGTAAACTTTACAGAATAGGGTGTTATCACTGCAAAAAGTCACATAAAAAAATTTAAAAATAAAAAAATTATGGAAAAAAAGAGACAAAATCCTAATCCCTAAAATTATTCTTCTCTATAAACAGCTTGAATTTCTTTAAAAGGTCATTCCAGATTCTTTAGGCAGGTCTCTTTTTTAATCAAGTCATTCTCTGAAACTCAGGTTTCTGAGGACTCAGACTGATGATGAGATGGTTTACTTTTAGCTTGCATTTTGAAACAGATCTTGGAGCATTTCGAAACCAGTAATTTTCATGCTTCATGTACAGTGCTACACAAAGCATTTAAAGTGCTTGTGTGGGCACTTTTGAGAGGTTCCTTCATTTGGCACCTTCCCATCTGATTTCAGCAATATGGGAAGGCCATGTATTTTTGCAGAGAAAAACAGGATAGATGTTATTTCAGATAAGAGAGCCAACTGCACACAACTGAAAGGACTGTGGAAGACCTGATTTCTATTTCTGGTCTCATCCCAAGGAGAACTGTTCCTGGATGATGCTGGTAACTCACATCAGAATCCCATGCCTCAGTTTTTCCTCTATAACAAGAGGACATCTTTTGTAAAGTACTTCACAGGAAGCCTTTTAGAGAAAACCACTTCTTACAAGTTCTCCACCTCTTTTTAAAATTAAAAATCTCTTTGCCTTTGCAATGAAGACTCGGTGATGACCACACAGGTCACGATTCTTCCCCTTGGAGAACATCAGGGAAGATGCTGTCTTTGTTTCTGATGCAAACTGAACTGGGTTTCTAGGCCATGATCCTGCTAGCTGCTCTTGTGCATGTTTCAAATTCAAGGGAACCTCAGTGGATGAACTGACTGAGCAGCATCACTTCCAGCAGACAAAACTCACTACTTTCTTCAGTTAGACACAAATTATTTTCCTCTAAAAAGAAAAATATTCTCAGGACAGCTGCAAATAAGACACAAGTTTTATTCCTGGGGAATTATTTATGAAATTTTATCTGTTTCTTGGCTTAGATCTCAAGCTGTAGGAAATTGTCACAGATCCATTCCAAACCCATTATCATTAAAATGAATAACAATTGGGAACCAGAAGACACAATGGTTTAGGGAGGGCACTAACTTTCTGCCGTCTATTTGTCTAGACTCCTCCATGATGAGAATTGAATAACGCCATTTAGCTTTGTTTGAGCTGAAACTTTTTAGCAGCTTTTCAAAGATGACTTTCACAAATATGTATTTGAATATACATATACATATGTATCAAGATGCTGTATTATCTGGGATTTTTCGTGACATGAAAATTACCAGCATATTTGTGCACACACGAGAAGACTACCTTAATTTACTAGGAATATATGCCAAAGAATGGTTTGTAGCTTTATGACTGATGGAAAGTAAATGTATTTGCAATATTATTTCATCATACCTGCTAGGTCCGAAGTTCATTTCTTTCTCCAAAATTCAAGACTTTGTCATTCCATTTAAATAATAAGATTTATTTCTTATACAGACAAATTTATGAGTTTAGATTATCTCCCTATTTGACTATAAAGAAGTGCTGTTATTTCTCTATGTGCACATTATGGAAACAGTCACCAAAATTTTGCTTTTCTTCATTCCTGCCTTTTTTTGTTCGTTTGTTTGTTTATTTTGATTTATTTTAAAAATAAGTGGGAAAACGTTTGAAAGATTTTAAAATTTTGGGACAGAGACCTTTTTAGCAAGCCGTACGTACCCTGCAAGAAATTATTATTTATTTTGTTCAAGAGAAGGGCAAGTTTTAAATTGACCTCCACCCTTTTGTATGGAGGTGTCATTTCAGATGGTACAGGACTTTCTTGCCCAGCAGAAAATGGTACAGTGAGATGGCAGAAACTGGAAACTGAAGTTAAAAAAATTATCACAAGTGAAGTAACTGACAACTGAAACAAGCTGATCTAAAGGCTTGTAAGTTTTTCAATTTTTAAGGTCTCAATTTGATTCTAAATTCCTGCTCTGTCTGCACAAGAAACTTGCTGCAAGGATTATCACTAATGCTCTATGGCTTATATTAAGAAGGGACTCAAATTAGCTGGAACATAACCACTCCTTCTGCTCTTAGAATCTGTGAATCATCCAAAAACTTTTTTACTAAACTCACAGAAGATAAGAGCGAAGACGGCAAATATATCTAAACGGGAAAAAAAAGAAGCAATAATCCCTCTAAAAAACCCCACATATTTATGTGAGGATTTCAGCAATAACTTGAAAATATAAAGTACAACTGAACTGTCAAGTCACTTCTAGACAGAAAAAAATTGCTAAAAACCTGTAATGCCAGTAGCATTTCTGACACATCCCTCTTCAAATGCTGTTTTGTGCCCTGTCAGCCTCCCTCTTGCCTTATTCACCCATCAACCTAATTTCTCACTCTTGCACTTCTATCATTTTCCTTATCATTCTGCTCTTTTGGGTTTGCTTTTTTCTTTTGACATTATCAGGCCCAGCCACAAGTGGCACTTCCCCCTGGCACTTCGAGGCAATTGCATATCCTTCCCTTGTGCAAACAGCACAGGCAGTCAGGAGCAGAGTGGAGTCAGCAGGGAAAGACCCCAGACCTCAGGGGATGGAGCAACCTAAGCCCCTGCTGCCACCAACCACCCTGTCACACACTGGACCCTGTAGCCAAATTAATGAGCATAGTGCCTTTTTCAGGAGCAGTCCTGTGCAGCCTTTGCTGCACTCTAGCAGTTCTTGTTGCATTTTATGAGTGAAACTGAAAAAAAACATGTAGGAATGTCATCAGCAAAGTGGGCAAGCAAGGAAAGCATGAACTGGATACCAACATGAGAAAAGCTCCTGCAGGAATGTGCTAAATGTGAGACTCTTGAAGGTTTTTTATGAGATACAGGGGCCATAATGCTCGTTTGAAAAGTAAGGAGGATAAGATTTGTTGCAGAAAGTCTGGTTTGCCGACAGACCTGATTGTGTTGGCCTAACTCCCCTCAGCAGGTTTGTGGAGTGAGGCAGAGCAGGACTAAGCTGCAGATATGTCTGTCATTTGCTTTGCGTGCAGAGGGTTTTCCCAGGCAGTTACACTCAGCAGCAGCTATGCACCCCAACCCATCTGGGTGCCCACAGCTGCAGGTTTATTCTTAGTTTCAGGAATGCAAATCCTTGTGGACATGGTAATTAATGGCTTCATGTCAGCAAGGAGACAGGTTTTCCCCTCAAAATATTTCTCTTTGTGGACAGGTCAGTTTCCAGATGAAGTGGATGAGGTGGGGGTTTAGTCACATCTAATTCCACATTTGTCACTCAAGGTATCAAAAAGACCTGCCTGGATTAGACTGCTCTTGCTAGTTCTGTAACATGTAATTACATGCAGTGCAGTGTGTTTCACTAAAAACTCTACTCTAGGCATGAGAGTGATGGAGCCAAGCTCCTTCTGCTCTGCAGCGCTGTGAAGAGAAGTGAGAGGACAAACACATGCCCATGTCCTGGCAGAGTGCTGTGTCCCAGCCCACAGGCCACAGTGAGACCTGCTGCTCACCATGCCATGCGGCTTGTGGGCACACAGTGCTATGTCAAGAAGTCAAGGTGATGTGCTGTGTGGCTTTATAAGCCTTGATCTTCGTAAGATCAGGCCTCTCTGTGGTCTCCTGTGCCTGCCAGAGCAGGGACTGGCTCCTTGGCTAAGCCAAGCCTATCCAAATAAACTTGGGCAAAAACAAGGACATGAAAAAGATCGCACATCTCCATCAACTAGGAGGGCAAAGCATGTTTCTTTGACACATTTACCCCAGAAAATTCAGGAAAATGTCCACATATATTCTAGAAAACTTCTTCCAGTCATTTCAGTGCATGGACATCTTCTCTGAGAACAACATGCACTGTTACCTGGGAAAGAGTTCAGGTCTTAATGTAATAAATGAACAAGAACATAATTCAGACAAGAACACCAAGGTTTCTATTTCTTCCAAAAGGTGATGGATTACAGTTTGCCCATTTATCCTTTAATATTTATTGCAATGATTCTGAATATCCTAAGTGGTACTGAACACCCTCCTATTCAATCTCCTTCCTTTGGACATTTGTCTCTTAAATATGTGAAAATTTTTATCCTTTCCACCTACTAAGCCCTGCTTAGTCAAGCTATTCAGCTAAGTCATTACTAAGAATTCTCTTCTATCTTTAACCTTCAATATTCTTAGGATTTCTTTAATCATTACAAATTCCAGTTTGTGTCCTATGACAACATCTCATTAAAATGATCTTCCTGCTTAGATCCTAATGTGGTACAACCAGTCACTGCTCAGCTGAAGGCAATGAAGGGACACTGATTTATGAGACCTGTCTCTTCATTACTTTAATTTCTGTTAGCTGACCCTTCCGTGAAAATGAGAATAGGAAAGGTGAAAAAATAATATAGGAATAAGACAAAATGCATTATGAAGATAAAGAGGTTTTCTACTTTGCTAAACACAAGTTTAGCTCAAAAGACAACTCCTGGGAAAATTTGGATATGTCAATAGTGTTCAACCAGTTTCTCAATGAGCTTTAACATATGATAAATTTCTGTAACAAGAAAGCGAGTTTGCATCGATTAATGATTCTACAAACAAGAATCTATTTGTTTTAATAACATACACAAACTTCTTTTTGGTTAGGTGCCAAAATTTGGCTGACTTCTGTATGTTAGAGGAATCAGTCAATCTTCCCAAGTAATGTGGCTGTAAACATGTATTCTTTTTGTGATGCACAGCCACTATAACTTCCAACAGCAGCAGAGCTCTGTACAAGCTATTTTCTCTCTGATCTTTGAAGAGTTGAACGCATCCTCTGTCAGAAGACAACAGACAACTCATTCGCCCATGAATCTGACATTGTGTAATATTGTTAGTAGACTTTTTGCCAAGAATGCTAGCAATAAATTGAACGTAATGAAATGGAAAGTCAAACGTCTTAGGAATGATTTATATAGAGATAAGTCTGTTCTTTGAGGAAGGACAATGAACTGGTTTCTCAGACCAGTCTGACAGTGTCCATATCAAAAATTAAATAATCCAAGCCAAGCAAAGCATAGTACTGCCAGGCTTCCAAAGGATGAGGAGAAGAGTAATAACTCATGGAAGTCCTAATGAAAAAAGAAGATCAATCCATACACATAAGGTGCTTTCCACTATTTCATATATTGTACCTCCACAGCATTCCAGTAATATAGTGGCAATGGACAATGCAAACAAGAAATTTAGGGGGATAAAACTGTGTCTCCCTTGAAGTCAAAGCAAAACTTTTTTCAGAACCAGGATTTCACCATTTTCAGAATCAGGATTTTATCCTTGAGTGCTTTTATTTTTAAGTTTCACAGTAAGGAGGTGACTGGCTTTCAGCACTCAGCCTCTCTAATTGTCTGCTCTTAAAAAAAATCTGTATTATCAGATTTAAAGAGATTTAATACCTAGCTTCATGACTACTTATCTATTTCAGAAACCTCCTAACAATAATAAATTTGCTTGTTTCCATCATCATTGAGGGATTGTCTTCATACATTTTTTCTTCCATCTCCTCCCTCTGTCCACCCTGCACTAGCATTCTTTCATTGTTCATCCTGGTAAGGGTTAATATGAGGATTATTTGTTCTTCTTTCCCCTTCACTGCCTCTGTTCTAGCAGAAAGTGACTGTTTTTTCTAGTCAATATTATATCAAAGAGCTTTTATCGTTTCACTCAGGTATGTCACTTGAAAAAAGAAGAGGTATTGTCCAGGATACACAATACATTCAAGACCTCCTTAACACTCAACACTTACTCTTTCAATCCCTTTAGGGACATAGGCAAACATATACCCCTAAAAAAGGGGAAAAAAAAAAAAAAGTTTCCTAGTGTTTGCAGGCTATCAGAGGAAAGCCTGTTAAAATTCAAGGGAATCTGTCACCATAAATGATGAAATCCCAGAAGACAAGAGTGGGGATTAGACTGACAAAACATCTACCTGTGTCAACAGAGAAACAAAGCTCCATCAGACACTGATCCAGGCAACTCAACATCTGTGCTCCACCACCGCCACCTCCCCCACTGACAGCTGAGCGTGCTTGAAATGTGTGTCTTCTTCTCCTGACACCACTCAAAAGACTGCAGAGATCAGTGCTAGCGTGGCTCCCTGACAGCTCTGCCTAAGGACTTTGCACCAAAAGCATGTACAGTGCTATAAATGCTTTACTCTCCCTTGCTGCAAATAAATAAAGATTTTATTTCTCCCAAGAAGACAATCTTACTTACTTGGGATAGCGTCTCTGCTGAAAGATGGGCAGAATCTCTGTATCTTGATTTGAATGTAGTAGCAGTAAATCCCGAAATCTTTCTGTCAGGACAAAGAAAATAAAAAAAGAAGAAAAGAAAAAAAAACAAACCCAGACTGTGACTCTGCATTATACGTTCAGGCCACAAGTAAGCAAGCAGTAATATCAGTGAATTCTCTTCTCCAGCAATATTTAGAAGAGGACAAAACTAAGAGAAGAGGGACTAAAAATGTTTCCTGTAAAACCTTTTAATATTTTAAAATGTCTTTTTTTTCATTCAATACTGAATTCTAGTAGTGTCTGTAAGTTACTGAGGTCTGCACAGAGGTCTTCTAGGTATCATGCACCAACAGCCATAAGCAGTCCCTGCGAGCCTAGTCCCAACAGAAAGGAGGAACCCCTAAGAATTCACCAGCTACTCAAGGATCACAGTAGTCAAAACAAACATGTTAATTAATTCACATAAGTTAAACTGCAGTGCCTTCAGTAATTGACTTTATGTTTTTAAGGATGGTTGGAAGACTGAATTGCTTTTTTGCCATTGTTATCTATTTGAAAAACTGCATGATAGGATTATCTGTAGGAGGTAAAGCTTTTGTAACTTAATTTCACTGACCACCAAATGAAAGGTTGGTTGCAGTTTGTGTATCTGCCTTTCTCTTATGCCTTTCTCCAGAAGTGGTTAGACACAGTAAATCAAGTGGGATCTGTAGGACCTTCTTCTATCAGTCCAGATTTCTCAGTAGTGAAAGATACAGACCTCCTCAAAATTCATGTGATACCCAGATTCAGGGATATAAGAGGATTTCCCACCCAGATCAAATTCCTTTAGTAAATCCCTTAGCTCTCCATAGCATGGGACATGCTGTATTTCCTTCCATCACCTGCAACTTCAATCTGTCCTACAGTGGCACAGAACTGATTCCCTTTCCACCTCCTACCCTTCCTTCAATACCTTATAACTGTGGCTGAAAGTCTTCAGCTGCAGGTATTACCCTTCTTTTGCTAAACAACAATTTGCAGCCTGTTTTGTGTGTGGCAGCTGTACCATTCATTACTTTAAACTAACCCTCTTCCATGAAATTTTTCATTCTGGAAACAGCCTGAGGGTAAGTGTAGTCCCTCCTCCTCTTAGATTCCTATGTCTCTTAAAATACCCTCTAATACCAAGTTTATGGATAAGGACAAAGATTACAGGACAAGAAAACATTCAGTTTTATGTAATGTTCTGTCATCAAAACTAAACTCCATTAATTTGTATACAATTCTACTATGTGGCCTCTAAAGAGGAAAGAAACCCATCCAAACCATACTTGATAAAGTTGTAATACCTTGAAAAAAGCACAGTTAATTCAGAAAGAAAACTCTCTTGTTAAGGCCTCAGTTTTAAAGGTCAGCTGTCTCACACCTCTAGTCTTTCCTCAGCTGGCTAAGATGTATTGCAAACATCTTGAATAAGATACCAGGATTGGCCAGGGAAGAAAGAAGGGCTTATCTTTGTTCCTTTGCTTCTACATCTCTTCATATTCAATTCTGAAAGAAATAAGCACTCCTACCTCCAAAATTCTTCTCACATCTTCAAAACTAACTTAGTCTTCCTGTACCTAAGTAGAACAAACAGCAGATGTGGCCAACAAAAATAAATGCAATAAATGCAACGCTGTAAAGATGAAAGCTAAATCCAATGACTACTTTTCAGGAAATAGCCTGCTCACTGTCTTGAGGAAAAGCTTGCTATTGTGCTTTTCCTGGAGATGGAGAAATTTTCTTTTCTTTCAGTCTTCTGGTACATGGCAATAGGCAGTACACATGCCCTACCATCCTCAAAGACGATACATTACCATCTTCAAAAGCCAATGGACAAGAACTGAAAGGATTCAGAAAGTTTTCACAGATGCAAAAAATCCTCTCGTGTTTCAGAGGTAGCACGTGAACTTCCACCTCTGCTTCAGTTATCTCCCCACCCTATCCAAGCTACCATTGCATTTCCATGCATCCTTTACAAAAGCCTTCATTCAAACAACAGCCTTTGTGTGTGCCTGGTGGAGGAATGGGAGGAAGTTCACAATGGCAAACACTGAGTGACAGCACTTCGTTCCATGACTTGAGGATTTTTATCTCTGGAACACAGTGCAAGCACCAAGATTAAGGATCTGCCTTTGTGGTGGCATAGCTGATTTACTTTTGAGGGTCTGTAACCCGGTGTCAGCCACGGAAAACATGCAGAGACATGTTCTTACTCAGTTCCATACTGCACAATACCACATTAGAGGTAGGTGAGTGAAGCTGGTTTCTCAGATCTTGGTAAGGATCTGTGAGTCTCTGGGAGAGACAAAACTCATCTCAGTGAGTGTGCAGATATGTCCTACCCCATTGTTCTGTCTGAGATGGATATCACCTAGGCAGAGAGCCATATTCCATCTCTATCTCCTACTCTGTGACTTTTTCTTGTGCTGCTGCCCTTTCACATTGATCAAGGCCATCTGGCTGCACTCCAGGACTCAATTCAGCATGCAGTGATCTTGAAAATATTTTGAATAGTAATGTGACAGGGCTGGCCAGTACTACTGCAAAAGCAGCCAAGTTATGGCATCTGAAATTGGCCTGAACAGTTTTCCTACTAGGTCTTGCTTTAGTTAAAGTCAACTTTTTTTTTTCTTTTTCCCCACACTATGGCAAATTTCCCAGGCAGATGTATTTTCTTTTCACCATATGACTTTACTCATTTTTCCATGTGGCGTGGTTTAACCTCAGACAGCAACCAAGCCCCACACAGCTGCTCAGTCACTCCCCCCATGGTTGGATGTGGGACAGAATCAGAGGAGTAAAAGCAAGAAAACTCATGGGTTGAGACAAAGACAGTTTATTAGGACAGACAAGGGAAGAAATGATAATCATGGCAGTAATAATAAAAATAATTAGAATGTACAAAACAAATGATGCACAATGCAATCGGCTCACACTTGCCAACCAATGCCCAGCCAGTTCCTGAGCAGCGGCTCCTGGCCAGCTTTCCTCATAGTTTATGCACTGAACATGATGCCATATGGTATAGAATATCCATCCCTATGGCCAGTTGGGGTCAGCTGATCTGGCTGTGCCCCTCCCAACCCCATATGCCTTCCAGCCTTCTCACCAGCAGGGCATGTAAAGATGAAAAGTGTCCTTGTCTTAGCATAAAGATTACTTGGCAACAACTAAAACATCAGCGTCTTATCAACATTGTTCTCATCTTAAATCCAAAACACAGCACTGTGCCAACTATTAGTAAGAAAACTGACTGTTCCAGCTGAAACCAGGACACCACAGAAAAACAGGGTATGGTAGGGTTGCACCTCATCTCAAATCTGTTCCACAGCTTCTCCCAGCACATTAACCTCCATGTCCTCTAAATCCTCTTAAGAGAAATACCATGTAGGAATCTTTAGGACTGATTTGTCCCACGGGACCATTGTGTACACATGTCTCTTTTGAGCTCTGCAACATCCTCCTATTACATGTAGGTACCAAAGTCACTCTAGTACAAATGACACTATTGCCTTTAAGGACCATCCATCAAGGTGATGAGGGAGGTGACAAGACCCTTGGAAGCTACTGACAGCACAGGTACTTTTGGTGCTCTTACAAAAGTAAATATGAGAAGACTAATGCATTACAAGAGAAGGCTTTTCAATTCACAAGAAAAAAGTCAAAATGATAGCTTCCCAACAGGGGAAGAATTTTTTCAGAAACCTAAGAACTTGTTCTAATTCATGCTACAACAACAAATGAAAGACTTGGGAACAAATGCAACCAATAATTAGAGGATTTTTACATTATTTTGATTTGCAATCAGTAGTTGATCAATAGAACTAAAACAAGTCACAATGTTTTCACTACTTGGATAATTTTAGAGAGGTGTCTTCCAAAAATTGAGGTTTTTTTCCTGTGATGCTTTTGTCTAGGTTGGTTTGATTTGTTAAAATAAAAAAGAATAACATTTACCTAGCCAAGGTTGCTTACTTCTGAAAACTGGCAATTACTTCTTTGTTCCTCATTCTATTCATACAATTTGCATGAGTTTAAGTCTGTACTAGCCACAGGATTATTCACATTGTTCTGAGATCAGCTATACCACTGATTGTTTTGTTGCTCTGCTGAGTGTGACACTGTAGCCTCACTGATGCTCCTGTAAGTCTGACCACAGGAAAAAGTTCTGAGACATCAAGAAGGGTTACACAGTCACATCTTAAACTTATGTTTTCAATATGATAGAGCATCTGAACTTCCTCCTGGCTTTCATTTTGAGTGTACAATTCCTTCAAAATCCTGTATCAGTGAGAAGTCCTCAGTTAAATTTAGGCAGTCTCATTGAGACCATACATGTTTAGCTAAACATGTAGCAAATTAATAATCTCTGATGTCTGGAGAGTGGTTGTAATAACACAGTCTTATGTTCTGTCCTCCTAAATCAAGAAGGCTGCAGATGATAAAGAAGAGAAAGTTTGCCATTGAAATATTTATGTATTTAACCTGTCCTATATATACACACCTTTCTTTCTTGTCTTTTATGCAATTTTTCTTCTCTGTATTCTACCTTTGGCTCCTCCTCCCCGCCCCAGCATAACGTATTCACAAGTCAGCTACTGGAATCTCAGTTATAAATGCCCTTACCATCTTTATGGTAATACATATTATGTCAAGCCTGTTAATCGACAAGGACAGAAGGATGCATTTCAAGAGAAATTTTCCCTTTAAAATATTTAGATTAATGCCATATTTGTTCTCAAGCAGAATGGGGTTGTGCTCAATATGGTGATTTGACAGTAATGTCAGAAAAACGAGAGCAAAAATGGGCATACGGTCTGAAGGTCACTCAAACTGGTTACAAGTCAAGTTTCCTTCTTCCAGGATATGCTTACAGAAGTGGAAAGAGAGACAAAGGGATTTTTTGCAATATTTTAGTATCTGGGGATTCTCAAAGTGAAGAAAAATAATTTGTATAGAATGTCCCTGTGAGTTAAAGTACATTATTATTCACATTCTGTAGACAGAAACACACTGTGGCACAAAGAGCACTCGCCTTGTTTTTTAAAGCTGTCATGTCCCTGAAGCTCTTATTGTTTTAGTACTTCAAAAATTATGCCAAGAGTCACACACTGCAGCTGTGTAAGGTTTGTCTTTAAAAGTCAGGTCTTGTGATGGTCTTTTCTTGCTCCTTCTTGTTACAAAATACCTTACAGAAAATAACAGCAAAGTCACTCCACTTTCACTGTGATTTCACTCTGCTAAATTCCAAGGTTCTTGAAAAATCAAATCCCTGCTCCTTCAGACTTTGATGGGTATGAATCTATGAGTGCACTATGTAACTGAAGTCTGAGACATTACTAGTTTGTTTATCCCAACCACCTTCAGACCATTTTCTGAACATCTAATAAAAAAAGGTTGAATTGAATACAATCAAT
Organism: Parus major; assembly: GCF_001522545.3. Taxonomy (NCBI): domain Eukaryota; kingdom Metazoa; phylum Chordata; class Aves; order Passeriformes; family Paridae; genus Parus; species Parus major. Next base: position 79,623,465 of record NC_031768.1, on the reverse strand, counting down.
TAAATTAAGAACACAGTAAAACCAATGGCAAATGGCTTAACAGGATAAGAATTTTTTTAAATACCAGTTTTATGGATTTTTTTTTAAATTAAGTTAATAAGAATAAATCAAAATGTGATCAGAAAGCAACCAGAGAGTGGGAGAACAGAATAACTTCATCAGTTAAAAAGTACAGAAATGGAAGGTCCACAGCCAGCCAAGCTGTCTACCTAATGGTCTATCCATAGTGACACTCTTCTACACTTGGATATTTTGTAGCCATGTTTCTGCAATTACCCTTCTGCATTCACTGAGAAACAAACAGTTCCACCTTTCACCAAAAGGACACTTCTAAGTCCTGCAATTTCAAACTAAAAAGTCTACTTAGTTTTATGTAAAATGCACAGTGGTCTGAACATCTTTCTTGTAATGAATAACAGTTTGCAGTAATTAAAACAAAATAAAAAGAAGTCAGCTTTCTTAAAACTGATGATGATATTTAATAGGATTTGAGATCCACTAATCTGACTTGTTTTCAAGCTCTGTAAATTTGGAAATGCTGTCATAAGTAGTTCCACAGTGCCTTGTAAAAATAAAAGGCATTTAGGAAGAAGTCTTTGCCAGTTAAGGGCTATAAAATGATGATGAGCAACAAGATGGCATAAAAATGAAATGTGTGATATTTTAGTTTGACCTCTGCCTTATTAATGGCTGAAGTTCCTGAAGTTAAGGAGCTATCACTCCTCTCTTCTTGAAGAACCAGTGCTACAAATATCCTCCATCAGATTAAAAGGGGATGAAATAAAGATGATGAGTTAATGCTGATGATCAAAAGGTTTCAAAATGATTACACCATCAGCCTTGGAATTCCCCTGAAACACACATATTTTGCTGATAGAGACAGGCTTTTTGACCAGATTGAACTTCCATGATTCTTAGCCCATTAAGCCCCACAGAGCTTAATTCTCCAATTTTCCACCATTTCCTTTCCTCCTGATCAGTCATCTGAAAGACTAATTAGGGTCATTATTTACAAAGCTATTGAAAAACCCTGAAAACTAGTGAAAATCCAGAAAGTTGGAAGCTATATATAAACCCTTCACTTTTTATATTTATTTAAGGGAAATAGATAAGCCTTTACAGAAAAGCAAGTGGACTCTTCATTTTCTAAGGTAAGTGAATAAACAGTGATCATCCATCCCTTCAACTTTTTATAAGGAATTCAACTAATCATTACATAGGTCTGCAGTGAACTTCCAGTCACTCTGGACCTGTGGAATACTCCTCCTTTCTTTAAAGAAAGTCTGTGTATGCCCTGCTTTCCCTTCTAACCTTCTTTTGCATCCTAAAAAGCTTCTTATCTTTTCTCTAGCTATGTGCCTACGTGCCTAGTAGTTCAAAATCACTCTCCTTCTGATTCCAGCATCAGCAAATCCTTTTCCTGATGGAATTCTAGGTGTTTTTTGTGCTTCCCAAAATTAACTACTGCAACATCAAAATTAGCTTGGACAGATTTATTTCTACATAAATCTCCCTTATTTACACTACACATCTTGCATGATTTAGATACCTAAATAGATAACCATACATCAGCCAATGAAGAAACAGAGCAAAAGGCAGCTCTTGTCCCAGGAACCTTAAAAGGTTGGAAGATGAATGATGGGAAGGAAAAAGCATCACTAGTTTTGTTTCAAAACAGGGAGGAGAGATTCTAAAGACTGTATTTAGACTGCATTTTGCATGACTGACCAGACAAGACACTACTGAGTGACCCAGGCTGCCTGTTAGCTACGCTGCCAGACCCAGGTGTCCCTGACAGCCAGGGAAGAGAAGCAGACACAACAACAAAGTCAAGCAGTCTTGATGCTCACTATGGAGTTAGAAATTCTTCTGGAGGTTACACAGCAACTCCCTGGTGGAGCTGGGAATTAGCTGCCTGCTGGAGTTCAAAATAATCAAGGAACCTTAGTCAAGGAACATTTTTTGCCTTAGAGATAGATACTTAATATACTTGAAGACTATTTCTGTCATGACAGTAGAGCTCTTTCCACAACTCAGCTCTTACCAAGTGCAACAGTAAAACATGGTTTCTAAACAACACAAAGCTTCAGTTTAAAGGAATACCTTTATAAATACATGCTGTGAAGGAAACGTTATTTATGCAGATTTTTTATAGCACTGCATTCTACAGTTGCTGCCTTTGGCCATGAAGGGCTGTACTTTGCTTTATGAGTTCCCCATGAGCAAATGCAGGGAGGCTCAACTAGCATTTCCTTCACTAGTCCTGTACATTCCTCTTTCACGACAAGCCAGAAGAAATTATTAGACACCAGTATATCTTCTTGGGCTTTAAGATAATGTAGTGACACTTGCTCTAAAAAGTTTTTATTTCATAGAAAAAAAAATAGTCAAACTATGCAAAGCAAGGGGAATTCAACTGACTCTTTGTAACTTGCAGTCTGATACAGAAACTGGAGAAACAACAATCTTTCAAAAGCTACGTGGAACTTTTTAACACTGAAATGGAGCTACTATCCAGCTGTGCAATTACTGCAGTACTGTCCAGCTCTGCACATCCCCAGAGGGTTTGCCTCTAAAAGTCTGAGCAAAGGCACAGTTCATCACGCTGTACTAATTCACAACAAGGCCTCCTTACTCTAATATCTGGGTTCATTTGCCGACACATCTATGGAAGAATGATCATAGGGTAAGACTCTTCTGCTTTCAAGCTTTTCTATGTCAGTGAATCTCCTGAGTGTAAGGTGGTTTGTCTATTAAATTCTTAGACTTCTTTTTAAAACACTTGCCCAGTCCCCATGTAAACATAATCCATTCCCTACTCTTTGACAAGTAGTTCTGCATGTTTCTCACCTAACGCATGAAGATTCATCACCTTATTTGCTCTGAAATTTCACTGGCTATATTTGATGGCCAAAAACTCTGATACTGGCAGAAACTGTGAACAGTCACACACCTAGTCTTGCAACATTATGCATGATTTTGCAGACTGTGGCTACATTCCCCTGAATTATGTCTTTTTCAGGCTAAAGAGTCCCTGCATAGTCAGTTATCCCATGTTTGGAAGCCTCTCCACACTTTTGATCATCTTTGCTGTTCCTTCCTGAATCCTGGCCAGTGTCATGCCTGAGTGATGAAGACCAGACCTGCACACAGGATTGAAGTCCTGGTAGCACCACAGAAACACCCACCAGCTGCACGCTCATCTCCTTGGCTTTAGTCTCTACTCCACTCCTAATAATTTTTCTCTTTATTGCTGCTGAGCACTAAGCTGATATCTTCATGGAAATAGTTAACATGACTCCACAATGTTATTCCTGGGCTCCCATGGTTCCATCACTGCCAGCCATGTGTATTAGCTTGTCACCAAATATATCAACCAGCACATACCCACATGCATACATCCACTGGTATTTTAGCAAGGTCTAAAAATAGATTTACAAGTGTCATATATTTTATACATTTGAACAAGCTACAAGAACTTTTCATTAAACAGATTAATATGGCAGTCACAAAATAAGGGAATTAATCCTGTCCAAAACTGAAACTTTGCACCATAACAAAACCACTACCAGTCACTGTGAACTCATTCTTGGGCTTTTGCCTATTCATATTTGATGACAATTTAAACTGTAAGCATGGGACCATTTCACCCTCTCACTAATACACACACAACTTCATCATTACTCTCAGATAAACTAATAAATTACTGTATAATAACTATAGAGAATCACAGAATTGTTGAGGGCAGAAGAAATCTTAGGAGATAATCTAGTCCTGCTCTAAGCGTGGTTAGAAAGAGCAGGTTGCTCATGGCCATGTTCACTTGGGTTTTATGTGTCTCCAAGGCACGAGCTAGATGATCTTTAAGGTCCCCTCCAGCCCAAAACATTCCATGATTCCAGGACATAATCAGCAGGTCTGCTTGTGAAAAAAACACAAACAGCAATATTTTGTGCTGTTCCCATGCATTGCCAACTTTGGATAAAACTGCAAACCAGTGTCTGTTTGACAAGAGGGACACAGCTGGTTAGGAGACAACTGTCTGCAGAGCTGAGAGACATGTGGGGTAAGACTCTGTCCTGAAATAAGCTTCATACAGGCTGGGGCAGGCTAAACACTGGCTTCTCTTAGTTGGGGAAGGGATGAGAGGAGAAAGGGAATGCCAAAGAAAAATGGAGTTTGTGAGAGAGAACGGGAGTTTCCTTGTTGATTCACCCTCACTCACAGCCTAGGAATATGAAGCAGAGATGGCCCAACCCTCCACCAGCAGCCTCGAGCAGAGCTGATGATCTCCGATGCTGCTAATCACCAAGCTTAGCTGACCTTAAGAGAGATCATTAGGCATAACTTGGCTTTGCTCACAGCCAGGCTGCGTGAATACCTGCACAGAGGTGCTAAGTTGTTCCCAGAGGGGAAGCTGCACTGCGCTGGATCCAGCACGCGAGTGAACCGCGCTGACAGACACCCTGTGCGGGAAATGCCTGTCCAGCCAAACACCGAGCTGAACTGAACTGCTAGAAATAACAGCAGGGCTGCAAGAAGGAAACACAAGCAGAAACAGGGTACTAAGGGACTCCATTGATACCTAAAAATCATTTCCCGTGTGTTTTCAGCCTCTCTCAGAGAACACACACAAATTCTTCTCCAAAAGCCCTAGTTACACTGAAGCATTACGCAGGATAATGTGATCAGAACTCAGCTGGATTCTATTTCCTATATAAATTTTGCTAGTCAGCTGGGGATGATCCACTGGGAAGAAATGTACATTTTTTCCAAAGATCTAATCACATCTGAGGCTCCATTTCTTGTAACATATCTCAGAGGGCAATATCAAAACCTTAGCAGGAAATAATTTAAATGACTGACAAATTAAATGAGACATTAGATACTGTTTCCCTCCTTTTTTTTTTTTTTTGATAGGTGATAAAGTGCAATGTACACAAGTATATCAGAAAATATATCCAAAGCATGGTTTAATTTCACCCTGATGTGAGCATTTCTGTCACATCTTCTTACATTTGAATTAGACAGGTCATTCTTGAGAACTTAAGCCAGACAACTGCCTAAATATAAACTACTACATATAACCTAGTCTGGGTAGTTTTCATTTATTCTTAATTCATAATTTTTTACAAATACCTGTATTTGTTGACTTAGCACTAGTGTAGACTTTTGTTAAAATATGCTGTGGGATTTCCTATGAGGTTGTCACCTCCATCTTTCAACAGTAATGTTATGAACATAATGAAACATTAAACAGACATTTTTTACGTGGCAGAAAGTTGGTTATTACTCAAATCGACAGAAAAAAATGTATTGAACAGGAGAGGAAAGCTGAAAAATTTTACTATGCAGTACTAAACTGATAACTATTTCTAGAACAAAGAACGAGTGGTTTAACATGATTTGGATCAAACAGTTCCTCACATCACTGTAAGGAAATGACTTGGCACATCCTTTTTTGAAAAAGTGATTTTGCCAGTTTCTGTAAGTATAAACTATCATTAGATATCAGTTGCCAGTCACGACCTGGCATATAACAATACATCAGTGCACCATCACGAAGTCAGCACTACATAATGACAGAAATGATAAAATCCTCTTCATGCAGACATGGCACGTTCCGGTGCATATGTGCTGGGAAGTATGGGACACTTTTAAAGAAATATTCTCTCTTAGCAAATTTTTGGATTAGGGAATTGCTGCTTTTTTTGGAAATTGCACTAAGAAAATTTCATTTGCCATGCTTGTTAATAACAGGGTACAATTAGCATAATCCCCTCAACCCATTAAAAAATGAAAACATCAAATAACAGAAATTATAGAAATGTCTTTAATTAAAAATTTTGCTTTTTTCAAACCAGTCACGGCTGAACTCAAGAGACACTCAGCTGACACAGTGGAAGTGAAATCCTTGAGGGAAAGCCCTGTGCCGTCAGGCTGGCACCAGTCACTTGGCAAAGCACAGCAAAGCTCCACAGCTTTGACTTTGAAATGTACGTGGGTGTCTGTGGCATGTTCCTTGAGGAAATGGCACTGACAGTGTGTTTAATGCATAAGGGAATATGTTAAATTTATGACAGGAGATAGTTCTTAAAGCTGCTTGTTGCAGGGAAGAGCACAAACTGCCCACTGATTTATTTTAATTTCATATAACATGAGGAGGCTTTTTGGAGGCTGTAGGTGTACTTGTTATCACTGACAGTACAGTAGAATCCTCACAGCAGACACTCCAGCAACACCCAAAATAGCCAATAAGCTCTAAAACTCCTCCCCTCCCCAAAATCCCCCTTCAACACTGAAAGAAGTTGCTGCCACCTCCTCTGAGCGCCTTTTTCTCCAATACATATTAAAACACTAATATGTTTACTTGGATCCACAGACTTTCCAGGCTCTCCCCAGCAGAAAAGCATTCTCTCTTATTCATCATCATGGTGTTCCTACAGAATTTTAAGTTTCACTAACATTTTATCTTATATATTTTCTGATTCCAGGTAACTCACAAAGCTAAGCAGTCATTCACTCATTACCAGCTTCTATATGTAGAATAGCTTCCCTTCAAACTACTAAGAACACAATGATGCTTTCTGTAAACCATTGTCCAAATTGTACTCTCTGTAGATAGTCTAACATTTCCAACTGAACCATTGTTTATCAAGAATATTGAGATTATAAGAGAAAAACGGTATCAAAATTTAAAAGCCACACCCAAATGCTGAAAGTTTAGGGATATGTGTGGGCACGTATACATCAATAAAATGCAGTACTTCATGAAAGTCATAGTTAAGTTTTCTCACATGCCCATCTCTTTTCCCAGTTTCCCTGCCAGAAACTGCACTCTGCCAAGATGTGAGTGTGTCTCTCTCCAGGAGAGAGTGAGACCATGGCATATTACAGCAAACATATCCTAAGCTGGGAACCCAGCCAAGAGAAGATAAAGAAAGCTGGAGACATACAAATCCTAAGAGGTGGTTGGGAGAGTGTTTACAAGTGATATTATTGGCTTTCAGACAGTATTCCTAACCATATGAATTATCTGAGAAATTATTAATATTTTTCTATTAAGAAGTTAAATTAACTTATTTTCTTTTTTAAGAGGTGTTATATTTTATTCATTTACTAGGCAATTTTATTGTTCATATTGCTCAAGGAAAAATTTGCCTTAAAAACTAGCCAGGAATGTTATTTCATTTCCTTTTCTTTGCTTTGACTTTGCTGCTTCTTTGTCAAACCTGCTGAAGGCACTGCATGCCTGGAAAACAATATGGTTTTTTCCAGCTGTTTCAGCTGATCCAATGAAAGATATCACTTTTTCCTACAAAATCTCCCTCTCATGAAATATTATGTCATTATAATGTACTTTGGTTTTATCTGCTACAAATGTTACAAACTATATTAGTAAGAGTCATTACATGCTTTTTGAAACAAGCTCTGACACTGTGTCCCTGTTTTGAGGGAAAAAAAGCTTTAAAGAAAGAGAAAGAGGCAGAACAGGAACATGCCAGAGCTGCAGAAATGTGGGTTGTAGTATCAGTGGAATGAAATACACGCTGCACCCTGCCCATCAGCTGCTGTACTACATACCAAAGGGCTATTTATTGCTGTCACAGCACAGTCTACTCCATGTACCACAATGCAATATCCTTTGCATTTTAGAAAGTGATTTCCAGGCTGTGAATTCCCTCCTAGTTTCTCCTCACAGCACTTTAGTTAATATTATATAATTGAGTCCTTTGTATCAAAGAAATGCTACGTTCAGCATGTAGCAACCACCATTTCAAGTCTCCCTCAAAATTAGGATGCACTAGTCATTAATTTACTTTGCTGCATCTTAAACTTTATAGTATATTCAACTTAAAGCACTTCTGCCTCACTGCTTTTTGCAATTTAAAGACCTGATGAAAGGAAAAAAATGGGCTTTAATTGCAAATTAATTTAGTGGACTGACACTCACAAAAGGACGTCTTTATATTAAAACATGGACTGCACTGGCAGTCTGACTCCATTCCCACTGGGAACTTGCCTCCACCTCTGTGTGCTGCACCAGAGTATCCAAACTTTGAGCCAATAAGACCACGAGGTTCAAAGTTGAGTACAGAGCTGTGATTAGCATGTATTTTTGTGTGTGGCTCATATAAAATGCGTAGCCATAGATATTTTAAACCAAACTCTTCCATTCATAGTAGATGCCAAAATATCTGTTTGGAGAAGCTGTGGAAATTTGCTGTTGGCCAGTTTTCATGATGCTTTCAGAGCAGATTCTGAGGTTTAGATTGATTTGTTTCTTTAAAGGAAAATGTCAACTTTTTTTTATGCTACCACATACACCTGAATCCTATTTTTGGACTTGATAACCATACAAGTGGTTGGTGGCAGATTTTAATTAATAATATTTATGATTTAAAGGGATCCTTCTCCAGGGGAATATTGGGGCAAAAGAGAGCTGTGGTTGTAAGATGCCCCTTGAAAATTCTTCGATCATAAACTATTTCCTTATGGTGGAACTCAAATTTTCCAGCTTGTATTTGATGCATCTGAGAAAATATGCATATACACAAGGACAGGACTGAGCAACAGGAGGAGGTGGCACACAAATGGAAAACTGAGTTGCAAGCAACTGTAGGGAACTGATGGTAAAATTTGGGATGTAGGATTTGCCTCTCACAAACACAACCAGCATTGATTGTAATGTATTTTGGAATGGAAAGCCATTTTGCAACACGTAACTTCTGGTTCGAGGATGACTGAAATTCAGGGTAAAGACATGTGGCTGGCAAAAAGTGGAGTAAATATACTTAAAGAAAGAATGAGAAAAAATACTGCAATAAAGGAGATGGGCTATCCTAACTAGCCCTTCAAAGCTAATATTACACCAACAAGCAGTTATACAACACTTGTTGTGAAAATAGGAAACCTCATTTGACCATGTTATTTGATCACAATGACATTTGCAATGTTGTGGGAGTTTTAATTAACTCCTACAGAATTAACTGCTGAACTCAGCACAGATTCTGAGCTAGTGTTGGCCCCTCTATCCCTTCCAATCCCAGCACCAGAAGAAATAAGACAGGTATAAGAGAGTAAGTAGAATAAGACAGGTAGAAGAGAACAAGGGATAAAGTGCAATACAAGGTAATGTGAAGGTCAACCACCAACATCACTGGTGGTCTTCATGAAAAAGAGACTTTGAATCACACACAGAGAAAAAACCAGCAAGGCTGCAATTGAAAAGTAACCCAAATTCTGTATTTCAAGGGAATGCTAGAAGTGGAGAGGGTGCAGGAAGCAAAGACAAATACAAGTTCTCAAAACTTGGATTTAATACAACAGATAATCAAATAGAAGGTTCAAAGGTGCCATGTTCATTTTCTGTACATATTTGCACACAAATGGGCAACAGCTAAAATGTACACACATTTCCTAGTAGTTGCTGTTGCACTGAAATGAGGAAAAAAGAAAAAAAGAGAAAGGAAAAAACAAAAAAAATGGGAAAAAACCCTAGTAAGTCATGTAATCATTACAAAGTTGAACTTCATTTTCACAAAGAGCACAAAAAGAGCCCATGAAAGGTTGCAGATGAAAACTCTGTAGAACATTACAACCCCAAGGTCATAAAATAATAGAATACAAAAAAATATAGAAAATAAAAAAATATATAGAAAATAAAATATAGAAATTCTGAGAAACTATCAAGCATCACACAGGATTTGGGAGGATGTAAAGATAACTGTTCCTTCTGATCATAAAATTTATAAATATCTACAGTTCCAACACAAGTTTTTCCAATTATTTTTTTTATGTTCTAAAGCTGAAATAGATTTTTCCTCATTAACTACAACCATTTTTACAACCTTTTAGAAAAGGATCCCAAAAAGAACCATTTCAAAATCTACTTATAAGATATTTTAACCAACAACTTTTAGTTAAAATGTGGTAACTCACAATTCCAAATCTGAAATGTGTCTGTTTTTTTCTTCTGTCCCCAAGGGAGAAGTAACAATAAATGGAACAAAGCTAGACATTTGGCAGGGATTCTTCAGCAGAATTTGGATGCCATCTAAGAGAATCTATTACCCAGGGGAGTGCAGAATGCACTATACATGAAGAGCTGGTATTTCGATGTGAACTCTCTAGAAGGCATGCTTACACAAAGGAACCTGAAAATCCAGCCAAACTTTGTATATTCAGTGCTTGAAGCAGCTGTGTACCTCTGCACAGAAACTGTGCAAGAACGAGTCTTCCCTAAGCAGACATTATTAACAGAAAAATGGTGAAACACAGACAACTCCAGAGCAGCAACTTTGCCTTCTTAAGCACAGCACACAGTGATTACAAAACCAGATATATGCCTGGGAGTCCATTCAAATACATGTCCTAGAGCTTTTCTCTCTTGTAATTCTATTTTCAAAGTGGAGAGCTTTATGCTTTTTTTTTTTCACTACATTCATTTTGATTCTATCAGCTGCTACATGCTAAAAGTGCTCCACAGGCTTCACTCCTGTAGCTCCTAACAGTGCTGAAAATGTCTGAGGCATGACAAGAAATCCTGCAACGTTGTGTTCTTGGATCACTTCTTAACTACAGCAACAGCCACATATGCAGTGCATAATGTATCAAAGGATAAAAATAAATTTACATCACTGAGTCATGTCATTTTCTATAATCATTACATAATTAAAAAGTACCTAGGATATGCAAAAACGTGGAAGTTTACAAATAACAGGGCACGTCAAGAAAGGACTTCTGTGTAGGAGAAAATTTCCTTCAGTGTAATTCTCACCCAAATATCTTTTTTTCTCCTCTAGACGCAAAACTCATTAACTGTTCAAATTGGATTTGACTCAAGTTACACTGTTTTTGGTACTAAGTCAGCAGGAGTTCAACTAATGTAAAACAATCCAGGTCTGTAGCCAAAAATTCCAATGTGTTCACCTTCAGCATTAGTTCTTTAATCAGAGGAAAAGGGCTTTCAACCCCTTTTAGTCAGTAAACTAAATCTCTGTTCTCTGTTTTCTTCAGTCTCTTAATCCTGCCTTTTATTGAGCTTTTTTCAGGAATAAATAAAATAAATAATGAAAGTTAACGGAAATTAACAATAAAATTAGTATTCTTTACAGTGCACTATGACTAATTATATTGTTAAGGCATATTAACTTCCCAGTAATGTAACCATATCATTTTATTACTAATGTCAAATTATATTAAAAGGAAACACAATTAAACGTTTTTAGCACTCAATTCTGGTATCTTCCTCAGAAGTGTAAGACTCCCTGACAATACAAAAATTGTTAGCCATAAAATCTATCAGTGGAAAATAACACCTATCTCATCTCTGTCCTGCTCTTCCAAAACCACACACAGATTTTGCTGGAACAACTGACAGCACCACGTCATTAACACCTTTACACCCTGCCAGGAATCTCATAGAATAACTAAACACAAAAAAATGTTACTATGGAATGGAAAAGGCCCAAATCAAACAGAGCTTGAGGTAATAGCAAAAGAGTTGACCAAATGTTCATCACTAGTGAGTAGATATTTTTTAAGAAACTCAATAGCAGTTACAGTGAACCTGGGACACCACTGTCATTTCCTGTGGAATGACTTTGTAGTCTTATTATTCCTTCTTAGCATCTTCTGTTCCACCCATTCCCTCAGTCAGAATCAAGATCTGCTAAACACAGAGTACATACTAAGTGATCCACTACTTCAATACATCTGCTCTCAGGGTTACTGAATGCAACATACTGCCTCTTTGCTAGACCCTACACTTGATGAGAAGTTCCAGGTAAGGAAAGGAATGCACAGCCTTGGGATGCTTCAGGCATCCCCTAAATCAGGAGCTGCAAGAACACAGTCATGCAGATACTCCTGACAAACTCTCCCAGACTAGGATGTTCAGATCATTCTTTCAGAGGCACTTAAAAGGTATGTCATTTTCTTCTGCTGATCAGTGTGAGATAAATACTTAGTCAGTCTCCAAAATTCCAAACAACTGCCTTTCCTTTTTGTTTTTTTTGGGGTTTTTTTCAGTTTAAAAACAAGCAATTTGGGGTGTGTACTGTTTGCTGCCTCAGGTCTTACTCCATAGGGAATTAAACAAGATCCATGCTTTCATACATTTGCTATGCTCTGGAAAATTGTTGCTTTTAACTGAAAAAAATTGTTTGTTTGTTTTTCCCTCCTGAAACTTCCAGTCCAAAGCTGAGCCTTCCAGAAGAAGGACTGTGGCAATATGTGACAAAAATTCCCATCATGCCATGTCAGGATTCCAAATAAGGTTGCCTGTACCTGAATGACCCAGTGACCAGGCATAACCTCAACTGCTGCCAAAAAAAAAAACAAAAAAAAAAAAAAAAAAGAATATATAAAGAATATATATATATATATATCAGTACTCCATAATCTGTCTGTTCTGGCTCTATCTGGATAGCCCCTGTACACGTCACCACCACCTGCTGCCATGACATTTAGTAACCTATAGGACAGAACTCTCCTATTCAATGGGTGGTACTCAAGTGCTCTGATGGCATCGCCACAATAAATATCAGGGTGCTCAGGACAAGCCTTGGAAATGTCTCTAGGAACACAGACAACTACACAGCAGGATAGTGTCACTACTAAATACAAATTAAAAAAATTACTGCAGAGCACAGAACAGCATCAGAGCTCTAAACACAGTGCCACATCAATTTGTTCCAGCAACACACAGCAACATTACAACAATATTTCACTGCCTTAAAGCATGCAGTTCACCTCAACCCCTCTGAGTGCTGTGTATTTGTTTTCCACACAAACACGCTGCACGGCTTCTGAAGCAAGTTATTTCTGCATCATCAATATCACTTTCTGTCTCACACCCTGAAGTTTGTCTAGTGAATGAGACATTGTCTTGATACACTGCCATGTCTTTTTTCACTGCTGTCAAGTTGTTGGATGTGAGGCATGGCCCATGGCCTCTCTTTTTCCCTCCAGAAGTGCCAGATGAAATGTCAGCTTTAAAACTAAACAAGCAGTAGTACTTGAGGCAGCAACAAGGACAGAAGAGACACAAGGCTGATAGATGACAACACTAAGGACAAACTAGACAGTAAGTGAGACAAAAAAAAAACTTGAAAAAAATTGTGTTGTAAATACTAAGCAAACAATTATTTCAAAGCTAAAGGAAAAACAGGTGACCACAGGTACCAAGAGAAGCAGAACAGATATTTAGAAGGGGTGTAACAAGTCCAGCTTACTAGCTCTTCAATGCATCACACAGCTCTGACCCATGCATGAGCCACTGCAGGACCCTCAATGTTACTGCATTATTTAAACACCTGCCAGCTCAGCCTGGGGAAGCCACAGAGGTTCTCACAGGCTGACTCAGCTCTGCACCACGGGGCTAAACCAACCTGCACATGTGCAGTCACCACAGATCCTGTAAACACATCCTAACTTGGGCACCCAAGGCTGTCCAACTAATCCATGTTCCACAGACACAGGTTACACAGTGCCACAGAATATTTTATTAATACAGTAAGTGCTGACTTAAGTAGTCACATGTCAGCACAAGAACAGCAATTGCATAATCACAAATCCGTTTTTAGGAAGGCCTGTGATAGCTGTTCCCATATTCGCAATACCCATGGCACATGGTAAAAGATGGAAGGAAAAACCAAATTAGAAACATTTATATGGGAAAAATCACTGACCAGTTGCCAATTAACTGAACTACCTACCTCTGAGGCAGCGAGATAGATATCGATATAGATATATGGATATACACTCTTTACAATGAATGAAGAGGAAAAGGCATGCTTGGGGCCTGGCTTGTCTTACCCTAAACTAGACATATAAACAGGTCAGAAGTCCACAAAGGGAGCTATGGGAATTATTTCAAGTGAAAATATGTGCTTCAAAGGCATCTGAGGGCACATTACAGCAATATCAGTGCCTGTGTGTCTGTTTTCTGTGATGAACATGAAATTTAAGCACTGTACAGTTATTAATACCACCACAACACATGTGAGAAATAGGACAGCTCAGATTTGTATTGGAAAAGGATGTGGGTGCTTGTATAATGGAAAGAAAATTTGTGCTTCTATCTAAATGCTTCTGAGGGGGGCAAATTTAGGTGTCCTAAACTCAGTTCTAAACTCAGATTTCATTTGAATGGAGCATGAAACAGGGGTCTAGATCAGCAGTTGGTTTGCAAAGGTCTCAGAGCTACTGTTTTTGTAGCTTCTTCCCCTCTTACCTGCTTTTTCTGTCCTATATTTTCCATGATTCAAATAATTGGTTTTAAAAAGCAAGTAACAGTACTGCCTGAAAATCCACTAAGTATTGGCTCTTACGCAAAGCATTACTTCTAGGATGACTGACTTTTCCAAAGGCTGCTTCTTTCAGCTTATTTTATTTAAAATCTAAAATTATATACACTGGGATATGGACCATGCACTGCAATATGGGCAATAAATGACTTCCCATCAACAGCAACTACTCATCAGGAGCTGAAAATACTATTACCCCTTTTCTCTTGACATGCAGTTGCTTTCTCAACCTACAAAACAAGGTATTCTATTGCATTTTCAAAATATCAGAGACATTAAGAGACTTCATCTGAAACAACTTGCAGAATTGGTTTGCCAGCAATCTGTACTCCCTCTCCTGTCCTTACAGTGAGCGGCAGGAAAAGTTGCTTCACCACATCTCCCAGATGCAGACAGCAGCAGCTAAAGCTATGCAGAGGACAAATACCTCAACCAACCAGTTCTTCTCTGCATTTCATGGCATATCTGCACTTCTCTTGCATCCATTTAATTTAGGCTTGTAATTGAGTTCTCTGAAATAAATCGTCAAGTCTCTTTGGCGTCAGGTATGAACTGTTAGGGATGGGAGATGGCGATACAAAAGAGAATTTTAATAAATAGGATAAAGGCTGAGAGAATAGGTCATGAAAAGAGCTCAAATGACAGTATGTCTCATAAAAACTCCTCCAGTCTAATATCCTGTCTGCAGGAGCAGCCTTTAGAGCATGCTTAAGAAAGATAATAAGGAACGTGGCAAATATAATAATCCTTCCTCAAACAGTCAGAAGATTAGAGACTATTAATTGTCACAGGGCTTAAGGGAATGAGTGAGAACAGGGCTCCATGGTACTGATGCAGCATAAAGGGCTGAGTAAACCATCTGCTTTTCGACAGCACATTTGACACTGGGAGAGATATCTCTGTTTAGCAGAACTCCTGCAATAAACGGTGTCTGTAATGTGACGGTGTCCTGAATATCACACAGTCCAACCTAGACAGACCTTCCTTTCAGTGGAGACTATAGATACTGACTTGGGAGAATAATACATAAATGCTAAAAGAGCATTCACACCACAGAGGTAATCAAAAAACTGCAAAGATGCCACTTATTTTGGAAAAAACATTTAGCAAGTACTTCTCCATCCCACTTTTTCAAATAGCCTACTGTCAATCTCACATGTAGGAATGATGCTAGACAACAAAAGAGCCTTCACTCTGAGGTAGACCAGAGGCTGATCTGCCCCTGTCTGGCCAACACTTCAAGCAAGAAGAGAAAATCAGGGGGATTACAGAACACATGTGCGTATGGCAGTGCCCTCTCAGCCTTTGCCTATTGAAGTCTTGCAGAGGCAAGTATGTAGCCAGACTAGAAAGTTCAACAAATATGCAAAGACTTATTATCTCTGCATTGGTCTAATCCCTTTTAGGGCGACAAGCTCATTTGACTCAATTCCACAAACACACAAGCTGATACAAATTAACATGGAGAACACTTCTTCATAAGAAATGAACCAGACACTGCTGTGTATCTGTTTTCCTTACAAGGAAATGCTATGCTGAGCAAGAACAAAGTCAGACACTGAGGAATAAGGACAACTAGCACTTGAGTATACAACTGTCACAGGGAGCACCAAATTGCCCTGCTCCTCTGTGGGGAATGCTGTCTTACACGCCTGGTCTGGAGGACATTCAAAGAGCGATGGAAGAGCATGGAAGAACATGAAAGCAAACCTGTAATCTCAGTGTACCACAGGCGTTAATTAACCTGGCTGCCATCCAAACTGCTGGCATCAAAATCCGCTTATCTGGGAGCTGCACATTTCAGCATTTCTGCAGACACTACTATGCACAGAGGCACTGCACTGCACAGGGGTAGCAGGCTACCCAAAAACAAGAAAAAGAGGCAGAAATGGAAGAATGCTGAAAATTATTACAGTGCAATAGAAGATCAGTTAGTAGTTGGAAAAACATGTTATTTGAAGAAATGGCACATCTGAATAAAGCAGGGATTGCATCAAGAATGTAATAAAAACAACTTTGGGAAAACAAGCATGAACAATCTCTAGTGAGAATACATCAAAGTCAAGGAACAGTTGTGCTGAAGCCAGAAAGTGAGAACAGTTCAAGTAAAGGCATTTGTCTCTGAAAATGAATTGTTTTTCTACATACCTGTCCAGTCTCCTACTACTTTTAGGTGGACCCCAAACGTTGCTTTGGTATCTGTAGGGCACTAAAAATATTAAATATATTAAGCACCACTTCTGAGTAACAAAAAAAACCTCCAAAATGCATTCAAAGTACAGTTGTTAAGACAGAACCTGGTGTAAATAGGTCATTCCTAAACAGCCACACCAACAGCTGTACCCTTAAAGAAGCAAAGCCTATAATCAACACAGCTGGGGAAGCCAAGCATGCCTAGAATCCATTCAGACTTAACCCTTTCTTCTGGTGACAGAGGAGTCTGGATGCTTGCTTGGGGGTATGATTTGGACCAGCCACTTCACTAAGAAGTACTCAGCAAGGATACCAACAACAGAATGGAAATACTCTTCTACTATTCAAAATTGTCACATCATTCAAAATCAGGAACTGCCCCACCAGTCTTAAGGCATTTAAGACATTTTTGATTCTTGAATGTCAAGGCCCACATGTTCAAGTTGACCATTCTCATACAACTGATCCTTTCTTCTAAATGGAAACTGAGATTCTGCTGCACTTCACAAGAGCTTACAGTTTGCAAAGGAAAAGCACCAGATTCCATGGAATATCATAAAAATCATATTGCAGCCACCATTCTCACTCTATAACACATATGCCCTCACTTCAGGGCTATTGACTGTAACTGCCTACACAGGAATGTTTTCACTTACAATCTTATCCACACCATGGTATTTAAAAACCTCCAGTCAAGGACTAAGGACCCCCCTCACTTTGATTCCTTGCTAGCTAAGGGGAGTCCATTTCAAATGCACTGCCTGGACAGCTTTTGCAGGTACACCAAATGATGCACACATAAACAGGACAAGCAACATTACTCAAGAAAAGATTCTTCACTTTCCTTCTATAAACCAACACCACTGGTGTCTTTTTGATAAGAGATACTAGTCCTGACTTCTGATGCCTTTCTTAGAACCTGTTAATGATCAATCCAAGCTCTATCATGAAACCAATACCCAACAGGTGATGTTCTGTCCCTTTTCTACTTTTACTCAACTACTAAGGGCAAACAGGAGTTTTGAGGGAAGGGCTTAAATTCAAGGAACACATCTATAATATAAATAAAAGGGACCCAGGTAGAGAATCCATGCACCAAATATTCATGCACCACACTTAGAAAGACATTTCTTGGCTCTGTTCTGGACCTTTGCCATAAGTATTCCCAAGATAATCTAGTCTGGGCAGTGTGAAACCACTGACCTCAGGGCTGAGAATCAGTTCCTGTCAGTTCTGTATTTAGCAGGAGACACGGGTAAAAGGTTAGTATTAGCTACATCTTGTAAAACCTAAACAGGGAATACAAAGTACCAGCCCATTACTCTATTTTCCTGAAGGGGAAGAACACTCCTTTTACAACTACTGATTACTAGGCAGATTTATATGTAACTCTTTATTATGTTCCAAGTTTTCCTATAAAAATGAAGTACAGAAACCTAGAGTCCCAATTATTTCAGCAAGTCTTAGTCTTCAAAGAAAAACAGCATCAAGGAAGGGATGCAGACAAACTTCACACAATGAGGCCAGTATTTGCTGTCTTATTGCAGTATCTTTCAAGACTAATTCTCCATATAAAAGCAAGTAAGCAGCCTCTCAGGTGGAAAGTTGTATACTGGCAGCAAAAAGGTCTGTTCTGGAGGCTTTTGTAGGGTTTTTCATGCTGGGCTACCCCAGGGCTCTCTCTCTTTCACAGGATGTTGACTGATTTTCTTAGTCCAACTGTTCACCGAGTCCCAGTTCAGCACATCTTCCACAAAATTGTTTGTTATTCCCTGCTTCCACAAAGTTAATGGTAGAACACCCCACCTTGTCTCCTGCCAGAATAGGTTCAAACCTGTTATACTTTACCTCACCCTTATGACTTACTCTTTTCTGCACTACTCAGAAAAATTATCCAGTAAAAGTGAGATTTATTTCTCTTTAGGAAAACTGTTTTGATACTTATAACTAGCTATGAGACATCCTCATAGCATTCTGGAAAAACCTCCTTGTGCTGCTAAATCTTACCAGAAGAAACATGCCCATCTGGGCTACACGGAGTGAATATTCCCCAGTTTAAGAGAGAGAAAGAATGTGGGTGATCCAGCAAAGGGCCACCAAAGCAGTGAGAGGATTGGATAACCTGGCATTCAAAGAGGGGTCAATAAGGAAATGTGCTTGGGTAACCCCACAGAAGAGAAGCTTTGGGGAGATGTCTGTCTGCCAGTAACTAAAAAAACTGCTATAGAGAAGATGAAGGTGCTCTCTCTCTTCAGCACCGTGCATGGCAACAAGACAACAGACCAGAAGTAAAAGTTGTTTCAGGGGAAATTTCATCTGGATATAAGAAAAGTGTTCTGCATCATGGAATAAGCAGCCAGGGAAATGGTACAATTTCTCCTGCTAATTCAGCTTCACACGACCCTGAATAACCTCATCACAGCCCTTGCACCAGAAGGTCGAACCAGATGATCTCCACAGGCCTCTTCTGACTTTCAGACTTTCCTATATGCCTATAATTTTATCTTTGAAATTTGTATTTACATTTTTTTTTTTACTGCACAGAACACTTATTTTACCTCTTTCATCTCTGTAAACACAATTAAGACTCTATAAATGGTGGCTTTTTCCAGACTGTTGGAGAATAAATTCCACTAGCTTAAGAAATATTCAAAGGCAGTTTTTCAGAAGCTTAATCATGAAAATGGGTAAATTTTCCTGTGTTATTAACAGACCACTGGGAATGTGTAATGAAGTGCAATGAAAATATTCTCTTATATATTTAACCTTCATGAAATCACAGAATTGTATGATAGCTGAGACTAGAATGCACCTGTGGAGATGGGCTACTTTGATCCCCTTGTGAGAGCAGGGTCTGCAAGAGCAGGTGGCCGAGGAGGGCATCCCATTGTACTCTGAATGCCTCCAAAGATGGAGACTCCACTTGTCTCTGGCACACAACCTGTGCCACCCTCAGAGAAAAAGTGATGTTTCTCTTAGGTCCAGATGAAATCTCCTATATATCAGTTTGTTTTGTCCTGTCACTGGGTGCCTCTGAGGAGACTAATTCTATTTTCTTCACTTGTTCCTCAGTTCAGCTTTCTCAGCCTCTCCTTATAATCAGAGATGTTCCATTTCCTTACTCATCCTCATGACTCTTTGTGCTTCAGTACATCCATGTCTCTCTTGTACTGGGAAGTCCAGAACTGGGCAAAGAGCTCCAGGTTTATCTCTTACCAGAGAAGGGTCACCTCTCTCCATCTGCTGGCCACACTCTCCCTAATCCAGCTCAGGAAGCTTTCTCTGCCACAAGGGCACATTGTGGGTTCATGGTCAACTTGGTGTTCACCAGGACTCCCTTCACCGTTTCCAGCCAGACAATTCCCATCACGTGCAAGTACCTGCGGTTATTGCCTTGGCTAAATAAAGGTGTGGCAAAGTGGCCTCAGAAATGCATCATGCCCTCTCTGAGGCTGTGAGCAAAACCAATTAAAATTATTTTGAAACTGTGTTTTGGCAAATAACATTTCGATTTCTCCCTGCAGCTTTTAACCTGAGTTAAATTCAGGTTAAAATTTAGGTTAAATTTTACCCTAAACAATCCACTGTACTATATATATAGAGGACTACATGCTGCCCCTTACTCTTCCTTCATTGCCAGTACACTGTCCAGTGGAAAATTATAAAGATTAGTCAATCACAAAATTTTTAAAAAAAACACCTTTATCTTAGGTCCTTTTCCTTAAATCAACCTTGTTTTCCAAAAAGGGAAATCAATAACTTGAATAGTCTGTAATGAGAAGAGAGAGTAGAGAACATTAAACTAAAGGTCACAAGTGCCTTTCAGTAATTCTTTCCACATTTTGAACTTGTTTGCTGCACTCATTTGATTAAAATGCTATGATACACAAATTAACTGCTGCAGATACTGTAATTACATGAAGTAATGTTCATCTTATTTTAACCTCAAGTGATCTATGCCTTTAACAAGTGAAAGATTTTACAGGTATGAATGTCTACATTAATTAGCTTATCTGCCAGTATTTGGCCCTTCTCCAAAAACAACTGGAAGCCACAGGAAATTATTTAATAGAACTGTGCAGATTTACAACCTCAGAGAAACCAAACTAAGTTCTTGGCATTAAGATGGAAGAACTTCCTCAGTTAACAATGCCTATTTTTGTATATATTTTCACATTCAATTAAATTATAGTGTTTGATACGTAGACAAAATTTAGAGAATACAGATTGTTCTACATCTTGATAAAAAAAACAACTTTCCATATATTTTTTTCATTTTCTTCTTCAAGCTAACTTGGAATACAAATGCAAGTTATCACACAGGGATTGTGCAACAATCCCTGGAGAACTTCATGCTTCTAAATCACTAAATTAATTACATTCACCAGTAACCATAGCTCTACTATCTCTATTCCAAGATAAACTGAATAATTCAACTAATTTATAATACACTACTAGATTAATACATACTTGAAATATATTTTATTTAACAATTTTATATTGTGATCACGGTTCTGTGTTGTCCTCTGCCTTGCTTTTATATGAATGCAAAGTGAGCAAACTAATTACTGTTAGATCATAGCAGTTCTACTTTATATCCACTGTATCGTGGCCCCAAGTTGCACCAGGGGAGATTTAGATAAGATATTAGGAAAAATTTCTTCACCAAAATACTGGTCAAGCATTGGGACAGGCTGTTTGAGGAAGTGGTGCAGTCATCATCCCTGGAAATATTCAAAAGACATGCAGATGTGGTGCTTAGGGACATGGTGGACGTGGCAGTGCTGGATTAATGATCTTTTCCAACCTATGTGACTCTGTGATTCTATACCAGTACAAAGCAATGGAGAAATCTGTGCATGAGAGCCCAGAACAAAGCAATTGAAAACTATGTTATGAAAATCTGTGCTTCTAGCTTAGAGTACCCTGAATATTTAACATCACTCTTTCAAATCCTGTCCAGAACAAGAAACAAGACAAACCTTACTGAAGTTATTTCAATGTTATTAAATACTATTCAGTACTTTAAAACAGTCTTTTTAGGCATTGGGGTACAGGGAGTGGGGTAAGACAACAGCAAACTATCAAGAAAATAGAAACTTAATTCCTAAATGTTTCCAGTTCTTCTGTCTACCTCTATCATAAGGACTGTGAAGCCTCTTTAGAGAGGTGTTAACTTTTGATTACCGACTATCACAGAAATGCAAATGCATGCACCAGGGTAACACTGAGGAATATCTGTTATCAGAAGAAAGGAGATAAAAGGGATGCCCAAGTTACATACCCCCAATGGCTCTGCAAATAAAGCTCCTTACAAGTTCCAGTGTAGATACTGCTCTCAAGTAAACTGCACCACAGTAAACATCACCTTCTGTATTTGGTACTGCAGCAGGTGGCCTGAACAGTGACCAAAATTACAAAGATCTGTGCTACAGCTGAAAGAGCAAAGCATCTGATTGGGGGAATTAAAAAGCTTGATGTGGGATTTGTTCACATAAAAGGAAACTCCTTCAAAGAAGTCTTTCACTTTGAGGAAAAAAGCCATGATATGATCCTAATATGGATTTGCAGATATCCTGACAGGGACTGCAAACAGTGCAGAGACCCTGTTTCCATGCTCCTGCCTGCCAGGGTGAACCAGCTGCACAGCAACCCCTGATTCACCAGTCCATCCTTGCTCCAGACTCAATGAAACCGTACTCAGATCAAGAGAAACACATTAGAGACTTGGCATATGTGGAAAAGAGGCAGAAGTGAGGGGGAAAAAAAAGAACTAAACACAACCAATGTATTTTTCCTCCTGTAAAAGGGAAAAAAATAAAAAAGAGAAAAAAGAAATAAAATGTTTTCAACTTTGTCAACTGACAAAGAAAATATCAACCTTGGAAGCTCAGTAAGCTGCAGCTTGTCTGGTTTCACACAGAACTGATACAAACATTCCTAAAATGATTCATTCTGACATTAGAAAATGGAGCGGAGTGATGACAAACACAGGCATGCTATGTAAAGGTAGCCAAAAAATAGTAGCTAGACTTCAGTCTGACTCATAGGAGGTGAACTCTGTAACACTGGGCTATCCCTGTTTTAACTAATTAATCCCATAAGAAGCAAATTTCAGAGAAAAAAAAAAGTTACTACATGGAGTTATTCTTTTAAACACATTTCTGCCTCAAAGGCTTGGAGATTTTTTTAAATGTCTCTATTTATTTCTCTGTTTCATGTTATTTTACAGATTGGATTTTGGTTGAAAGCTTTTCCTGTTAAGAGACTTGGCCTTGCAGCTATCCTAATTGAACTGGCAGACATCATAACATCTTGAATGTGGGGAAATCCTAACCGTGGAGAATGATTTAAGTATCTGGGGTTCCAGGATGATCAAGGCAAGACCACCATGCCTCACACACCCATGGCTTCAGCCAAAGCTCTTCCACAGCAGAGCCAACTTCCAACAAGCAGCCCAGCAAGCAGCTGCAGTAAAATATCCCAAACTCTTCACTTTCCCTTGCCACATACTCGCTGCTGTACAACCTCAGACACCTGCAGTCTAGATAGTGGAAAAAACACACCATAACACTGCAGGATGTATCACTGGGCAGCTGCAGTTCCAAGAAGGATCATTCTGGTCATCTGGGGTCTAACTTCCTCTGTAACACAGACCATAAACCCACACCCACTAATTCCCCTGAGTCTGTAGCTCAGCATTTGCTAATTCACTCCCTGCAATCTCAGTTGTTAAATTGCTTTCAGTGTTAAAAATTATCTTTGTTTTCTTTAGATCTCGATCTATGAGATTCCTGCCTATAAAATCTACATGTTCCTTTATTTCACTCTTGCACCACAAGAAAATGCAAATTTTTAATGTAGTGTTGTCTTAGGATTGTAAATAGACCAATACTTGTAAAAAACACACAGTATGGCATAAAACAAATTGCTGAATATATAATATGAAAATTCTTCATTTGTTTTCTAGCAGGTCTGTAATAGTCTAACTACTACTCTATTGCTGCTACGGATGCACTACAAAGGTAAACTTTTAGAGACTAATCAGCATTTCTTTTCCTCTGTAGCTCAACCAAGGCAAAAAACTTGCTGACTACCCTTTCACCCCAGCAGGCACATTATTGAGTCATAGAATGCTCAAGTTGCAAGGAACCCATAGGGACCAACAAGTCCAGCTCTCCATAGCAGAGAAAATAAAAATGTTTCAATCCCAGCAATATTCAGCCTATATAATTTATGCATCTCAAGTTGCTGGCTCAGGGCAAAAAAAAACGAATCACAACATTTCAAGATGCTCAGGATGCAAGCCTTTGTCCCTGAAGGAATAAAAAGCAGAACAATGTTTCTGCCCAAGGCTGCCTCTCCAGTTCCTACAAGGGTACACGGACACATTGCCAAGCAGAAATGCACAGAATTAACAAACATAGGACAAGGAAACTGAACAGCACAAAAAGGTCCAGTCATCCCCAAGCAAAACAATAGGCCACCTCCAGGCTCATGACAGCTGGCTCTCGGTGTAAGACACTCATGGAAAGAACAATCAGAGGATCAACAGGTTTTCCAGCCGGACCACCACCACCTTGAGGAGCCGCTGTGTCCCTCTGAACTGCCCTACCAGCACACACTGTATTTTGCCAGGCTAAAGCAGAGAGCCCCACCAGCCAGATGGTCTTAATTTTAGGAAAGAAAGAGGCAAGGCACTTAATTTTCTCTAGTATTTTGTCCACATGCTAACTGTATTCATGCTTAAAGCTTCTGTTTAGGTCTTGTTTTTGTTGTTTGTTTGGGAGGGGGGGAGGTGTCACTGGTCTTTTTTGTTTGTTTTATTTTGATGTTCTCCTGAAGTTCCTAGACCTTGCTCTAACCTGACTTAGCACCTAAACTAGAAGCACTGTCTCTGATGGGAGAAAACACATTTCTCTGTGAAAGTCAGTACATGCTTATTATGTATTGTAAATTTACTTCCATCGAATCAAAAAACCCCAAACCCTGCTTATTAGAGGGATCTGCCACCTTCTGTTTAAAGTATCTGGGGAAGGAGACCTTGGGATTTAGTGAACTTGAGTGTAACAATTTCTGTGTTCCCTTCTCACCAAAAAAGTCAGATTTGAAAGTTTAAATAAAAGTCAGCGTTTACGTAGGGTTTTTATACAGACCCCACAACTATTAATCCCCAAACCAAACAAACAAGTCTAAGGAAGTACTAAAGACATCTGCAATATTAATCTAGTCTATTTTTGTTTTACTTAAATTCTTGATCAAACAGCTGCTAGATACTCTACATCTATGAGGAGCAGATAAGCTCTAGGGATTTCTTTAGTTTGCCAGAAAGATACTTCACAATTTCCCTAAACGCTCTGCAAATCATCTCATAAAGACAAGTTTCATAACTATTTGCACAAGATATTTAACAAATCTTATTAGAATGTCATCATGTTAGATTTTGTTTTTATTGTATTTATCTGACAGTATGAACTTAGCTCTTGATGTCCTTACGTACTTTTTACTCAGGCACCCTTCCAACAATTTTTCCATTTTTTTATGAAGTATTTCAGAATTTGGCCCCTAGGCTTTTCCTGTTGTGGATAGTTTATTTCTTAAGTTTACAGTGCAGGGCACATGTTTCTCCATCATCTCCTTATGCAGTACAAAACTTCAGGCTTAAAGAAGCTTAGAGCTAAAACTTCACTGCTAAACTATTAAGATATTCACCAATTTTAAATGAATCCCTGGATTACCCAGGGATAAAAGACAACTCTGGGTATACAAAACACTTGTTTTCTTTTACAAAAGCAAATGTGCTACTTCTGATGTTGTTTATACTGAGTATAAAAATTTGCTGAGACTTTCTGACAAGGAATCAGGCCCAAAAACATAAAATGTACAGATCAAGGCCACCACCTTGTAATGCCATCATGTCTAAATCCAGACACCAAACAGAATTTAATGGAGATCCAGAGGTATTGAGGAATGAATAATCAATCTACAAAAAAAATCAAACCTGAACGAAACCTGTGAAGGTAGAAAATATATGAGTAAGTAATAGCTCTGAGACTTTCAGGTACACTATATAACTTGTCACGTACATTCAGAAACCTCCCAGGTAATTCTTCTATCTACCCTAAGAGTTTGTCTGTCTGGGATTCAATATTACTTTACTAATTTGGATACTAATCAAGTAAGTATTCTTCTTTAATAATATATACTTGGATATGAGTCGATCTGAGTATCTGCATATGCAAACTTATCCTCTCTTAAAATCCCAGTTTTGACCTGTTAAAAAATGCACACGTATCATCTTCCCTCTGGAGTTTTCTTATTCATACAGAACACTACAGAAGAAAGGGAAGGAAGATATTGTGCTACAAAACCTCCTGATGTGATCTGCTTCAAATTAACCATCTGCTCAAAAATATGGAGGACCAGCAAAAGGGCAGAACTTCCTGGAGCTTTTTATTACCAGACTCTTCCAGTTTCTAGCTCAATGGTATTTAAACACAGATTAAATGCAGCACTAAAGATCAGGTGAGATCAGAGCATGCTTTGACATGGGAAAAAGTTTCTAGTTTCAAGGAATGTTTCAAACCTCTTGTTGCTGGTAGTTGGTCACTGCTTAGCTGTTACCAGAACTCGAATCTAGACATTGAATGAAGAGCCAAAATTCTTTGAGATTCTTTGAATTCTGAAGAATCAGTCCCCCAAGTTATTAATAAAGCACATATTTCATAAAGTCATGGAGCCTCAAGGCTGGGATCTTTGGTTTGACTTGTTTTGATTTTTTGCTTTCTTTGTGCCATTTCTGAGACACTTGTCTCTTTTAACTCTATCTTGTGAAGCTACTAATCAGTGGATATGTAGAGAATGTCTCATACAGACACAGGAAAAGCTCAGCAAGTGTTTATGCAAGCTACATGAAAATATCTTTAGACACATGTATGTGGCAACTGAAGATAAAAAAAAGGCAAAAAATGAAACTTAAGGATATTCAGACTTTAGCTCCAAGGGGGAAACGGGGGCATGACAGCAGCCAGTGACAGCCAAAACTGTCAAAACTTTGGAATAACTGATGCTGCAATTATGGATGTTTATTGCAAAACAGAGCTCTCCCAAACCAAACTTTAGATCTGAGCCATCTCCAAATTTAGAAGGATTCACCTCTTACTCTTGTCCTTATTTCCAAGTCTGTTACAGTCTAAATTCTAAATGAAGTGATGTAATTCCTTCCTACCTTCCTTTGCCACAAGAAAATCAACACTACTGAAATAACAAGGTGACCGAGCTTTATGAGCTGCTGGGAGTAGACACCAGTCTAGAGAGCCAAGTGGTCTAAACTGCAGCTCATGAGTTTGTGCTTTGACTCTGTAGTGGATTCAGCAGAGACCTCATGAGAGAACCCAGGACATCTTCGGAAGCACTTACAATCTGCAAAACACAAGGCTATTTCCATGAAGCTTACAACTAATCACTTCTTGCTAATGCAAGAAATTCCAGAAACACATTAGAAAAAATTACTTAAGACACTAACTTATATTTTAAAAAGGACTCTGCTTCCAATGCCATACATTAGAGAAAATAAAAAAAATAATAAAAAAAAAGAAAACATGCAGTCATGGATTCATGCTCCTGCAAATCATCAGTAACACAGTTAAGTGTCTGGAAAGAGAGGGAACTCAACACCAAGGGGAGAAATGTATGATGGAGATGGGAAAAAAAAACAATGCCACTGTAAACTGCAAGCCTTAGTCTCCTCTTGTCCCTACAGGTTAAAATTAAGAGCAACCAGAATGATGTTGAAGGATATGAACACTCTCCAAAACATAAAAAAAAAATAAATAAATAAGATTTTGAGGTCTCTAAAGACTGATATAGACAATTACATTTAAATTGTATTCCACAGCAGACGAGTTCCATATTTTCTTCCAAAAAGTCTAAAGAAATGTCAGTCTCAGGAAGCAGGGCACATTTCTCTGGATGGTCTGCTCTCCAGACCATATCATGCACTTGATCTGAAAGACAAATCTCTTTAAAGGAGCTCATCAAGGGGAAAGTGCACAAAAATAATTTGTCCATTTACAAACACTCAGCTGAAGTATTTATATACAGAACATAATTCTCCTCACTACAGATGAAAATGTCTTGGAACTGACTGCGCTCTGCTCAAATTCAATTCTAAGATGCAATAATGCCCTACCTAAAGTAAGTAAATTGGACATGAGGCACACAGGACTGAAAATGTGACTCACACTGTCTTACACAGCACAGTAACAGATATGTACAGTTGTGCAAAAAAAATCAGTAAAAAAAACCATAAAACATGCTAAAAAGAAAACTTTTTCCAGAAATTAAATCAAAACAATGGAGCAATGAAGACACTATGAAGTGAATGGCCCATTATGCACTACCTAAGACTGTCCAGCAGGTCACTTGCAGGAATCCCAATTGTTGGGCCATCTCTTCATTATCTTTCCCAGATTTCCCAAAGACAAGGAGTAACACTAGTGAGTACAAAGTCACTAGTGAACAAGAAATATTAGAAACACACTTCAAAAATGGAAATCACACAGCTCATGAGAGAAAATTGGTACTTCCAAGTGTCTTAATTTCAGAATGTACAGGTGACTCTACTGGAGGGTTGAGGTAGGTGATCTCCTTTATTCAGCACAGGTGAAGCCACACTTTGAGTATGGTTAGTGCTGGGGTCTTCACTACAGGGGAGACCTGAAAATACTGCAGAGAGTCCAGACAAAGGCCATGAAGATAGTAATGGGGACACATCTCCCACAAATAAAGTTTGAGAGAGCTGTGACTGTTCAGCTCTCACTTCTGGAGAACAGAAGGCTTAAGAGGACTTTATCAATGCAAAGCACCCAAAGCCAGCATGCAAAAAGAATAAAGTCTCTTTATGCTCACTTGGTTACAATTCAGAGTTCCCTCTGGTTCTGAGCAAAACACATGGGAACTTTGCCAGAGTGGAATGGGAGTGGGTTTAGAGCCCTTACACAGCCTCCCTGTGTGTTCCTCCACCCTGGTGTTATGTAAGAAACTGAGCTAAATTGTAAATATTACACAATCTCAGAAAGGGAAGGGACTAGTAAAATATCTCCACGACTCCTTCATGCTGACTCACCCCTTCCTTTCCACTTAAGGTTATTACCCACATTTAGAGTATAAAGATACGCCTGGAATGGTCATTCCTTGTCTCTTAAGCATGCTCTAGGCACAGTGAGATATTTCACAGTGTGAACAGGACATCACATAGAGACTTTTCAGCATGGCCTGCTGCAATAGGACACAGGGTAATGGTTTTCAACTGAAAGAGGGTAGATTTAGACAAGAAATAAGGAAGAAATGTTTTACAATGAGGGTGTGAGACACTGGAACAGAGAGCTGGCAGATGCCCTATTCCTGGAAACATTCAACATCTCTGAGCTGGATGGAGCTCTGAGCAACCTAATCTAGTTGAAGATGCCCTTGCTTATTGCAGGGAAGGTTGGGCTGATAACCTTTAGAGGTCCCTTCCAATCAGAGTATTCTATGATTCTAAGCAGGACAACAGTGCCAGGAAGAAGACTGCAGTCTTCCCCCCCAGCTCTGCTGCAGTCATTGCTGAAGTAATTGCTGCAGCGCACTTCCACTACCTGAAGCCGCACACACCTTTCGTTAATTTCTTGCTGTGGATCTAAGCCCCCCAACCCATCACTAACCTAGAAAAATAGCCCAGGGATTATAGCAATTCAACAAAAGAAGCTGCAGTAGTGTTCCAGCTTGCTTGGTAACTACAAGTAGGTCAGATGGGAGTGGGAAATGACTGAATTAAGCTTTTGCCTACACATCCTACAAGCACTGTCCCACACGTGGCATCAAAATAAATGACAAAAAAGCTTTCTAAGCAGGACATCAGCCTATTCTCTGACCCAGAAGGACATGTGGAAATGTGTCCCCTGCTTAGGCTGGGTAAAAAGATTATGATAGATCTAGACACTTAGAATCCTCATTACGCTGTAAAAGTCATTACCCAATGACAGCCTTTCTCCAATAGAGTTAATGAGTTAATCTTGTAGCAAAATGTGCTTATGGCAACACAGTGATAACTTCATATCTTGTAATAGTAAGAACATTTATATGTGATCTTGAAGGATATGCTGCTATGCTGAATGATATCACCGCACTAAAAGTGTAAAATATTGGGCGTGAACAGAAATTGCCTGGTCTAGTATTAGTTACCTAAAATACAATGCATTGTGCATGAGTGGAAATTGCTAATTTTAATGTTAGATATTTAATACATGGTTGTGAAATTTATACAAACTGTAATTTAGCAGCTAAAATTATATATTGAAAATATACTGCACATTATCAGTATATATATGACTTATTTATGTTCACTAAGAAAACTCAAATTCACAAGCAATCTATTTTCCACAGCTCCTAGCTCTAGAAGTTAACGTGCAAAAATAATTTTTCATAACATGCATTGTCAAACTATGCCATTTTAAATACTGGATGAAATTCTCAATTCATGCAAGAAATCTGACATCTAATTCAACTTCATCACCTCACCTAGTAGGTCTGTGTCAGCAGTCTCTTCCCTGACAAAAACTCTCATCTGAACCAAGCCAAATATTTTTAATGACATTATTTATGAAAATTGAAACAAAAAAATCCATTGTTTTAGCAGTGTTCTAATATAAGAAGACTAAATCTTTATAATAAGTGTTCCAGTTTCCAAACTGTGCATTTACTACTAATAATCAAATTATTACCATCATATTAATTTTGACTGAGATGGACAGTGAGAAATTAGGAACATGATGTTTTAAGATTAATATTTAAATAAGATGTGCCCAGTGGTACAGACCAGCTCTATAGCTATACTAGGGTAAAATGAGTGGAAAGAGCTACCTGACACTTAAACTAAGTTCTTGAAATTTATGTTCCATTTAGTAATGTAATAAAAAAATGTAAATAAATACTGACTAAACCATTCTGCATAAATTCATATATGTATGTCATTTTTCAGCATTCCATATCAAGTTATCTCTGTGCACTATACAGAGGACAGTCTTAAGAATTGACTATTTCCATTAACAACAGATGAATAATACATTTCTCTGGTTTGTACTGGTAAAGTGACTAGCCATGAAAACTTTCTGAAAGTGCCATTAATGCTTCACTAAGCTATACAGAGGCATCTTCCCTTAAGTGAGATTCATTCCTAGATTTACAGCACAAAAATTGATTTTGGGTGGAAGTTAGTGTGGGTTCCCCTGTGACTCCTAGCTCAGCATACAGATAAGTAAATTAACAAACCAAATAAAACACCCCACAAACCCAAAGAGCTGGAGCTGGTTGTGCCCTCTTAATATCAGGTAGCATGAAAACATCTCAATTGCTCCACAGCACTAGCTATAACTCAGCAAGAGTAAAGTATCAGTTATCAGTCCAAAGAACAATCAAACATGAACAGCTATCTCCACAGTCCTCTTGAAGAAGAATGTCCAATTTAAGCAATCCAAAAGCATTTACTCCCATTGGAAGGAAAAGGCTGCCACTAATATTCAGCTTCAGGCTCTTGTAACAATATATCCAGTAAGTACAGTGACATTTTAGCAGAATCTACCAGCTCTCTGCATTACATACTTCCAAAGAATTTCAGGTCTATGTCTAATTGTTTATACACACCTGCATATTATTCCAGTCTGTCTCTTCAGGTTTCAGTTCCCATTCTAGACCAACTGAGTAAGTAGTAATCCTAACATAGTATGACCTCACTGGTATATCACCCTAAGTCATTGATATATCTCTTAATGTAAAAATAAAGCAGAAGACAATTTAAGAGACTTTTTTTTAACTTGATTTTTTCTGTCTTTGAAGAAGGCAGTCACAGAAACGTGTTCTCATTGAAAAAGAAAGGTGGCAAAAGTTCATTACAATTTATACCCCTTCTGTATGAAGGTCTAGAAATATGGCTGAAACTTCTTTTATAAAAGAATTTTCAAAAGCACATGGAATTTATTGATTTATTTATAATTTGTTTTCACTTACGGAAGATTTTGAAAAAAATTCCCATCATTTTTCTCAACAGTGGAGAAAATTAAATATCTATTGAGTACTGTCACACATAATAATCATGCCATTTCACACTCATTGGTACCCTCAGAAATGAAACATGAGCTCTGCTGGAGAGTTGTCACCTTGAGAGAAACAAAGATCATTTGCTTACCAAATATAAAAGTACAGAAAAGAACACTATTACTTACCATTGTAAGAGTGAATGGATGGCTTTCCAGAGCAGACACTCTTGGACAGTGGAGAATAACGTACTGAAATAAAATGGCAGAAAGGATACATTCAAAACATTCAGTGATGGGCTAGTACTTATAAAGTGATAGTCATCCCTACAGATCATGTTACATGAAAGCAAAGTGACATTTTAGGGGCACATTAACTCACCTGACCAGGCCTTGCTTCAAAGTCATCTTTCATCATCCTGACTTCAAGGACATTGGAGGGGTGGCTTATTACTGAGGTTATTGTGACTGGTTTGTTGCTGCGGATGTAGCGGTACAGCCGCTCCACACAGTACAGGCACAGAGGTCCGGAAATCCAGAACCATGTCTAAGGGACAACAAAAATATGTTACCTCAAAGACTTTTAACTTTCTGTTTTCACAACTACATGAGTGCTTTCAGGATCTCACTTCACATCTAACATCCACACCTCTCCCCACGTGCAGAAATCCAAGAATGTTTCAAAGCCTTTATCAGTCTAACCAGCAGCATCACCCACAATCACAAGAAATTCCAATCACAAATCTCATCAGGAAAAAAATGCCAGTGACCTCATTTGCTACCATGTTATTCTGGTTTTATGTAGTTAGATTGCAGCTGGCTTCAGCAATGAAAGAAACAGGACCTACACAGACCAGAGACTATACAATTGGTTGACATTTATGGAAAAATGCTCTCTGAATTACGGTATTATTTAACTGTTACTGTTTCAGAGTCATCTCAGTTCAAGTAAAAACCTAGGAAAGATGCATTCTTGTGCCATAGAAACTGATATTAAACTAGTTTAAAATCATAGACAACAGAGAGGAATGTGCACTTCTGAATCACAATCCATTTGCTCCCATAGAAGAAGTGTATGCTAGACAGAAAATGCCCTGGAAATGCCCATTTCTCTGTACTGATTATTTGGGCAGCCCTGGGTGACTACTCCAGATGGAGACGTTTTCAGCTGCTCAGCTAAACCCCATCGTAAGAGTCTATTACCAATAGCTTATGGCAGACTTATCTACTAATTCCACATCTGCTCAATCATTCCAGCTATGGCACTGAAGCGCCCCTCAACCCTCATCCATCTTCCCTCCCTTCCAAATTTCTGACATTACATATCAACATCTCTTGCAGCTAGCAGAGCATTTACTTTCAACAAAAAAGTTGTGCAGGTTTCCGTAGCTCACAGCTATTTTGTGCCTTTTTTTTTTTTTTTTTTTTTTTTTTTTTTTTTTTTTTTTTTAACTTGATATCACATAATTTCCACGTCCAAAAAAGTCCTAAATAGTGTTTCAAAGCTGTCAGGAGAACACTGAGTGGCCATTTCTTTCCATGACTCCTTTCCCATTAATGGCTCTAAAGCAGGCATCTTAAGCCCCTAAGAAGACTCCTTGCAGTCCTGTGGGTCATATGGAGCCAGATACTCAGGAGTATTACCACAACAAAATACCAATCCAAAGAGCTTTGTCAGAGGAATTCAGTGTAGAATTAACTGTTTCTCATTAGGATTACATGCTCCACAGAAAAATGGGTTCCCAGTGCATCTAATACGGAGGACACATGCTCAACAGAAAACAACAATGACAATAATAAAGAGAAACTCCTGTGGGGTCTGCTACGGGAGCATCTTGAATGGTGGGCCTTGGACTCATGAATTCCATATCTGCAAGCTTCCTCAGGCTACTTGCCAATGCTGCCTAGCTCATCTTCACCCAAAAGAAAAGAGAAAATTTTGTATGAAGAAAAAGCTGCTGCCACAAAACATAAAGAAACAAAAGGAAAATGGAAAACAGAAATAGAAAAGGCTTTTCTGTCCCCACTGTCATCATACTCATTTACCCATGCCACATACAAAACAAGCCTGTCTGCAAACAACAGACTATAAAAGCCAAACCACAACCAACTGCAACCCAGAAATGAGTATTAAGACTTGCATCCGCATGGTACAAAAGAGAACAAATGGAGCTTGATTATTTCAATTAACTACTGCCACACAATGATTACAAAAGGACCTCACGAAATGTTATATAAATGTTTGCTCTGAAATACTATGCTGTAAAATCACATTTTTAGTGGGATCAATACATCTCTTATGGTGCTGTTCAAAAGAGAACATTACAGCCAATCTCTTGACATTTTTTCATCCTGCTTGTTCTATGCACCACATTGTAATGCATTTCAGGGTTAAATACAGATTGTTTTTTCCCCACCAAATCTTTGAATGCCTCAGAAGGTTTTAATAATATTTTCCATTATTAAAACATCTGGTCTGGAAAAGCAATAATTAGTGGTTATGGCTGACTGAAAGACTTGGCATGACTTTTAATACCTGAAATGTCGGATCATACAGACCTCTGGGAAGTGTGACCGGAACTTGGGTTCCTCGGAACAAACTCTCATAAAGCTATTTTGTACAAAGGGTTCTGGTACTGGTAGGTCCTCTGGAAAAGGCTCAGTAGTATAGTCAGGAAACAGCTCTTCAAAAGCCTTTGGCACAGTCAGATTCTGTCGGAGTGTTTTGTTAGGATTAAAGCAACCAGGAGGGTGTTCCTCTAAGTTGGTCTGGTACTTGAGCACTCCCCTACAGGAAAACAAAAATAATAATGACACTGAAGTAACAGTAAATAACAAACAACTTATCTTCATTCAGAAAGGACTTCAGAAAGCAGTCACAAGCCTCATCTTCTGTTAGAAATTTTATTCCACTTGCCTTCAGGACTTTCAATGAGATTGAAACTTTGCAACAATAGAGCCTTCTGTCACTAGAGGCAAGGTTTAACTTTTCCAGCTCACTTGGCACTCCCCCACTGAACAGCCTCAAGCTTAATACTGCTTGAAAGAGAGAAAATATTGTGGGGGCCCTGAAAAAAAATTAAATAATCACATTTCCAATTCAATCACACACAGGCTGTTTTCACTCATCCTCCCTACAGTCAGCAAGCCCTGTTTTTAAGGCAATCCTGTAGCAGAAGTGGCCTAAGTTGCCAATCATAAACTGCAGGAATTTTTCCCACTAGTCGGTGTTTATCAGGTTTGCACACAAATAGATAGAAGGAAAAAAAAAAGCCTTGCATGGTAGCCAAGGAACCTTCCTTGCAAATTATTTTATGAGCTCCATCCTTATTTTATTTTTACTCAAGCTAAGTTAAATTTTAGAGTAAAATGAAGTGAGGACTTTGAAGCAGCAGTTAGAAACTCTGAAGAAAGAACTGGAAACTTAAGACACTCTGGGATATCTTAGCATATGAATGAATCACTGAAAACAAGGAAGAACAGATAATAGTAGTAATAAAATTCCTCAGAAGTACTACTTGTTTCCAAATCTAGATTTGATGACAGTAAAACCACAAGGAAGACTATTAAAAAAAAAATAAAAAAATGCTGAATGACACCTATAGAGGATGGTGTTGGGTGGGAAATGAGGCATACTGAGACAATGCCTCTGAGTGCTAAGCCTTTTTATGAAGGTTTTCAGCTCAAGTATGCAATCAAACATAAGGACAGGTGCTCCCCCCTCCACTCCTCAACAGACACAGAGCAGCAGCAGCAGCAGCAACAGAGTTTGATTCAGAAGAAAGAGAACTAGGACATCTGCAATATTCCCAATCTAAATGGGCTCTGACAGGCTACTGGCAATCTTCCCTACCAAAATGCAGTCCTGACAGCTAGTAACGAGCTTCCTACATGGTCCAGTGAATCATGTCAGCTTGGAAGTTAAGCCTTCTCACTCTTAAATTCCACATCTGACCCTGGGAGAATCATTTGGGAAGTGTCTTTGCACCTACACCCATGCTCTGCCTGCATTCATTGTTCAGTCATGCCTATCTCTTGCATCTGGCATCACTGCTGGTCACCACATATTGGCAAAGTGACAGATACCCAGAACATTATGCTAGTTCCATGCTCCATAAATATTGTGGTGCCTCATGGATTTAGCTGGAAGTCAAAGCCCATGCAATATTTTTCCAGTGAACCTTGTGTGCGTGCCTGCCAGCAACTCCCACAGCTTCCCTGTTCTCAGCACATCCTGAAAGGATTGCCTTGAGAGTAGCTGCAAACATGAGCATCCCCTTCAGTGATCTCTGGTTTATCTAACCTATTACAAACATGCTAACTGAGAGGCACACAGGACCACAAAGATGCCTGTTAACAGCAGCTCAATAATTCCCATTTCTGAAGCTGCCAAGGAAAAGTAAGTCTTAAACACCCAAGATCAGTGCCCAGAAAGGTCAAGTTCTGCACTGAACAAGCAAACCACTAACATACAGATGAATCACTTAATATGTTGCTGAGAAGCAGTTGGCTGCCCGAAGGATACTGTAAGAACATACCTACAACAGTTTGAAACAAAGTAAGAATCCAGTAATACTGTGGAAATACTTTACTCTTAAGACAGGTAAAACCTCAGTCAACCTGCCTGCACAGTTCAGCCACAGGAGATGCCTTGCTCTGTACAGTAATTGGCTATGTGTCTGCAAATCTCTAACACATCCCACACAGGAGTAATTTGGGCATGGATATCTAAGCTTCCTTTATTCTCAAAAGAGATCACAGAATTGTTTAGGTTGGTAAAGACCTCTAAGATCATAAAGTCCAACCATTAACCCAGAACTGCCATGTTCATCACTAAACTATGTCCCTAAGCACCACATCTACACATCTCTTAAATATCCCCAGGGATGGTGACTTTATTGCTTCCCTGGGTAGCCTGTTCCAGGGCCTGACAACCCTTTCGGTGAAGAAATTTTTCCTAATGTTTAATCTAAATCACCTCTCATGCAACTTGTGGCCACTTTCTGTTGATCTTATAAATCTCATTAATAGAGACAGAAACCAGTCCAGTTCACCTGAATGTAGTTCTCTGAAAGGAACAAATTACATGAAGCATCCTTCAGGCTCCTCTGGCTGTATTTATCAGAACTCATTAGACCATAATGGGAAAGACACTGAGAAAACATGTAGAGACCTACATTTAGGCATCTTAAAGTTGAACTGACTCCCACTCTCCATGACTCATTCCTCTCCCACTTCTGATACTCAGTTTTTTTCAGATTTGCACTGAATACCTTTGTAATTCAATACTAAGGAGGCTGTGTAGCAGAATATGCCTGTTTAGGGCTTGCTGTTTTACTGCAGCCTAGTTTGCACACCTGGTAAATGGAACATGATTAGGAAAACAAAGGGCAAAGCATAATACTGTGAAGGAGATTAATTAAACTGGACATGAAAAATACCCCTAAGGCAATCACTGGAACAGATTGCCTGGGGAGGTTAGAGGATCTCAGACACCAGATGTTTTAAAGATTTGACAAACACCTGTCAAGAATAATTTAGAAAAAGTTCATCCTGGCCTAGATGGGGAGAACAGGTTAGATCCATCCTCCCCAGCTACAAACAAGTGCTATGCCACTGAAAAAAAAAACAACCAACCAACCCAAAAAAAAAACTAACAAAAAAACCCAAACAAACCCCCAAAACAAACAATAGCAAAAAAAAAAAAAAATCCCCAAAAAAACTCCAACAAAGTCACTGAGAACTGACATTGTTTCCAGAAGTTTCAATTGTTTGGAACTCATCATTTCTCAAACTGCATGTTTTATTCAACAATGTATTCCTACCATGATCTTGCTAGGCCTAATTCCCTTTCCACATTTACTTTAAACAACAGGGGTCAGTGTCCCACATTCAAATACCCTGTGTTTCAGTAGATATTTGATGATATGGAGAAATAAACCTTATTCAAATACACCTTCCCTTCTCCATACTCTGCATCCACATCCACAGAGGAAACTTCAAAGATATTAATGGAACAGATTTTTACAGAATCATAGAATAGTCTGGGTTGCAAGGAACCTTTAAAAGTCCAACCCACACAGACATATGTCGTAACTTCTGGAAGATGCTTTACCTTGCAACAGAGCTCAGTTTGTTTGTGCCTGATACAGATCTGACCATCAGCTTCACGGCACATAAACACTGGTCTGATGTTTGTGAAAAGAAGAAAAACTAGCAAATTTTGTAAGCAAAGAGAAAGAAGCAATTAGGGAGATGCCATTCATTCCCTCTCATTTGGAGACAAAAAGAAAGGCAGAAAGGAAGATGCAAGGGATGAGCAACTTTGCATTGTATTCTTTACTCAGCAAACAGGCAAGAGGGGGTAGAAAAACAAACTATGTTTTCTTGATTTCTCACTAGACACTGAGCAATGGAAATAGGAAAGGAATAATCTTGAAAGTGAAGAAGCTTGTGCTAGCTGGCTATAGCACACACAGATCTCCAAGCTACAGCCTGATCTTTATTTAAACACACACCAGAGGACATCTTGTCCCAAAGTTGGCCCACAGTGTTCAAGCAAGCTTGGGAAAGGCATCAATCAAGAAGCAATCACTGCTCTTTCTGGTTGTGCTTCAGAAAAAAGGAACAGTGTTTTCCATTTACTTACCCAGAAACATGCAGCATCAGCAGCATATAGAAGACAAAGAAAAGGTTGTGTGTATACCAGAAGATGTCATAGTTTGAAACCCTGAAAAGAATAAACCATGGTTCAATGCTGTTTCAACTCAGTTGGAATCACTGCTAAGTAAAAGCAGACCTGTGCACACAGGACATCATTATACACTGCACAGTCATGCAAAATAGCCAAAGCCCAGAATGTACAGGCACACTGTACTTGCACACAACCAAGTGTTGTGAAAAACAAGTGCCTGGCACAGAACTAACAAGCTGAGAAAGAGAGGTAAAGGGTGTACAGAGCCAGATGGAGAACTCTCCTGAAACTGGGAGACTCGACTGCTTTTCACAGGTCCTAAAAGGATCTCCACACGAGATCCTTTTAGCTGGAATAGTTCTTCCACCTCCAGTCTCAAAACTCAACCTCCTTACAGTGAGTGAGTGTCACCTTGCCCTTGTCATTCTCCCTGCCCCAATACAGTTTAATGTGTCACTAAGGCGGCAGCACACAAAGAGCAGCATGGACAGCAGCAGAAGGGCCAGAGGAAAGGCTGAAACACTTGTGAGGGTATGGAGTAGGAGGAGATACAGGAAGAAAAGGACCTAGAGCAAGGAGACAATAAGAGCACAGGTAGGTGAATTTTCAGGACAGGAAGCCACAAACATTACTGATCCAGGACTGATGGTCTTGGGAGGAACAAGAAGTACATTATCACTGTGAGATCAGGACAGATGAAGAGAAAAGAGCACTTCTTTTTATCAGTAATTTGTTAGACAACATAAAACCAGACAAAAGAAAATACCCATCTGGAACTGTTTTCTGTTACGCTAATCTGGGGTTTTTTGAGTAAAATAGTTACCAACAAAGCTCAATGCACTACTTCACAGCACACAAACACACCTCTCACAGTACACAGCATGGTAGGAGTCCCCTCTAAAACCAAAAAGCATACCCCCATTCATAAACAAAAACAATTATTAAATAACAAGTATCTTTAGCTCTGAGAACATGGTTTAAGAAGCAATTCCTCTAACACAGCCTATTTTTTTTCCAGAATTTTTTCCCTCCGATGGGTTCTACAGCTAACTTCTCTTCCTTCAACTGAAACATATATACTTTTTTTCAGTCAATACAGGACTTGTTTTCTTTTTCAAAAGAGGAGAAATAACTTCAATAACCAAGGGCTACCAAAATAAAATCCAATCCAAGTAACAAGGAAGGAAGCAAAGGAGGAAAAAAGGAAGCAAAGGAAGGAATACAGCAACAGCAAGAGGCTCTGAAATCTCCCCTCCACCCTGCCATTCTTCACCCAGTCAGCAGTATGTTAACACTTCTTCCTCCTTGAAGCTGATCAAGCCTTTTCTAACTCTTCACACCCTGTGAGGCATTTCCATGCAGTCACTCATCAGCATCTATGAGTAGCTGTGGGAGTAATCATCAGTAAGAGGAAAATAAGAACAATGGTGTGTGGAGTGGAAGCACAATTGGATGGCATAAAGAGTAAAATTTACCCTCTATCTCAAAACCTGTCATAGAATCCTAGAACAGGGATAGACCAAGGACAGGTCTTGGAGCTCTGGTTTAATTTGGTTTCATGCTACACTGACTCTTGAGCACCTTTTTCAGAATGAACCAATTTTTCAAAATTTCAATCATGAAAAGTCAATCCCTGGACTGCTTCTGACATGATGCTTTCAACAGCTAATTATTGTTACTGATTAAAATTACTGTACATTTCTTTCCTGAATACGTCTAAATGTCAGCTTCCAGCTGGTTGAGCACTTTATTCTTCTTTCAGCACTCCTACAGATACCTCTGCTATAAAATCCTGGTTCCTCACATGTATCAACTTGCTGTAAATGTGAGCAGGCCCTCTGAACTTCACCTCCTTAAATTATACGGGCATGTAAATCCTTGAACCTCTTACCATGAAGCGTATTTTCCAACACTGTAATAATTATGTATTTCTTACTTGTATCCTTAAACTGTGTACCCTACTGATACAGTGTTCTAATATAGTCAGTAATCTTCCTATTGGCACACACTAATTTTTATGGCTCTTCAGAACATCTACTTTTTTTGCCTTCTTACAGCTTAAAATGGACATTATTCACAGCAAGGATGCAGTTCTTAGGATTGCAAAGTCCTGAAAATTTGAGGTAAGTTGAATATTTAATTTTTGTTAATCTACTTTAGAATTTTGAAGATGAAGACCTTCAAGAGTTAATTTACTGAGAAATGTAAGGGGAATTTATCATGCGTTAAAGGGACACACTAAGCAGCATAGTTCTAGAAAAATATTTTTGATCCTGTTACAGACAGTTTTGAAAAGGAAGATATAAGTAGTAGTTTAGAAGCTGAAATTGAAGAGTAGAATGTTTGGTTACAAAAATAGATGGCACTGAAGCACCTTATTTTTTAATGTTCTTTAAATACACAACCTCCAAATCTTAAACATCATTAAAATTGACAGAAACATCAACATTTATTGACAGGATTTATTGTGATTTCTGATAACTTCATAACCCTACTGAAAACAACTCTTGAACAAAAAAAGTGTTCGTCTAATTTTCAGGTATGACATGGCAAAAATTTAAAAAATTTTTCAACTAATAATCACTTTCCCCTTTTAAAACACTACCAGCTAATTCAGTCCTTCTAACACTTATTTGCAGTTTACTGGAAAGGCAGGAAAATAGAGGCATACTCATGCATTGAACAATTTCAGGAAGAACATACAAAGGAAGAAATCACTAAGCAGGTCAGTGTGCGAGAGCAGATTAGGGCTGAAATTCAAGACTATAACAGCCTCTGAAATACTTGTTAAAAAGCTCAGTTTCTGATAAGACAGTGAACATTTACAAATAACTTCCCTACAACTGTACTGTATGCTCAGCCATCATGGGGCACATGAGAATCCACAGGGAAAGAGATTGAAAAGGGACAGGAAGATGCATGCAGCAACTTGTTTCCTCAGGAGAAAACATTGTAATAAGGCCAGGCTTGAGCCCTAAGCCTGAGGGAGAAGCCAGGATAAAATTTCCAAGTAAGAATTATTGCTAGGGTAATAGGAGATGCAGATTATCTCTTTTGGGGCTTTGATTCTGCTGGCTAGACGGCAGAAAGCTTACAGTAACTGTGGAAGGAATTAAAAAGCATGTAACTTCAGAAGATGTTGCATGAACCCCAAAATTATTTCCAGGAATGTTTACAACTATATATATATATTTTAAGCTTC
Source organism: Parus major (assembly GCF_001522545.3). Classification (NCBI taxonomy): domain Eukaryota; kingdom Metazoa; phylum Chordata; class Aves; order Passeriformes; family Paridae; genus Parus; species Parus major. The sequence continues at coordinate 79,581,993 of NC_031768.1, read as the reverse complement.
CCAGTCACTAATTCAGGATGTTTTTCTAATTTAATTTGGCCTTGAAGAAGATAGGACTTTGACTTTGTTCTGGCTCAGTGTTGCAGAGTAACATAGTTTTACTCTTCCATCTCCCCGAAACTGTCTTTCTTTTGCAAGTAGAGGGATCTGTGAGGACCACAAAATGTGCAGCATTGTTACATCTGGCACAGCAGCCTAATCCTGCACTGCACTTCTGTAGCAAGCCTCACAAAAGTCTCAGCCCTGGAAGAAGCCTTGTCAACTGAAAATGCACAAGTATTTGTTGAACTATCTTTTCAAATCACAGGATAACATTGCCAGGTAACACAGCTTCTCATGAAAGACAGAGTTCAACAAAGTTCATAACCACATATCTAACTCACATCAGTGGAGCACCATTAAGGTTTGAAGATGCATAATTAACATATCCTTCCATGTTTGCTGAATTGAGGTGATGCACTTAGATAGACACACTGTGAATTCAACCTCTGTGAAAACGAGGGGTTTTTTTTTACACCATCAATTGCAGAATCCAAGCCTTAAAAAGACTACAACATTGGGCTAGACCCCCTCCATGGTGCCCACTCACAGGTCCTGTCATATGTGTTCATTAACATTGGTACAGAATGTCAACCCACCAAAGGACCAAACTTTTAGAAAACCCAGCAGCTGCTCTGAGCCAATACTACATTGCTGTTTGGTATAATTAACGTTAAAAAGAATATATCTGACAACCAGAGGCAGAGCTCTTAAAAGCAACATGTAGAATGTATTCAGTAGCTTAATTTTGTGTCAGTTTGTTTTGTTGCTGATAGTTTGGGGGTTTGTTTGTTTGTTTTTTTTGTTTAGTTTGTGGGTTTTGTTACATTTTTTGTTATAATTTATTGTTACAATTAATTGGTGAAAATAAATAAGATAACAAAAATATCTTATTTTTCTTCCACTGGACTTAATTTACGTACTGGACAGAACTTCCCATTTGCTGAGTTTACTGCCTCCCCTACAACCAGGAATAAATTAACTATTTAAATTTTTAAAGGTTCACATTTTTAACTCAGCACACTCATTGAATAGTATTTCTTCAGAAGGCAACTCAATCAGGTCTTGTAAGTGCTTTCATACAAAATTCCCTGTGCTAATTTTATGGCAAGCTAGGAAAAAAACAGGACAAGAAAACTGGTATTTTTAATACTCTAGTCAGGAGAAGAATATGATTGTGGAAATGGCATTTTTCAGCATAATGATCAGATAACATCTTACCTGATGGCATACGTGGAAGCTGTACACATTAGGAATAATACTAACACCATAATGACTCCAGTCAGACCTGGAACTAAAAGGGACACAACTTACATTTGAACTGTGAAGAGGTATACTTGTCTAGTATGACCTTTAAATAAAGTAGAATTAGACATACAAATCATGATTCAATCAAATTCTTGAACATACTTTTCTCTTGAGGACAACTCATATACCAAACCAGATAGGAAAGAGGAGTTCTTGTGTAATTTCCCACCTTCCCAAAGAAAAATACCTTTTTCCTTGCATTCACCATGCATCACAATTTCCTATTTGTCTTTGCTCCTGTCATCTCTTGCTTGTGACATCTGTGTCTAAGCAAGTAACTAAGAACAAACACAGTTTACTTGCAAGACTGACTGTACATGATTCTGTCTCTTTTTTATTCCAAACACTACACTCTGTTGATCATGACAATTAAAAACCTGCTCAGGGACAGAATTTCAAGCAAATGAATTGCTATGCAAGCTGTCACTACAATTTTTTGCCAGCCCATTTCATTCTGGAATGAGGAAGAGCCTGAAATTACTCTCCATGGCATTGTATTATGCTTGAAATTGTTGCCCATAGAGCAAGGTCTGTGAGAGTGATCTGCAGCCAGCACTTGGGAAGGAAAGGTTAAAAATATTAACAATTTGACTCATCTGCTCAAATGAAGACTTGTATCAGAACTAGTTTATCCTCAGGTATTTTTTAAGTTGAAGGAGAGATAATCTCAAATCTTATCTTTTTATAAACTTCTCAATACCCACTCATTGAAAAGTCTGATATCCAAATCTTACACACCACACCTCACTCAGTTTTTACACTCCTACAATCAATGGAAGCTTTGTCATGGACTGCATAAAAAAATTTTATTTCACTCCTTCATGAAAAGATTGCAATTAAAAGCAGTAGCAAGAAAAAAATATGCATTCTGTCCACTGCCTGCTTCCTAATTTCTTTTTTCTCAATCTGATTTGATGTGTAGTGTGCGATGAATCTCAACTCTGAACAAATACCTCAAATGCAATTGCAGTACAGCACTTGATTCAGCCGCCTACACTGTCACTCAAGCCAGAGGTCACCTTCTATGTCCAGTTTTTCAATTATCTTCTCCATCAAAATGAAATCACTCACAGTCTTGCCCCAGTTTATCAGTTCATTTTTAGTGTTTCCTCTCTGCTCTGTCCCTGACTCTCCTTTCCTTCACTAAGTATAATCTTGAGTACTTGTTCCTCCCACAGGCTGCCTCACACCCTTATACAAGGAGGTTCTTTCCTGGACTAATCTAAAAAGCCGTCATCACTCTATAAATCCTTCTGATTCCTTATTCCTTCTGTTTGCTGTTCTGAACTATCTGGGAAGAAACTAGGGATTTTTTGCTTATTTGCACAGCTCCCAGTGCAGCAAAATCTTGGTCCCTGTCTGGGCACTCCTTCAGCACAAACAGTACATGTTAATTACCAGTCATTAGGACAGGGAGTGAACAGAGTAATTTTAAATTTAGGATAACTCTGACCTCAGTTTTTGTCAGTTCACTTTCTCCCTTCCTCTACTCTCAAGTGATCTAAACCTTCCCTAGGGTTTTTGGGAAACACTGGTGTGCCAACTGCTAATTCCAGCACACCTATGGGGATTGACAAACCTAGAATCATTGCTGTGTGTTCATAGATTTGATTTGACTGTGCCCTAAATGCTGCCAAGTCAGGATTTTTGTGTTTGATCCAAATAAGGGAGAAAGGGTGATGGCACCAGGAAGGAACTTTATCTGCTCATGAAGTGCTACAGCTCAGCCTGCCCCTCCATACCCAAACATTGCTCCCTTCTAAATTCCTGCACCAAAATTGTCTTTGTCTATTTATTCTGAATGAGTGTTGAAGCTAATTCTCATGTAACAGTTTAGATTGCTCAGAAACCCAACCAGCCCTTAAATAAACCAGCTGAGGGAAAAAGACTAGTTTTCTGTTATGTTTCTTTTTCTAGAAATTGGATCATTTAGGACTTTGGCTTTAATATTAGGGAGAATCTCTGTTTGAAACTAATGGAATTCTGCTGACTCATCTGTACAACAACAGATTTGAAGATGTTGCTCATCCTACTACTGGGCTTATGCAACTCCTGCCTCCTGGATAAGTAAACCCAGGTTATATTAACACAAAGAACACAACTCCAGATAGCTGATACAACAAATGGAGCATGCCAATATGGGAACAAAAGAAGTCTTGTCTGCACAGTGACCATGATAAGCAGAAAAATTTTCTCATTCAGTTTTGCAGGACTTACCAGTTGCAAAAAGTAGTTTCCTTGGGTCCTGAAAAACACACAATCAAAACCAAATAAAACCAATGTAAGATATTTTGTATCTATAATATGAATAATTTTAAAATATTAAGTAGCCCCTGAAGCTCACACATTTTAAGATACATGCAGTCCCTAAATCTGGAAGCAGGAATGGATTCGGTAACAGTTTACATTGACTTTAATTCAACAGAAACTAAATCTTTAGCCTTTGCATTCCCCCAGCAAAGATAGTTCTGATCTATAATCTGGATTCAGATAATTTTACAGATAATTGTTTTTTGAAAGCTTAACTTTACTTAGTTACCTCATCCCTTTGGGAGGACAGAGTGGAGCAGAAGAGGGAGGTTTTGAATTTAAATGTAAGACTGCCAGCTACATCACCAAGACCTTTCCAGTGGACCCTAGTGAAGCAAGACTGAACACAAAGGATCTGACAGATACTCCTGTGTCCTTCACCACATGTGAAAGGAAGAGCGGATATTTCAACATCAGGAAAACTGGTTTGCTTCCCCTGATCCTATACTTCAAGATATTTTGTCTTCACTGCTTGGAAAACTCTTACTTAAACCTGAAGTAAAATGTAGTGAGGGGACATGGAAAGTTTTCATACAGGTCAGGAAAAATGAAGTGTCCTTTTTCTGACCTTGTCTGCATCCAGATGTGTGTATCCAGGTGGAGGAGATGAGAGCATCATCCAGACTGTCCACCACACTTTCAAAAGGGATATAAGTAGGATTTCGATTTGAGTACAAAAGTGCAAGAGCTACTAAGGTACCTAAAATTCAGGAATTTTGATCCTAGAGTTGCTAAAAAACTTGCCATTGTCTCCATTTTCTATTGCAAAATTCCTAAGGCTGCTTAGAAGCAGCTTAGAACCTTGGCATGTTCTTGCCTGAGGCAAGCCCTGCTGATGTTCCTGATGAAGGGAGGTCTATCAGACCACTCCTAACAAAGCAGACACACAGTTCAACCCAGAAGCTCAGCACAATAGTTAGTGTTGGCATGTCTGTCTGCCATTGAATAGCTCGGTGATTAGATCATTCACCCAGGGAGTGGAAGATCTTGGTTGCTGGTCCTTATGAGCCTGGACTGAGCCAAGCTCTCTTTTTCCAGCAAACAATGCAACTGGGATAGGGTCATTCTAAATATTTCCTAATGAAACTGATAGAAAATAAATGCAGACTGGAGACTAGAATGAACACAAACAAGAGAGAACTTGACTGTAGCCCAAGAAGAAAGGGTGCTGGACTCTGGTCCTGATTCTAAAATCTGCAAATATCTCTCCAGTGCCAAATACACAAGTAAAGCACCTGGCCAAGGGACTAGGAATCTGATACTCCTGCAAGAGAACTGCACCACAGTCAGACAAGGCACACAGATCAAGTATTTCACAAGTAGAAATTAGTTTATGTTGACAACTAATACCATGCTTGCATATATACTCATATATGCATTCACTGCAGCTGAAAAATGCAAAATCAGTTCCAAACCTCACTGTATTCTAAATAGTGGAAATGCAGAACAAATTTTCCCAAAAAGCAGCAGAAATGTGTTTACCAAGCCCACACAAGGAACAGAGGGAAGCAGAAGAGAAGCAAGAGAACAAGGAGCAAGGTGAAAAATTTTGATGATTGCATTCTCCATCTAATAATCAAACAGGATTGAACCTTGGTGGCTTTAATATATGCTTTGTCCAGAGAAATAAATAAAATCCAGAGGAATGCACACGATGGTGAGTTTTCAGTGCACAAAACAGGAGCACTGTGTAGATCACACAATGGCCCTGAATACACAAATATTCATATATTTAAATGATATGCTTAATACCAACATATGAAAGGAAAGCTGGCTCACCTCACCACGATAGTTTGCTGCATTTAGGGTCACAAATTCTTCATTGTAGTTCTCAGAGAAGTTAAGAGCATTCACCAGATGAGCAGCAACATGTATGACTAAAAAACCAAAAAAACTGAGTAAAACTGAGGATCTGTAAACAAATGATGTATGTTCCCTGTGGCCACCCAGGTGCCAAGATATAATCACATCATCTGCATGAGATATACCAGGGACTAAGGAATTCTTAATTATTTTTCAAGAGTAAATCAACTTACAAGTATTAATGACAGAAAGCTGTATGTATTTTAAGATTTATTTTTTTTTTAACACTAGAGCAATGATTTCTGTACTGCAATGCTTCAGCTGAGAGACAACATTCAAAGGTGTCCAGCCAAGAGTATTTCTTCGTCACCAAACTGGGTAGTTGTCTCTGCTGCTCCCTCCTCTGCAGGTAAGCCCTGCTTTTTCACTCACATTCCTCAGGCACAATGAGGGTTCACTTCAAATAGCAGATTTTGACCTGATCTCACATACCTGTCTTCTAAGAAACTGGCATTTTAAGGAAAGGCTTGACACTAGAATGTATTCCCATGTGTTTAAAGCAAAAAAATTAATCAAAACCCACACACATTCGAGAAAGAATTTACAATTTAAGACGAGCAAGCACAGAGCAAGACTACCCCCAAATGTACTGCAGCAGAAAAACCTCAAAATACTGCATCAACGTGCTTCCAAAACATGCTGCTGCTCAGCACAGTAGGATCTCACCTGAAAAGATGCATATTGTAACACCACACGTCACATGGAAAGTTTTACTTTTATCTAGCAGCCTTCTGGTCTTCTTGCTGGCAACCTAGTAAGAGAAGAATTCAAGCATTCTCTTCCAAAACAAAGCAAAGAAAAAAATATGAACAGCAACTGTGGTGATATAATAGCAGCTTCAGTTTTTACTAAGTTTAACCCCTTTGCAAGCATAGTATCTAAATTTAAAAACTACTGGATTATGGCAAGGAGACAATTTTGAGGACTTAATGAAGAAATTAGACAGATGTCAAGAGTACATAATGTACCCCCTGGCCTTAATATTTAGGAAATCCAGCATTAATTGTGAAGGCATCACTGACTCATTTATAAGCAAGATCAAAAGGAATGGTATATTTCCATACATATGTACATCTATAGGCATCTAAAATATTCTAGGTATTGTCACATGATTAACAGAACTCACAGCTTCAATTTGCAAGCACCTAGCAAACACAAATGTTCCTCAAAAGCGTTATTTATGTTCCTGTAAAAGCAACTGGCAAATCACAAAGAAGCTAAACCACTCCCATGTTAACAAATTTATCAGGATGGGTATTTTTATAGGAAGTTCTATCACCTCCAGTAGGATACTTGTAGAGACAATGTTTGGCTCAGTTGAACTCTACCAGGAAGCACAAGAGAGGATACATATATCTCTAATATAAGAGTTTGGAAAGACAGAGGTTACAGCTCCAGCTCCACAACTCTCCCTCCTCAAAAATGCACTGAAGAAACCACCCTCTCAACAGGTCAAATCAAACCAGACACTGCCTGTCTTTAAAGGAGTCATCAATCTAAACTGAATGTCTGATACTTGCACCATGCAAGCACATAGTGTAGAACAAACAGGGATACAACAGACAGTTTTCTGTAATTTTTATCCTAAGCAGAGACCAGGGCCCTCTTCCCAAGCGCAGCATTCCGAGGACAGTACTTACCTTCTGGGATCCGCGCAGGAAGGCCAAGAGAACACGGCACATCGGGAGCAGGACGAGGCAGCAGTTGAAATTGAGGACAGATGCCGAAGCTCTGCTAACACACAATCCTAGCTGAACAAACATTGCAAGAGTTAGATTACAGGGAGAAAGGAATGGTGTGTGTGTCAGTACTGCCTCACTTTTTCTTGGCTGTGAAACCAAATGGTTCCCATGCTTCCTGATGCATCAGAATAGTGGAGATTCATGATGTTTTACTGTACTGGAGAAACTATGGTACACCCAGCATGCTATCCTGACCTCACAGGGAAGGAAACAGCTGTCATCTTTGCATCAAGAAGTTATGAAAAATTAGTTTTGTCAGCAATAAATGACAGCTTTCTACCAGACGACTTAATATCCTCATCAGTGCCCAAAGTCACATGCAACAAAACATCTGAGACAACAGTAAGGGTCCACTGAGAAATCACCTGAAAGCTTCAACAGACATAACTAAATAAGAAAAACACTATAAACAAATATATATTACAATGACAGTAGACAGCCACTCGAGTGTAACGATTTTTTCTTAAGCCACAAAAAGATGTAAAAAAATATTGATTCAGTCAAACTGAAATGGTCATAGTGCTTCAAGGACTGTTACAGAACTCATCCATTCATATTAAAAAATGCCATATTTGGACAAAAAGAAAGTAGGTTTTCATCAGTTTAACTGCTCAATAACTAGAACTGTAATGAAATCTAATTTCACTAATGCTTTCACTGATATATTTGGAACTTACATAATTAGAACAAAAACACTTGTCAAATAAATGAACAAAGCACACATTCATGTCATAAACCTGAATTTTTAATCTCATTATATTATCTCATTCATTTATGATTTTTAAAAGTTAGCAAAATGCCATTGTTCTCCTAGTTATTAGGTTGAATTACCATTTTACTAGCTTATATAAAAGATGTTTTTAGACTGTCAACAGATTTCTGGAAGGCTATTTCTTACACTGTTCTCAAAACCCCAAGTATTTCAACTCCTGAATAAATTAGTAAAAAAGTATTATAATATTAAAGAGAACTCAAATAATGAACAAGAATGTCAATGAGTTGAACAGGTACAAATTATCTAATAAAAATTACTTAAGATTTATTACCTTTTTAAAATGAAACTCTATGTAAAAAACTGAGCATGTTTTACTTTCTCAGACAGAAAGAATTAATCTGTGAAACATTTATCATATTCTTATCTTTGTTATCACTAAGGAACAAAATTTACAGACTTATGTTTGTGTCACAGAAATGGATGAAAATATAAGCTAGTAAAAGCAAACCAAATACTGCACTTCAGAATATCTTGCAAGATCTCAAGCACAACAGTATGAAAAGGTTTCTAAATACCAGTACCATAAAATATTACAACTGCCTGCTCTCACAGTTAGCAACATCCATGTACCTCACTTGCTCTGCAGCACACCTGGGCACAGCACCAGGAGGCAAACAGAAGGTAATGTTCAATCTACCTGAAGAACCAAGCTCTGCACCTAAAACCTTTTTCTCTTCCAGCTACTTTACATTTTTAGTTAGACCTGACTGCTAGGGACCTCCTCACCAGACCCTACCAGCTTCCACAGAACAGAGCAGTCACAAGGGCACCCTTCTTCAAAAGCTGTCCATGAGAAGTAGGAGCAATTACCCACAAAATGTGCTCTACCTTGTTCTCTACCATGCAATCTCCAGCCAAAATCCCAGCAACAGATCATCTCCAACCTACTGAATGATAGAAAATAAGACTAAAATGAGCCACATCACTTAGTTCTTTCCCACTCTCCAGATGTCCTCTACTATTTCTTCCAATGTACTGTTAGTCTTCCTCCTTACATAAAACCTCCCTTACTTCTATTTCATCTGTTACTTCACTCTGATCACTTGCACAATGAGAATTTTTCTTGCTACTCCCTCCTCATAAGCCATGTTCTTCAGACCTTAGGCCATCCTCTCCTCCCTACTCTGGACACTTTCAACTGGAAGCGACCCCTTGGAACAGACTGGACTTAATGAAAAGAAAAATGTCTCTATAATGTACTGTTTGCATATACAACACTGTCATTATTTTCATTAAATCCTCAAAAGAGAAGCCAAAAATGAGCTATACACCTCATTGAAGCAATAACTTCAGAAACATGGTCATTAAAACGTAAGAATTTTTATTGGGGCTTACTGATGTGCTACACTACTGCAGTGATTAAATGGGCACGATTTGAAAAACTCAAGAATTATGTAGAAATAATGTTATGCAAATTTCAGAAGTAAAGTGAATCATTTTTGTATCTGTTGACTAATATCCAAAATCTGAAAAAGTTGCAATATCATTAATAAGCAGTTTGAAAATTTTAATAACTTTTGTTGTATGACCAATGTGATACATCATTAGTTTCTCAAGAATTTATGTTTGTCTTTATAAACTAGGCATGACATCAGTTATTCAAGACTTCCTTTACCAAGGACAACAATTTTTCTTACAAAGAGTCAACAAAACAATAGTCTAGAAGAGAATCAATTCCACTCTGTATGGTATTAAATAAATTAAGTAACTCCTGTTGGAATTCAAGAAGCATTTGGACAACACATGGTATCAGGCACATGTCTTGGGATGTCCTGCTCAGGGCCAGGAGTTGGATTGATGGGTCCCTTCCAGCTCAGCATATTCTGTGATTCCAAGTAAAATTCCAAACAATTGAACAAGTATGAATCATCAGTGATGCGTAGAAAAAGGCTGTTCTACAAACCTTCCTTTGTTTTTCTCCACTATTTAACAAACAGAAAATATTCATTCACAATGCAATTACTATGCAAGAATGTCCTTACATTCATTATAATTCAATGGTATCAACACCTGTACCTAGATAAAAAAAAAAAAAAAAAAAGAAAAAAGAGACCAGCAAACAACTACTTAAATATGTACTTCCAAGAAAATATGATTCAAATATTAAAATATAGTTACCAATGGCTCATGTAAGGTTTTATCCTGAAGAAATAAGGTTCAACAATATGTCCTGCAACAAGCCCATGACTGATTTGCAAACAATGGTAAATACATTTGGAAATTCTTAGAACCAAAATTAATGCAAGTAGAAAAAGAGTTTAAGTTTGCTCTTAATATATATACAAAAGCTAAAAATATTACCATGAAACTAATTCTTTCCAAATGGTTTCCAAGAGATCTCTTTCTTAACTTCCTTTGCATTGCCTGGGAGGCATAGTAACAAATTAACACAGTACATTGTTGGATTTTTAAACAATAATAGAATAAAGGATGATTTTTGCTCCAAGGCAACTCACTGGGCCTAGAAGGGAATATATATCCTTATTAAGTAATTTAGAAATGAGAGAAATATAATCCTATTTTCTTCCTGAAGTTTTTACTGTCCTAAAAAAAAAATTAAAAAGTTACTGCATGTTACTAGCACGCAAAATTTCTGCAGGATCAAAAAGAAAAAAAAACAACATACAAGATGTCTGCATGACGCTGTTTTATCCACCTTTGCTGATCCTAAATCCAAGCATTTGACCACCTCTTTCCATCATCTGCCTACCTGGTACAACATACACTGGTATCTGATTTCATGGAGGAGCAAAGAGGCATAGAAAAACTAAAGGATTACTCAAATTTACAGACTAAATCTTTGGCAAAAATAGGAGGGAACTGGACCATCCACAAACTCACATCCTAAGAACTAGGTTAGATTCTTCTGCCAGACAAGTATAAAGGAATTGCCACCTTCTCCAAAGCAGCATAAAGAGCTCCAGAATGCAAGTTCTCCAGTTATCCCTGTCTGATGTACAATCCCACAGAAATCCAGATGGACTCCTGGCTGTGCTCACACAACATACAAAGTAGGACAGAGAAGCGAAGAGTCGCTTCTCGTTGTGTCTTGCCGTCAGCGAGAATGAAAATGAGAAAATGAGCTTCCTCTGTTAGGAAAAGCAGCTTTCTCTGTTAGGCAGATGATCTCAGTAATAGATTGAAGGCTGAAGTACCTTACAGTGTACCCCAAAATTCCCCAAAGTTCATCAGTTATAAATACAGAGATGAATGTTACCTGCAACTGCTATGCACAGAAATCTGGTATTTGATACACGCCTGAAAAATTAAGATTTCAATGAATACTGTCATATCTCACCTTTTAATTCAATCTTGAATCAAAAAAAAATGTTAGAATAATGCAAAGCCTTCCACACCTGAGAGTGATGTGATTCTATTTCTCAAGACTTCACTACCTACAAGCAATAAACCTAAACAGGTCATGGTGCAACAGAGACATCACACTTGATGCTGTCTCTTAGAGTCTTGCTTTAAATTTCTTCACTCTTCTTTGGTTCAGGGCACCACGAAAGGTTCTGGCAAGACTCACAAGCCACATGCTGCTCTGTAGACACCTGTCACAGACCACCTCCCCAGATCAGTCCTTGAGCAGCTAAAGTCAGTTGTTTTCCTAGGTGGAACAAACTGTGCTACACAACACGCCTCCTTTTGATCCAGCCTCCTTTTCTTCAAGGAGTACTCCTTCTCTCCAGTAACAGAGCACTGATAATCTAAGATGTAGGACAGAAATGAACTGTATGCACAGAAATTATTCCCCTTAGGCCTGTCAAATCTGGCTGGAGATCTAGCAACAAAGATACGAAGCAGCTGAAAAGGAAAATGTGAGGGCAGGGGAAACCTACCAGAACCTGTGAAAATTTCTACAAAAGTGTGGCTTGGTTTTATTCCTGAAGAAGGAAGGTTTCAAAGGACTCTGTACATCCCAATCTCATGTACTGCAGCCCTTCAAAGATTATATTAAGTGGTGCAATATTTTTTAATATGTATGGGCCATCTACCCTGCACTGCTGAGAATCAGTATTCTTCCTGTTCACTTATAACTCTCCACACAGGCATTCTTTGAAGATTTTCCATCTCTTCTCGTCTAAATGCTCCCGTTTTATACGCAGTGCCTTTGTGTAGGACGTACTCCTCCTTCTGCTTAAATCAGTCATTCAAATTGAAGAAAGCACCTAACTTAATCTTGAGTGCAGTAATAACTTCCAGCTTCTCTGATAATCTCCAAGCAAAGGATCAAGATACACAACACCCTCCAACACGAAGACATCGGGGGGTAAGCAGGTTGCAGTGTAGTTGTGTAACAACCAATGAAAGTGGAATTTGGTCTCAATTAGTAAAATCTCTGTCATTATGACAAACTAGCAAGGAAAGACATGAAAGCTACTGGAACATCTGGAACATATTCCAAGGTGACAAATGTTATGCACTGTACTGCACACTAAGAAGGCAGAAACTATACAGATAAAAAAAGAGAAGCAGCACTTTTTCTTTTCAGCCCCATTTTCAGTTATCCAGTCTTTTCCCAAAGAGATCCTTCTGACAATGCATTTTCTTCACTTTGGTCTGAAATGCAGAAGCTTATCTCTTTCATTAACATTTGACTACATTACAGTTATTTGAGCAGGGATAAGAGAGGGAATGGGGAAAGAGAGACCCTTCATGGCACGGCAAAATGATCTCAAAGCTCTTTCTGCTCACAGGGGACTCAAACAACAAGAAACAAGCATTTCATTCAATGCTGCTAAAGCGAGACTTGAGTTCTAGATGGCAAATTCCAAGTTCATGACTGATTTTTTTTTGATCAGGCACAATCAAACTTGTTGGATAAAAATACAGAGAGAAATCCTGAAGTCTGTGAAGGAATCAATGTGGACAATTTCACTGACTGAGCAGACCAAAATCTCCAATAATGAAGATTTTGGAGTCAAGTAATTTAAGACTCTCCCTTTCTGTAACTCATACCTACTTCACGCTACAGAACCTGTCATGAACACAAAGATGAGAATATTCCTTTACTCTTTGCCAAACTCTTTTATAAGAAATTCAGGTCTGTTGGGGATTTCTTCACAGGCTTCTCTTCCTTAAGCAATATAAGACCACAAGTTTACATCTATCAAATCATTTTAAAAAAATGAAATTTTTTTATCTGAATTGTGTTTTTGAACCAGTGTCAATGAATGAATTCATACTATGACCTGCAGTGTTACAAGCAATTCAGTATCCAAAGGGATGGTTCATCAAAGCAAAAGTACTGGAAAGGGATTTATATTCACTAGGTTCTGGTGAACTTTCACTGCAAGCTTTATGTAGCCACAGAATTATTCTGGTAGGAAGAGACCTCAGGATGTCTCTGTTCAAACCCCGTGATATAAATATGTTCAACAGAAAACTCAGATTAAGTTTGCTCAGGGCTTTTTGCCCAATTAGGTTTAGAAAACTTCCAGGGATAGGGATTGCACAGTAAAGAGTTTGTGGCTTCATCAGCAGAAGTCAAACTGAGCGAAGCAGAGATATTTGACACAAAATAACACTAAGTTTCCTGGTACATAAAAGGTTGATCAACCTCCTCCTACCACATTACCGCCTTCTACTTAATTGTTCTTTGCACTTCCAGTACACCACCATGATTTTAGTGCCTGTTTACAGGTGTAGAATTAAGGAACAGAAAGACTGTCATTGAAAGACTGAGTGAGAGTTAGATACCTAAACAATTTTTAAATCCTGTCCTAAAGTATCTTGTTCAATATCACAGAGAATGCAATTAGAAAAGAATAAATCAGAGCCTCGTTCTTCTGTAGACAGCTGAAGGGAAGTAAATCACTTCAGTGAGCACTGAATGAAAGACCAACCCCATTCTTTCTCCTTCTTCACATCAGACAGGAGATGTGCATGAAAACATGGCACAGTTGAATATACTCAGAATATTCAGTCCAAGATCTCATTTCATATCACACTCTGATTTCCTAAAGCAACTCCTCTTGTTCTCCATTCTGTTACTTGGTAAAAAACAAAATTACCTGTGGTAAATATTTCCATGCTGCAAGTGCAGAAGTTCTTAAGGCAATTATAGCCTACTGTAGCATACTAAGAAAGAAAAAAAGTCAACTCCTTAGGAGACCTCACTGAAAAAAACAAACTTTTTGAACTCAAAAAGTGCCACTTCTTTTAGGCAACTTTGTTAGCTCTCTGGAAAACGGAATCAGTTGTCATGGAGGTATACATTAAATAGTTCCATCTGTTAAGACAAAAATTATCATCTGTTGAATTATAAACAAAGAATTTAAATCTCAAAACCTTTAGACACCAAGAAATGGTGCAGAGGCTCTGCAAACACACATGCATAGAAAAGAGAGGAATGTTACTTAGATGGGCCATGGGTCAGTGGCTGTACAAGCCAATAGAGAAAATGAAGAGAGGCAAGAAGTCCCTGTGGAAGGCAACTGCAGCTGGAGCATTGCTTATGCCATCTCCTGAAAAAAACAAATTGGGTTCAGTTTTCCTAACCCTTGCAAAATAATATCTATGATTAATATGCACACACAGATATAATGAAGAGAAAGGATAAAGCTAACTTTGGGTTCTACTGAAAATATTTAGATGAACTGTAAAAAGTGAATTCCAAGTACATTTTACAGTCTTTAGTATTTTCAAAATGTTAAAATTAGTTTAATAACTTTGACCAAAAGTGTCTTTTAGACTTAGCTCTTCATTTTTAACCTGATTTTAGAAGTCCCTAAATTCTGTGGTATTTTTTCCCACCGTGGCAGACATGATTTTACAAACTCAAAAGTGTGACTTCTAGTCCTCACCTCCTGACCAAGACAAGGAATCTGTTGCCCGAGTCATCTCACTGGCTCTGAACACATATTAAGTTACTTTGCACATGTCTTCCATTTTGAAGTATGAGAAAACCAAAAAAGATCCCAACCAGATGATGAGCTGGTATGAGGTAGACGAGTCATCTGAATTGAATCCAGTCCAACATGTTACCCAAGAACATTCGCTTTACAAACAACCCATTTGCTCCACCAGGAACAAACACAGTTTTCAAATGGATACACTGGGCTGCAAAGCCACTAGAAATTAAGGTAAAATTAAACATGTTTTCATGTTTTTTCTGTCAAGAAAGTCACCACCCTGAAGGATCTAATTATTGCCATTCCCTTCTTTATGCACTATCTTTGCTAAGATTCATTCTTGAACACATGTGAATCAACCATAAGGAGAAAGGTAAAAAAGGAGAAAACTGTATTAACCCAACTTATTTCCAAGCAAGATCACAAAACCTTATGGTACTGGCTAGTTATGACAATATCAGCTATGTGAAACTATATACCCTGGATTTACCAAAAATAAACCCCAGAGGCTCTACAGCAGATTAAACATACATCATCTGTGTTTAATCCATGTCAACTTTCTATTGAAATCCATTCCTGAGTATGACATAGTGTTACAAAGCACCATGTTATTCAGCCACTTTTTCCCAGATTGTCAAATTCTGAGCAACCCATGGGCATTTTCCAGAAAGATGTTAACTCACTCTGTGCCATTTTAGATAGAAGGTTTTTTTCAAATTACTGCAATGGGTAACTTCCCAAAGCAGGCTGATATCTTACTTCTCTGAAGTATCTTTTTGGGTTCATCTGTTGATGGTGGGTATTGCCCTTGCTAAATCAAAATACCTGAATCTTCATTAAACCATCCAGAATTTACTATTAGAAAACAAAACTAAAATTACATGAATTACAGTGGATTTACACAGAACAGAGTATCCATGAGAATAACAAAGACTGAAAAGAACTAAGACTTATTAAAAGAAGTCCCTCAGCAAGCATGTATATGACAATAACTGGATTGGAAAAAATTTGCCAACATGAGTCCATAGCTTGCTTAATGTGTTGATGACAAAAAGTGGAGCTTCAGCCATTTGTTGAGAATGTCTGTGTGCCTGTGAGCCTGTCTGCTGCTGGAAACATCAGGAGGGGAGAGAGGAGGGAAAAGAACAGCTGTCCCACACTTTACTACCTCTTTTTCTTCTCAACAGTGTTCACATTCTATTCTTAAATGACTGTCAGAAGTATACCAGTAATTTCTTACTTGATCTTTCTCCAGTTTAAAAAGTTAACAGGCAGTTTGTGTCATCTTTGATTAGCAAATGCATTCTGCCCCTTATCCCATCCTAAAGCATCCCAATTTCCAGGGCAAAAAGTAATGTCCAGGTCACTCACCCCTAACATCTGATGCAAATAATAATACTGTAGCCCTTGGTTATAAAGCAGGAAGGTTTTCCCGAAGAGCCATACATTGACGGAGAGCCAGAAAAACTGAAACGAAACAGAAACGAGAGATTGTAAGTGGAAGTTACATGTGAAAACTTTTCTGGGTTCACTTCATTCATAAAACTCACAGGTCTGTAGTTTCATAAACATATGTAATGAAATGGAAAAACAAACTCCATGTGCCTAGTATGTTTTAAAGTGTTAAAAGGAAGTGCCCCTATGTGGGCAATTTTCACTTTTACTGAACTTCACAAAACTTTTTGCGTCTTACGAAAACCAAGAGCTGGCAAAGCACCCCCATACAAGACTCCGTCCCAAATCTTTAGCTGGATGTTGCATTTAAGAGCCTCAAAGAATAAAAAACAACAAAGAGACAAAGGAAGAAAGAACTCGACTTCCAAGAAGTTGCATCTTTTCCCCGAAACTTTCCCAAAGAAAGTCTAACAAAGAGCAAGCACACACGCACGGCGTGTGCGAGCCCGGCAGGGCACGGGCGCGGGCACTGTCCCGGGCCGTGGCACCCGCCTGCATCCATCCCTGCCAGCCGCGCACCGGGACGCGCACGGAGCACATCCCGCCCGCCCTTCCGAGCCCGGCACCCGCCCGGCGCCCTGCCCCGCACTCCGGGACCCCTGCCCCGCACTCCGGGACCCCTGCCCCGCACGCCGGGACCCCTGCCCCGCACTCCGGGACCCCTGCCCCGCACGCCGGGACCCCTGCCCCGCACGCCGGGACCCCTGCCCCGCACGCCGGGAAAAGGTGCCCCGGCTGCCCCGACCCGCGGGGCAGCCCCCGGGCCGGCCCCCGCCGCCTGCCAGCACCCACCGGCCCCGCCTGAGCCTCCTCCGCGGGTCAGCCCCGCCGACGGGACCCCCCCGGGGCCGCCCCTACCAGGAAGAGGTGTTTGCTCCCCTCGTTGGCCAGCCAGCTCCTCCAGGACAGCGCCATGGTGCGGGACGCCCGCGGGGCAGGACCGAGGGTGGGGGGCGCCGGGCGAGCCCTCCTTTTCAGCCGGGCCGAGCCGCCCTCCCCTCTCCCCACCCCTCACCCCCCGCCCTGTCTTCCGGCCGCCGGGGCGTAGCGCTCCGGCCCCGCCGCGCCGCCGGCCAGCCCCCGGCTCCGTCCCGCCGGCGCTGCCCCATTGTCCGCGGCCGAGCGCCCCGGGACCCGCAGCGCAGCCGCCCGGGGCACGGCGGGGTCGGGGGGACATCCCCGGAGGGCAGCGTGTCCTGCCCCGCCGCGCTGCGGTGCGGCCGCTTCCTCGCATCCCCCGCCCTGGGGAGAGCGTTTTCCCTCAGAGAATCCCGTCCGGGGGGATCCCACTTGCCCGATCCCCCCCATCCTCGCCCGGGCTGAAATGTGATACAAGAAAGCTGGAGGGAGCGGGGGAGCAGCCGTGCATGCAACTGCACTGCAGTTCGGGTGAAACAAAGAGGCTGTCCAAGAAACTACTGTTCGGGTACTACGTGAGGCCCTCGAAAGCCGGGAAGGGACAGGCTGTGTTATTTTTTTGAAGTCTGATCCTGCTCCATCAGGTGTCCCTGGAGGACGCTGGAAGAGGCCGCCTCCTGTGTGCCGGCACAGCGGGTGTGCAGTGGAACGGCGGCCAAGAAAAAGGGGCTATGGGCAATTCCACATCCAGCGTCCAGAGTCTGGGTTGCTGCGCTTTGTCGGCAGTCTGCTTTTACTGGTGGTCTTCGTGTTTAACTCGGGTTTGAGGAGGGTGGGGTTTGAGGGAAAGTTGCAACTGATACTGATTTTTATATTAAGAAAAATCTTTTTTAAAAAATGCTTGTTGCTAGCAGCTTTCAAACAGGACAGCCTTGTGAGTCGGCAGAACAGTTCCACCAGGCACTGTGGTGCGCACCTTGGTCCTTGAGATAGCAGCAGTGGTTGCAGCCGGCAGCAGAGCAAGGCTGGTTTTCTGGGAGATGCCAAGTCCAAGGAGCAGTGATGAGTAGTCTCATGAGTAGTAGTCCAGTTTGAGCTGGCTGTCTTTCTCTTACTATCTGAAAAGCTGTCTTATGAAAGTGTCCTTGTGAGCCACACACCAAGGGTCCAGAGAAGAAAGGAAGGGGGCAAATTGCCATCCTTCTGCAGTTTGTGTGAAGGTGGAGGGAATGTCTGACCCAGCTATGGTCCTGGGAATAAAGAGTACAAGTAAGGCATGGCACTTTTGAAACTCAATTGAGGTTATTTTTGCTGCAACAGGAGCTCCATCTCAACAAGTGGCAGGATTTCTGTGGCTGTATGAAGTTTTAGGTGAAGCTTTGAGATAGCAGGATTACATGCATTTTATGTCATCTAATGACACTAAAAGGAAAACTAGTGAAAGAGAAAATATATATTTTGAATTTAAGACTCAATAGAACCATAGTTTGATGCCAAAGCAGCCCTAACAGCAGAAGAAATAGTACAGTTTATTTATCTTCTTTGCTATTTCCATTCACTTCCTTGCTTCTGTTGTAAAGCTAAGGAAAATGGAAACTGATTACAGAGAAGCAGATGACAAATCTTCTCTGGACAAGCATGTCAAAGTTGGAATTGCACAAGATAGAACTTGTAGGACATGTCAGGCCTAATAACGTGGGGTCTTGGCCAAAACTGAAGCCGAGGAGACAAACAAAACCAAAATACTTTGCCCGTGCTATATTTGCTCATTAGAAATGGCTCCGAAAAATCAGCTTATGCAGGATTTGACTGCCCACTCACTCGAAGCTGATGATTCATGAGCCAGCACTTCACTGCCTACTTACAAAGTGCCATAAGGCATGTGGAGCACATGACTCATGCTTGTCCACATTGGATTCTACATCATATCTAGGTACAGAGCAAGGAATGTGTTTTTGTGGAAAACATCCCTATTTTCCTTCTCCCTGGAAACAGCCAAGGGCTTTGAATCATTAGCAAAAGAAGAGTCTGGCAAAGACCAGTGCCACACTAATACATCCACATTCTTCCTCCACAGAAAAGGCTAAGTTAATTTTCAGTTTTAAGCCATCCCAGATGTATATGAATGTGTGTTTTAAACTTAAGAGTGCTCATAAATGACCATAGATGATAGTTATAATCCAAATAATTAGAAAAGTTATAGTATGACTCTCAAAGCATTGAGTTCATCTCTGCTTACGACAGTCTCTCTCTGCTTTATCCTCTGATTATGACAATCTTTGTGCTTTGTCCTAACAACCGGACAGAGCAGTGCCAAGATAGGCAGCCCCTCTGTAGTCGCTTTGCGTGGCCAGGTGTTGGTAGTGAGGGGGCCTACAGGGGTGTCTTCTATGAGAAGCTGCTGGAAGTTTCCTTCATGTCCAGCAGAGCTAATCCCAAGAGACTCCAAGACAGATGTGCCACTGTCCAAGGCTGGGCCAATCAGAAATGGAGGTAATGACTGTGATAACATATTGAAGAAGAAGAAAAAAAAAAGTTGATTTGCACATGTAATTGGGACCAGAAAAGAGCAGGATGAGAACACATGAGAGGAACAGCCCTGCAGACCTAAGGTCAGTGCAGGAGGGGCAGGAGGTGCTCCAGGCACTGGAGCTGAGATTCCCCTGCAGCCCCTGGTTCAGCCCATGGTGAGGCAGCTGTGCCCCTGCAGCTCATGGAGGTCCAAAGGGATGCAGAGATCCACCTGCAGCCCCTGGAGGAGGCCCATGCTGGAGCAGATGGATGCCTGAGAGGAGGTTGTGAACCCATGGAAGACCCATGATGGAGCAGTCTCCTGGTGGGGACCTGCAGACCCACAGAGAGAGGAGCCCATACTGGGGCAGGTTTCCTGGTAGGACTTGTAACCTCATGAACAATCCACACTGGAGCAGCCTGTCCTTGAAGGAGTGCACCACATGGAAGAGTGACCCATACTGGAGCAGTTTGTGGAGAACTGTTGCTGGTGGGATGGTTGCTTCTCACTGGAGAAATTAATGGAGAAATGTCTGTCATGGGAGGGACCCCATGCTGGAGCAGGGGAAGGACTCCTCTCCCTGAATAGAGAGATAATGACCATAACCTCCTTCTCCTATTTCCCTATGCTGCTGGACATAGCACTGAGAAGGAGGGAGGGATGAGGGGAAGGTGTTTTTAAAGTCTTGTTTTATTTTTCATTATCCTGCTCTGATTTTGTGAGTAATAAATTCATTTAATAAGCCCTATTCCAGTCTGTTTTGCCTGTGACGGTATTTGGTGAGTGATCTCTCCCAGTTCTTATCTCTACCCATGAACCCTTTTGTTTTATTTTCTCTCCCCTCTCCAGTTGTAGAGAGGAGTGATAGAGAGGCTTTGGTGGGTGCCTGGGATCCAGCCACAGACAACCTGCTACACTGTCCTAGAGACTGAACATACAGTTTCTCTGATAATATTTCTTCTACTGCATCAGCGAAGTCGCCCTGACTGCACAGTCAACTTCCAGGCCTACTTCCCATCAACATCCTCTACACTCAGATCTACTCTCCTGAAGTGTATTTGGGTACTTTACAAACACTTTGCTGAATGTTGTAGTCAATTTTACAGACATGGCTTATACATTTTCTTGTGCTGGAATTCTGCTTGTGTACCTGAGAGTGATCCAGAGTCAAATCACCTCAACTCCCAAGTATCTCCATCTGTCAGCGTGTCATGACCATCCTGCAAGTTCCTGCAGTGATGCCGTGTATTGTTGTGAGCATAACGCTCCATCCTTCCAGTCTGAGGAGCGATTCAGGCACCTCATCTTCTGCTCTGCTGCAGTCTGGATTTAGGCAGACAGGCCCTTAAGTTCTACATGCATCCCTAATGGGGTTTGTCCCCTATGCCTTCTCGGAATATTTACCCTTAGCACTGAGATCATGGGAGGAGAAGAAAATGTTGGCACTGACTTCATTACAGAGAACAGGAAAAGTGCAGCTTGTGCATAACAGCTGAGTGATTACAGCACTTGCCCAGTAGTGGGAGAGCTGGATCTTTCTTAAAGAGCTGAAGCCATTGTTTTCATATCCTAGGAAAGTTTTCTAACCATTGCTTTTCACTGGGGTCAAAGAAGGAAACAATCGCCAAGTGAGCCACTGTGCTGCCAGGAAGGCGAGAGAAAGAGGTCAGAGAGAAAATCAGAAAGCAATGCTGGCCAAGTGGTAACAGCACACTAAGGAAGAGAGAAGATCATCTAGGAAGAGGAGACTTGGAATGCCAGTTCATTTATTGTTTCCATTGGAAGTAAAAATGCAGAACAAATTTCAAAATTCAACATGTTTATGAGAAAACTGCAATCACAGGAGAAACCAGAAACAGAAAGATTTTCCTACAAATGAACTTGTATTTCTTGGAAGCTTTCTCTTTAAACTTAAGCTACATGCTGTTTACTTTTATCATTTTTGCTTTAACTCTAGCATTCAGTCACAACATAAGGGTAAAATAGCAAAGTGTATGTCACTGTGAGGATCTGTGCCATGTGAGTAATATCCTGTGTGATGGCATATGGCTTTTATGGCATTACATGTTGTATCATTTCTTTCCCTTTTTGAAACTGGATCTTTACATTTGTTGCATACCACAAGATCAGCTTGCTTTCTAGTATGCTTCATGATGGACTTGGAGGCCTCCCTACAGTGAAATTCTTCTCCAGGTTTGGGTGGCTGCCAAGTTTATCAGTTTCCATGAAGCTACAGTGATTCATTGTAATGCATTAATTACTGCTGCTGTAGTGTCTAGGGGTAATAGGGATGTCCCAGGCCCACAAATTACCTTATCAGAAAGGTGACATTTATGTCCAAGGGCTTCCAATGAAAAGTCAGACAACAGCAGATGGAGTTCTGATCCTCAGTTCTTGTAGACATGGCAAACCGGGCAGCAAGGCATGAGTTCTCTGGCGGCATTAGCAGGCTGTGTTCTGCTTCCAGTGAACTCTCCTAAACCAAGATGTTCAGCCACTGCTCAACTCCATGCTACAAATTCAAAAATATGAGGTTAAGTCCCACAGTTTTTTTTTCTCAAATAACCCTCTGCACATTCCTGATTCAAAGAAAGATAGCACGAAGATTCCAACACACGGCAACATCATTCATCACAAAAGAATGCAAGCACATAGCACATGGGGGAAATGTGTATAATAAATACAGCTGGAGTACATTCCATGACAATTTGAGAGAAGTGTCAGTTATATTTTTCCAACTACTTGCAAGATTTTCTTGAACACTTATTTAAAAATTGAACAACAGATCTACGGATCATTAACACACTTCATCTTGTTCCTTGTTTAAGCTTTTAGGTCCTGTCTACCTTCCAAAGAATTTATGAGTCTTCCCTTTGTTTTACAAGTGGCAACTAGGTCTGAGAGTAATACAGTGATGAAAATGTATACTGCATTTATTTTTGAGGTGATTAGAGTCCCTTAAGATGGCATTCCAGAGGTTTTCAGCCAATTATTCCTGTATTTGGCCAACCAACTCTGTTTGAGAAGTTCTTTGAAAAAAAGTCCCCAAGCTGTAAACTGCAACTTTTGGAGTAGGACTGTCCATCTGATTTGTTATCCACAAAGTGGTCCATCCATCAAATCCATGTCTTCCCTGTTTAGAGAGAAAGATGTTATGTGAGGCAGTGTCAAATGCTTTGTGCAAGTCTAGGCAGATGACATATGGGTTGCTCTTCCCTTATCCACTGACACTGTAACCCTGTCATAGAAGGCAAACAGATTTGTCAGGCAAAATTTGTCCTTAGTGAAGGGCTGTCAGCAATCACCTCCTTGTTTTCCATGTCCCTTAGCATACTTTCCAGGGGGATCTTCTCCATGATCTTGGTGGAAACAGAGATGCTATTGACTGGCCTGTAATTCCCTGTGTATTTCCCTTTTTAAAAATGGGAAAATTTATAACTAATTTTAAAAATGGGGGTTATGTGTCCCCTCTTCCGGTCAGTGGGAACTTCACTGGCCAGCCACAACTTCTCAGATAGGATGGAAAGAGGCTCAGCCACTTCATTCACCAGTCTTCTCAGTATCTGTGGATGCATCTCACCTGATCACATAGACTTGTGCATCTTTATGGTCCTTAGGTGGCCTTGAGCTTGATCTTCTCCTACAGTCAGTCCTGCATTCTCACAGTCCCTGCCTTTGTCTTCCTTGATTTGGATGGTGTGTCTGGAGCACCTGTTGGTGAAGGCTGAGGCGAAGTTATTGCCTTACCCAATTTAACTACAGAACTAAACTGAATATTATTAATGCTTCCAGACATGAATAAAAGCTATTGAAGAGAGCAGGTGTGGGAAAAAAAGTTACTGAACAATTGCATTAACACACTACAACTGAATATCAATCCCTTTCCAGTATTTAATAAAAAGGTGATAATCCAGTAAAAAGAGACCAGAGCTTTAGTGGAATCATTAATAGCCTTTGAGTCTTTGAGCAACCCATGAACTAAGAAAAAAAACTGGTCAAGAAAGGCTTCGTATCATCACAGTCATTGCTGAGGTGGAAAGCAAGAACTGCTTTAGAGCACGCAGCAGTAACTTAGGACAAGAAATAAAACGTGTCTCATGGCTCCTGTCCCATGGTGACGTAGTGTGTGCTAACATTATGTCAGGGTAGATCATTCAATGCCAGGACACTAAAGTCAATGACAAATAATCTGCAGTATCCAAGTTTCCCAGGGCATTCATCAAGAAAACATCAGTCTCAATTAACTGAAAAAAAATTAAATAATTACAGTACAAACTACAACTCTTATAGTTTACAGACCATAGTTTACAGAAACTCTTAAAGTCTACAACACAACATCCAAAAACTTGCTTATGCAAACATCATAAGTATCAACATTGAGTAAACACTCATAATTCCCCAGCTCTTAGAAAAAACATTTTTTCCTTGGAAGAGTCTAAAGTTAAAAGCATCAAAACTGCAGATCTGAGAGGCTGGCACATAATTCTGCATTAACTCTGCCAAGTTGGTTTTTGCACTTTTACTACAAAGTTACTGGGGCAGGGAAAAAAAAATTGGAAAGGCAACGCAAAGGAGGGCACAAAGCTAACAAGGGATGTCTGAGAAATAAAGTTGACTTCTATCTATGATTATGATAAAAAGTAAAATCAGAAAAGCAGTTTTGACATAGTAAGATAAAAAGTGACAAAATTTTAGTCAGATATTTCAGATATTACAAATTCTTACCTGGGGGAAAATTAATTCTTTGTCTATTCACATTGTCACACATCACAATCCTCTATATTTAAGTTCCATGCACAACCTTGTTACTCTTATTTACTTTGGGGTTACATTTGTCTTCATAAAACCTGCTTAAATGAGTCCTGTAGACTACTGTGGAAGTTTATTGCTGTCTGCACATTTGAGATAGAAGTTCACATGGGGATGCAAAGAAGATGGTCATGTATATCTCTCCTAATTACACTGCCTTATAAAGTTTGCTTTCTGAAAGATGCCTTTTGGTGTCATTCAAGATGCATCTTGCTGCCAGTATAGATAAGCAATCTGAAGTGCAATATATGCTATGGCCAGAGATACAAAAATTTCTAAATGTCTACATGAAGGTGAAGGCCTGAAACAGCACCAGAAAAAAAAAATAAAAAAAATACAAAAACAAGCAAACAAACAAAACAGGAAAAAACAACAAAAGCAGACCATCCAACACAAAAGTGCATAAGCAAAAACTGGAACCTGTCATGACAATAGTACAGACTTCAGGCACAAAAGATGCCATACATCTGCACTCACTGAGTAGCTGAGAACTAATGCAGATGCAGTGAAAGAGCAAAATCTGCTTGGCTTGGAGAGAAATGGTGATATGGCATTCAGTCAGACAAAGCAGCTGTGCCTGGAGGTAAAAGTGTAAACACTAATGAGGCAAAGCATTCTACCAGCCTTTAAATAAAGGGGAACACCAGCATGTGAATAAATATTTATACCCTGGTCATGGTTAAATTTAGTCTGGAAATTAGACAAGGTGCAGCAGTGTGCTGGAACAGCTTTCCACTGAGAGTAGGAAGGAAAGAAAAAAGAACTTGTTAGGTGTTAGAGCTCTATTGTTTTATGAAGATGACAGTATAATATCTCAGAGTAAGTGGAAGGCTAATAAATGATCCAGTTTCAGGAAAGGCCTTCCACTCCAAACACATCTTCCAGAAATTATCACAATAATCAGGAACTGCCACCCAGGACTCCCATCAGCCAGGTGTACTTCTGACTTCACTACTCCTTCCAGTTTCAGTAGCAGGTTTTGGGTCAGAATTGCTACTTTCAATCTGATGTTTATTTTCAGTTTAATACTGAACACAGCATTTCTCACTCTTTCTTTAAATTAAAATGCTCATGAACTTACTTGAGAATGTTCTTCTTATTTTCTGAATTAATGGCCTTACACCAGACTTCAACTTGATATTGAAAAGCAATACTTAATTTTCCTGCTGGATAATTAATCGCACTGCAAATTTAACTCATAATTCTTGCTTAATATGACCTACAAAGGCAAACTCATTATGTCAGAGGGTCCTCACCCCTTTCTCCATTTTACGAAGCCCAGTGCTATGTGGAAATTTCAGGGGATCATATTGCATTTAGTGCTAAGACAAGGTAAACAATATCCGGAAAGATAGTTTAGAGAAGAAAGATTGTGAACATTATGGAGAAGATTATAGGGGATAGACTACAATATGCTATTTTATTCAATTAGGCTCTCATCCAGTAAAGATTTTAGGCACACATTTAACTTAATAAAAAAAAAAATTAAAGGAAAAAATAACAAGCACTGCGATCCAGTCTAACTTTGCCTACAGTTAAATGAAGGGATTTGGTTGCTAAGTGAGGGCTTTCAGCACATATGTAACTGCTTTGCTGAACCAAAGCCTTGCACAGGAGTAAATGGGAAGCAACATTGCTGAGGTGCATGGAATTATGTCAGTCAGGCTGGGGACGTAATGTGGCTTGTACTTCTCCTTGATCTCAGTATTCTGAGTAACAGAGCCAGTTTTATTAGAGAAAGCCATTATGAAAAACCTTGACACAAAATGCTGCTGGCTTGAGAACCTTTATGAATGTCCTGGGGTGATTCCCAAGTTTGTCTCAAACCCGGACAATGTTAAATGCATTTCAAGTTTAATAACATATTTAAGAGTTATTGAATATCTAGAGGCCTATCATTTGCTTGTAACTATTGATACAAAATTTTGTCAGACTCTGGCTTTCCTTTGAAAGTTGTCTAGGTAGAAAACTAGGACAAGTCTTACCTGAACCTTTTTTGTGTTTTTGTACTAGACAGTCTTCTGGGAGAAGCCAAAAGTCTCCTCACTGTATAATAGGGTCTTAGGGTTAATGTTCCTTATTCCTCTGGAGTCACATGCACTATACAAACCCTTTCAAATTAATGAAACTCCTGCATTAATGAGGCTGCTTGAACTGAACCTACCAATAGCATAATGACAGGTAGGTCTGGCATTTGAGTGAGACTAATTCCATGACTGAGAAATTAAAACTCTTGCATGGTAGTTACACCCCTCAGCTATGCAGAGAGTGAACTGTTTCCATAACCATTTATTCTTGCCCCAACCATGTTATATAACAGCACTATTGTCTTTTCCCTTATTTACGTGGTGCCTCTGAAATCTTTGCTGCAGTCACCTTGCTGTATTGCAGGTCCAAAATATGTTGGCCAAAGGCTTCCCCTGGGAACAGTGCCACTATGTTGAGCCTCTCTGAAACTAAGGGTTATAACCAGCTTCCACTCCCTCCACTGAGGGAACCATAGGAAGTCACTGAGATCCAGCAACAAAACAGTTGTTGAAAATATCCCCAGATATGAGTCACATTACTGCTCTAAAAGGCAAGTATGACAAAGCTGAATTTATTGCAGGGCAGAGTTTGCTACATATTGATTAAGAAGAGAAAAATATGCATTTGCATGTGAATTTGTTGAAGGATAAAAACAAAATAAACAAGTGGAAGAAATAGAAAAGGTTCTTCACCTTCAACACCTTCAACACGAGTGTCAAGATTTGTAGGTGATGAAAAGAGCATGGAATGCATATGAAAATAACCTTGTTTGTTACTGGATGCCTTGCTAGGAAAATATAAATGTATATTCTTTATGCACAAACACTTTTTGCAAATATTTCCTCTATGAAGAAGAGCTTGGTTTCTTCATGCATGTTTTCTTCAAACATTTTTTCCTTCTGCAAGTCTAGCTCCAGTGATTAAAAGAACAAAGGAATAGCATAGGTATTAATGATGTATTTTCTTCAATTCATTTACATAAAAAATGAATTGTTCATTAATTCCAATGTCCATCTTAAGGAAAAAATCTGATATAACTTTGAAAGAAATGCTCTCGTTCCTCAAAATAAGAATTCTTCCTATCATTATTCATCTTTTTTTTGTATGAAGTGTTATGAACATTTTATAAACTAGAATAGATGAATAACATTTACTTTCAATTATGCTGGGCTTTTGTAATTACATCAGTAATTCCTCCTTACTTGATCATTTGTTGCCTGAAAGCAGCTTCACTCTTTAGATATTATTAAAACGCAAAAGTTTTTTTCTCTCACAAATTCAATTTGAAGTACACTAAATCATTTAAATAGTGAATTATATGCTTGAGTATTCTTGAGCAGATTTTTTGGAGGTTCTTTTATTGCCCTGTACCCTCAGTGGAATTTTATCTATTATTGCCTGCTTTGGAAGGCAAAAATGTGAATTATGGTATCAAATAAACAGTTAATATTAATTATTTTTCAAGAATTTAGAGCGGAAATATTTATAAAGATGTTTAAAATGCAAAGGTCAATAAACAGTATAATTTTTCAATAATTTAATGCCAAGATAATTTTGCTATTTGATTAAGAAACACAAGGGGAAGGTGAAATACGCTTGCCAGGAATGAAATGCATTTACATTTTCCTTCCAGTAATGGTAATGGACTGACAGCAGAAGCAAAAAGAAATAAACAAACAAGATATAGTCAATTTTCTGTGAAAATGAAAAACATTTTTCTGTAATTAAATTGCTTCCCAGAGGAAATAAATTTTTCAGTTCAATGGCACAGTCTTTCATCAGCTAACATTCCCCAGCATCTCCAAGGAGAGTGCTGAAACACTAAGATACCAGCATTTTTAAGTATGTAAATCTATAAGATTTTATTTGACAGAAATTAAAGCTTTAATAGGAAAAACCAGTTCACCATAAAATTATCTGTATGAGCTGGTTGCTCTTCACTTTATTTCTTGATGTTTGTCTCCTTTCCATGTCTTACTACACTTTGGTGAAGGAATTCACAGACACATTCTCATCATATTTCTCTGCAGGTAGAGCTGCATGTCATCTGGATTGTCCTTCCACCAAGACATGCTTTCTTGTGTAATCTGAGAACCTTAGCTACCTATCTAAAGAACCCAGACATACAGCAATTTGATCAATTTATAAAGGTGAGTTTTAAACTCTTTTTTTTGGAACTAGGCCCTGCATGAAGGGCTTTTGTGGGGGAGAATTGTTTGTTGGTTGTTTGGTTGGGTCCTTGGTGCTGTTTTTTGTGGGGTTAATGTTTTTAGGGTTTTTTGAAACATGATCATTTCACTCTAAGAAACAAAAACATAGTCCATGATAGTAGAGCAAATAAGAAAATTATGGAATGAATTCCAGATCACTGAGGATGACCATTATATCTAAAGCTTCTTATTGAGTGGCATCTAATACTGAACCTATGTGTTTTGTCCTCAGTCTAAGGAGATTTAGCTCTGTATTTTTTTCCCTACCACGAGTTTCCAGGACAGGCTAGGGTGTGGACATGCCACTGAGACTCTAATCCAGTGCACTAAATGATGCAAAATTCAGGCAGCAAAAAGGAAGAACACAATTAATGTTTTTACTCTTCTACAATGGGAAAGCATAAATTAAATGTATGAATTTGCACTTGCAGTCCCAGCTCCTCTCTTTGCTGCTGAGTAGAACTTTAACAAGCTAACAACTTGTTAAAAACAGATGTTCCTTCAAGTAGTTCACCAGATACTTAACCTTCTTCCTTTGTGACACACTGTTAAGTAGAAGTGGGTAGATTCAGAAAATAATGTATTTTTATTAATACTCAATTAATGGTTTAATTTGAGATACAGAATTTCTCAATGTATCTTCTGACATGCTGTGATATATTTCAAGAAGATGTGATAAACATTTGCAAGGCATTAAAAAATGCAACTACAAAAATTAAAGACACTTCTACATTTTCCTCAAACAAAGCTTTGAGTAAAGCTCAAAGGCTTTGCTAGATAGTTTTCAGTATGATTCAAAATACCAATCTCTTCTGTGAAAATGACCTTTCCTTTCATTTACCAGCTTCTCTAGAAACTCAGTGATGGGCAGTAAAGGAATGCTGTAGTAGCAGAAGTTGCCATGGGTAGAATGGTAGCTTCAGACAAAGTTTATCAGGGTGATCCTCCTCTTGTGTCACAAGATGCAGAAAGGATCCCCCTGCTTTCTAAACTCCTTCTCAGAAAGAAGCCTAGTGCAGCTGGATCCAATCTTAGCCCCAGACTTGGTCAAAGGCTCATGTCAAAAGGATTATAATATGTATATTATATAAAATAAGATTATAATATAATATCATAATATAATATTATACTATAATATTATAATATTATATTATATTTAATAAAATAATATTATATATAATATAATATTATAATATGTAATTGATTCTTTATAAGATTTTGTCCCACAGGATTAAGGATAGCAAAGCAAATGTATTTATTTATATGACTAAATAAATGATCTATCTAAATGGATGGTGGTGATAGCTAGATTAAAAAAACCTTAATCAAAATTATTTACAACACATATAGCTATACCTACTAGTGTAGTGCCCTCTTAATGGAAGTGATGTTGAAGCAATGATGCTAAAGGCAGCAAGATAATTATTAAGTAGAGGTTGATTATACTCACCCAATTGTGAGCAAATACCCAATTGTGAGCAAACTTTGTTCAGGCTGAAGGGCACACCTTTAGAAGTGTCCCCACTCAAGGGAGAAAATTCCATTCACATTCTGAGAAGGGGTATGTAGGAAGATCCTGCCATTAAAAAGTGCGACTGGGCTGTTAATCATGTGTCTACAGGCCAGCAGTGTCACCTTGCTGTCACCACCAGTGTCAGCTCAGCAGTCTAGATAAGTTATCAGTACTATCACTTGTTGATTCCTTTATCAGGAGCTTTGTCCTTCACATCATCACCAGTGCCAGTTTCTGTCAGGAAACGTTGCACTTCCTCAGTGTTTAACTTCGGTGTTGATGAGTCTCAGCATTCTGCAGCACCAAAAGCACAATGACTCCCATTCTCCTTCCACCAGTATAACTTATTTAAAGAGGATATTGCTGAAACTGTTTTATCTCCACTTTGGCAGGGCATCCTGCTCTGCCGTAGCTCTACCAAAAGTGCTCTCTCTCAAGTCTTCTGCAGAATCCACGGCTTACAGCTTGTTCTACTGCTGTACCAACTGCTCTTGCTACATCTGTGTCCCCTCCCCATCCTCTCTGACATCTGCATACGGTTCCTTACCCTGATGGTGGAAAGAGGTGACCCTAAAAGCAAACCACACATGCCTTCTCCTCTCCCTAAGGGATAACATTCCTTAGGACAGTGCTTTTGAGCATTTGGGACTAGCAGTCTCAGATGAGTGGGGAAGGGAGAGGCTTGCACATCTTGACAGTATTGCATAAAGCAGTGTGTGAGAAACAGGTTCTGCAGCCACTGCTTTGAGATAAAGTTCTCAAGGAATACTTCGGTGTCTCAGCAAGATTGGGCAGGGAAGGAAGAAAGGAAGGAGAAGAGGAATGACGCTCACAGCTGGAGTCACTTAAAAACCTATTGAACTGTTTCTAAGAGGTTTAGTATGATTAGTAAAAACGTAAATATATGGGTATTTCATAGTAGTTTGAACAGCATCATCTGTTGTGCTAATAGAAATATTTACCTTTTCAGCAGAAAGTAATTCCTGTCGCATTTTGCAGTCATTGTCTTCTATGCACCAATCAGTCAGGTGTGAGGTAAGATATACTGCAAGGGCAACAGTCACACCTGGATGGGAATGCTGAGCACCTGAATGGTCACCACATTCCTCAGGACACAAAAATAGACATCATTCCCTGAGTAGTGTTAGCACAGCAGTGCTGCAACAGTTTATCACAACTTCCAGGCAAATCTGTGCGTCATATAAGTGATGTTTGTCTATAGACACAACATTAAATGTAATCTCTTTTAGCAAAAACCCACAACACGTGTTCTTATGTATCTATAAAGACAGGTATATTTACTCAAAGTAACATCTTTTTGTTGTAGACAAACAAACCAGAGAAACCATTGTGATGCTAAATAGGAAAATGCATCTTAAAGATCCTGATAGCATTCTATAGCTTTATTCATTTGTTTTATACCCCACAATATTTCTAAATATAATTTTTTTTCAAATGTAAATGCCAATAGGAACACTTTTTACATCCATTTCCTTTGCTATGATTGCTGTACCAATTTATACAGTTTATTTGTACACATCATCTTTTTAAATAAAGAACTCTGTGTTGTTTGGCATAAAATTGTAATTCAACAAAGAATCTGAACCTACCACAGAGAAACTGATGTTCTTGCAGAAGAATGTTTTGATTGTTTACCTGTTGTTCCATGTAATTTCTAATTATAGAATTCACATTTTTTCCACTGAATGCCAAGATAACATTTGACTTTAGGTTTCTCATTGACACTTATTCTTTGTCTTAACTTCTGTAGAAGTTAAAAATTGGTGTTTAAATTCTCTATTGTTCAAAGAAAGTAAATAACCATGCATTTTAAGGAACAGGGGTTGCTCTCATAACCTTCCTGCAGCAGGAACAAAGGCAGCAAGAATGACTTACCTGGGCAGTGTTGCAGAATTTAAATAAAGCCAAAACAACAAAAAGCAGAACCCTTGGAGATTTTCATCACTGTTCCAGATTAGTTTACACAACTTAACTTTCTGAAAGCAAGAATAATTGACAAAATATTGCTTTTGTTTTTTTAATCACAGCTGTTACCCTTCTGTCACTTTCATTTTTTAAGCTGGCCTACATAATGATATTTCAAAGGAGCGTGAGACACGTACTGAAGTGTGATCAGTGCAATTCTAATTTAACTGGACTTTCCTCATGCTTTGATTATCAAACTATATAAATTAAAGAAAAAAAAAGAGAGTCATAAACTGATCTATAACAAGGACCTTTATCATGCTATATGAAAAAAAAAAAAAAAGAAAAAAGCCAAAATCATTTTGTAATATGACTTTCAGAGTTGGTTATTACATTAAACATTGTCTATTTGTTATATCAATGAATTAAAATGAACATTAATCATTAATAATGAACAGTTCAACAGACTTCCTAGAAATGTCAGTTCCTTTGGGTTGCCTAGCCTAGGGGCTGGAAAGTTTGCTTTTGAAGTGGTTTCATTGCAGAAAAAATAAAGCCAACCTAATTCAGAAACAGTATGGCAATATTCTATCTAAAATGCATCACTGGTTTACACCAAGGTTCTTGTCCTTGAGTTTAAAAAACACACTTAAAAGAAACATTCTCATAGAATGCCAGAAGTACATTTTATTTATGAAATTAACTTAAGAACATCGCCACCACTGGCTAACACCATCCTTCGCTGTGACTTTCCATATTTTCCAAAGAGAGGAGGCATGAGAAGATGATCTAAAGTCAAAGCAATGGATATCAAGAATACTAACAATTAGAATAAGTAGTGCAAACCCACCAGCATGGCCAAGGTTTTTGTAAGCATGATCCTGAAGGATTCGAAGCAGGCCATTTCCATAGCTTTCAGTATTTTTACAGCAAGCTCCTTTTTAGCCAGAGTGACAAAAGGGGGAAAAGCCCAGATTGTGTTAACTGATGGATTTAGTAAGTGGAACAAGAAAGTCAGCAGTACTGGCTGACAGAGGTTGGTGATTGATATTGAGATAGCAAATGAAAGGTAATAACCACCAAGGTTCTTCATAATCTTTATGTTTGATATGCCAGTGAAAAGGAGCAATTCACCATGGAGATTGATAAAATACTAAGGAATTTTCCATATGAAGAAGGGCAATTAACAAATCAGTGTCAAAAACTTCAGTATTGGAGACAGGGACAAGATTCAGTATCCTCACATCCCATTTGTAAAAGATCAGTAACAGAGTTCTAGTGTTTCAGTATTCATGTAATGCAGAGAAGCATTGCTGGTTTTAGTAATTCTAATGTAATCAAATCCATAGGAAACTTGATAAACAAGCAAGGCTTTTTTTTGATTGTTTGTTTCTGGAAGATTAATACTCCAGTACTTTTTCTCACTAATGTGGCAGTGAAATAAAGTTCAAAACTATTTTAACTGTAAGATATGATTTGTTTTTCCTTTTTCTTTATTTTTTTTTTATTTCAAAATCTTTAACTTAGGTTTTGAGTCAGATGTTTTAGACATGAAAGAAATTGGATCAGAGACTGGAAATTAAGCTTCTGGATTTTCCTCTTCTCCTCAGAGAGCTGTCTTCTGCTCTACAGAATCCTACAATCACTGTGTAAAAAAGCAATGTCATACCATGACCAGAGGGGAGACACTGCTTCCAGCCCAGCCTGTCTAACAGGCTGGTGGTAGACACCCTCCCACAAAGCATATAGGGTGAGTTTTAGTCCCTGAGCTTGAGAAACACCTCATCATTAATTTTCCAGCATCTTGCCTGTATGCTCTCACTATCAGGGTAGTGAATCCAACCAGTTATCATTTTATCCTGTAGTTGAAAGAAAAATAATCCAATAGTACTCAGCAAAATTCCCAGTTTGATAAGAGTTTTGAGAAGATCTGTTTGATGTATCTTGGCTGTCACTAAAATTTTCATATGAGAACATGACTTGCATGAAAGCAAGCAATGGGCAACCAGTTACCTTCTGGGAAGAGATGCCTAGGGCCTGAGTAGAAACACAACCTTTAAGATGCTTGAGAACTGCCAGAGCTAAAATGATGCATCTCAAAGAGCATGAAGTAGTGCCTGAGTCTAGATAAAATGGAGATATCATCTCCCTGTGCAGGAAAGCAGAGTCAGAGCTATGGTTATTAAGATCATGAGCATAACTTTGGCATCCAGAACCATAATCAGAAAGACTGAGCAAACTGACATGGTGCAAACAAAATGAGTGGTCTGCGGACAGCTCCAAGGAACAGATGCTTGTATGACAGAGTCCAGAAAAACTTCAGAAACCTCACAAGGCTGTGAGAAGAGAGATATTCAGAAAAATATGGTAGCAGACATAGCAGATTGACTAGTTAGGAAAGTTTAAAAAGGGAGTAATAAGGAGAAAAATCTTCACTTCTCAGAGGAAAAATAAAATAAAAACATGACATACCATCCTTTCAAATTAACCCAGACCTGATGAAGCACAAAAAGTGCTACTCAGACTTTTTTTTTTTTTGTCCTCAGAAGACTGTCTCTGTACTCTTAACAAATCTTGTGGCTTGGATTTTTTCTTTTTTTGATTAGCTCCTTTGATGGAGAGTGCTCAGCAAAACAACCACCTTGCTGTTCAGAATTCTTTGTTTCCATTTTTTATTTATCTATTATTTCTTTTTTTCTTCTTTTCCTCTTTACCTAGTGTGGGGCCTCACATTTCTATGCATTGCATTGCACACAGAATATTCTGTTTCCTTAGGAGCCTTTTTGTTGTGTGCATTACTGCAGAAAATAAACACCTCTAACTTCCAAAAATTTGCATGCAACCTAGTGCGATATCCTTATTTTACAGATAAGAAACTAAAGTAGATAAATTTTCCCCTAAAATGCTTACTGATTCTGAAGGGGTGAAGTTCTTCAGTTTTGCATCCTTCAATTTTTCCTTTTCCTGCTCTCCAATTGTGATTGCTTTCCACTTGTTACATTACAAGCTTTACAAGATCAATAGCCCTCCTCATCTTTTTGCCTTGTCAGTGCTGAATAAACAATGTGAGATGATAGAAGATAATCTTTCCCACAGATTGGGAAGGAATTTGCGGTTTTGGCCATCTTGCCAGTCACATGTCAAGTGTTGGTTAGTTAAACTGTTTGGGGAAGAGAAAAAATTTGGACACCCAGTACATTTTCTTTCCCTCCACTTTTTCAAATTATTTCTCTAGCCTATGCAACATACAGGCAGACTCAGTTCAGAAGGGAATTGCTTTAGGATATGTGCTCTCTCCAGCACAGAAGTACATGTACTTCTCTAGACTAAACATAACAGATATGTCTCCCTAGCACTTGCAGAGCCTTTGCAGTTTACAAAGTTGACTGTCCTGGAGGCTCCAGTCTTTGTGAGATGTTAAGTGACCCAAAATGCCGGAAGACAACATGCAATTTATATTATTATTTTGTGAATTCCAAGCATGCAAGTTCATATCATAAAAGTCTGAAAAAATGCTTTTGTGTGCAATATCCATTCCAGATTCAGACAAATGGCCTCATACATTGTCCTGTGTCTTAGGGCAGCCAGCAAAAAAAGCATAAGAAAGCAGTGAGAGTCTTAGGGATGCCTCTGTGTAATAATCTTCCAGCATCTCACTATCTGTGGTTCAGGGAGTCCTTAAGGGGTTTTTCCTTCCATTGATTGTCCATCACTACAAGAACCATGGCTTATGGGTATTGGCTTTCAGTGTCTATTGCCTCCATGGGTAAGAAATTCTACAGCTGAGCTATAGATGAACAAATATTTTCTTTGCCTGAGTAGGATCACTTACTGTTCGTCTGACGTCTTTGATTGATTTTTTTGGAAGTGCAATTGTTATGTAGCTCTTATTGCTCTTAGCTCTTTCTCAGACTGGTTGCCTTCTCTGTTCCTCTCCCAGGTTCCTCTCCAACCTTTTGGGATAGGATGGGTGCTGTGTAGCATTGGTCCAAAGAGCTCTGACATTGCTTCTAGATTATGTAATTCAAATATTTGTAAGGAACAAAGTTTTATGTAAAAGAAACTGAGACTTAATGAAAGATATTTTTATAATCATCTGACAATTGTCAGTTTTAGTCAGACTTAACCAGAAAAATAAACAGCTTGATGAATAAACCAAATTAAAAATACTGTAATCTGTGTAAAGGCTGTACTGATGAAGCAGAGAAAACTTGCCACACTGTAGATCCAAGTTATGAAACAAAGTGAACAATATAAACAGAAAAAGAGTAGCTTAGGGTTTTGTGTTTCATTGGGGGCTTTTTGGGTTTTTTTAATGTTGACTAGACTAAGAAGATATGCATCAATATTTAAGTAATATTAAATGTGCAGGTGACAAAACAAAGTTGATTTGGAATTGTTAAGACACAGTGACCTAAGTTCCCAGCATTTTGGATGGTAATAATCTACTTAGCTAAATCCCATCAAGAATTCAATTTATTAAGTGATGGTACAGTGTGGCTTAACTGAGAAGAAAATAAAGAAAATACAAAGAAAAGGAAACCCTACAAATAATGATCAATGACCTAAATCATTTGAAAGTAGAAACAAACTGAAAAGAGAGACATTATTGAATAAGGATGGTACTTGGGGATCTCCTGGAAGAAGCTGAGGAATGAATTTGTAAGAAGATAGTGAGAAGAGAAATGTTACTGTCAGCTGTAGAAGATGCAGTATGACAGCCTCCAATCACAGATGCATAGAAGAAAAATAACTAAAAACAGACTGTCTGATGCAGTGTTTGTTCTCTTTCCTGCAAAGGCCCAGCAGGAGATTACAAATGCTACCTTTGTGCCCTAAAACAAAAAAGGGGAACTGTGGATGTTAAATGCAAAAAGCAAGCAGGAACACAGAGCCTGTGTAAAACTAAGTGACACAAGCTTTTCACTCTGGCCTAAGAAAGCATAAGAAAGAATGCAAACAATCCTTGGTAAAAGACAACAATTTCTGCAGGTGTTGTTTAGGATTTACTTGCAAGAAGCAGTCAAGGGGTGGTGTTCCACTTAACCAGTGATGGTGATGTGTTTCTTTAATGACCAATGAGTGTTTTACCTCTCAGACCTTCTCAAACATGTCTGTAAAAGAAGATAAAGAGTAATAAACTTAGAGATCTCTTGGACAATGCAGCTAAGAGAGTCAGTGTCGTGCTTCTCACCATTTCTAATATAGTGCGACAGCTGGCAAAGAGAGGAAAATGGATAAACTTCAATTACCTCAACAGAGCTGCTCTAGGCACATCTGAACACAAATCAGAGAGGTCATCTGAAAGAATGTGAAGCTGCTGAGAAACAGAGTGAAGTGGAAAACAACTTTTCAAATAATGAGAAATGGGATTAAAGAGAGGAACTACTCCCAGTCCTTATCCTTATTAAACAGAATTTTGTTGAATTTAATTCTGTAAAACATTCAACCATAACAAACAATCCACGAAAAGCATAAAAACAAGGACCAGGCTGCTGCAGAAGTTTGTAGAGTCATTCATCAGGCCTGACCCCTAAAATTGACCAGAAGTTGCAGGCAGGAGAAGAAAACTTTAAAATGCTTCAGTGAAGCTGGCTTGAGAACTGCCTTAGATTTCTCCATCAGTCCCTTGGCATGAGAGTTCTTCTTGCAAAGCCAGAAATTTGTCAAGGATTGTAAGACTATGAAAGTCCACAAAAAATATTTATGCTACAATCGTTTATTATGAAGCCGTACAAAGTTTCACAGGGTAAATCACATTGGGAAAAATTCAGATCAGTCTCTAATGCAATTAACTTCATAACAGGGAGGTCATCCTGGGGGAGAAAGCAACACAACCAAGTCTCATTGAATTTCAAAATGCAGTTCAGATCCAGAACAAAGAGTGGGTTTGTCCTCAGAAAGAATAAAGTTACTAGAAGTCATTGTATAAAAATCTCTTTTGTTATGAAGAACTGAGAGTTCCTTGGAACTGCTCTGCATCTCATTTGCATTCAGTGTCTTCAAATCCATACGTGCAGGTGGAAAAAGGAGCGAGAGCAGGCTTCAGAGGCTCCTGGAGATGGAAACCTGCAAGTCTGAGTCTGCACCAAGTGTACTCTGGGACAAGATACCAGCAAAATGCTTCTGTGACTTATGCCTTCTTATTCTGTTTTCTTTGGTTTCTTGTTGTTTTTTTTTTTCAAAAAGATCTTTCTAATTTCATAGCCAAGAACTAGGTTTCTTGCTGTTCTACAAATCAGACTTACTGTTTGCATTTTGATCTCTATTTAAAGTGAATTTAGCTGAATCTTACCTGTAAAAAAACATTTTACTGTTTGGGGAGCAACCAGTTGCAGTAAAATATTGGTGTAGGAGTGTCCCTCTGCTTCATGTAATCCCCATGTAACTGCATGCCAAATCTTTATTGCAGTAACAGAGGATATGATCATAGCACAAGTGGCAGGAATGTGCCATGATGTGACAGAAGGCAAGTGACAGCTTTTTTTAAAAACAATGTGTCAAGGGAGACCCAGCAGGAAGAAGAGAGCAAGTTGTTCCCTTCTTCACTACCCATTAAAAAAATCATCATTTACTGTGTCCCTGATGCTGCCCCTAATACATTCAGGAAAACGTGGCAGGTAATAATAGTGGCTACCTATCAGTACCCTCAGTGTCAAGAGAGATTCCTACAAATCATTATGCATATTTTTCTTCCAACAATAGGCTTCTCAGGAAACACCTTTTCTATTATTATTTATGTCTTCACAATTTTCAAAAAGATGGGTTTCAGTGATCCTTTCCCACTCTGTTTCCACAGCTGGCTCCATTATTTTATGACTTGCTGTGAAGTATTGGAATTATTTGCTTTTGATTGGAAGGAAAGAGTGCTTAAATCACTGTTTCCAAAGAAAGATGCCTAATCATAATTTACAGAGATCCAGTTTAGAAGTC
Organism: Parus major; assembly: GCF_001522545.3. Classification (NCBI taxonomy): domain Eukaryota; kingdom Metazoa; phylum Chordata; class Aves; order Passeriformes; family Paridae; genus Parus; species Parus major. The sequence goes on along the minus strand of NC_031768.1, from coordinate 79,542,855 downwards.
CTGTCAAACCTGAGAAGGACAGGTTGGGGATTTCAACAGGAACTGCTTCTCAAAAAGGCAATCAGTGCTTTAGAAGCAATGTACAATTAGGGTCATCCTGCCTAATTTTTGGAGTATCACATATCAAAGGACTTTATCCGGCATTTTCTGCAGTGTAGAAGAAGTACTTTATGCTTGATGATGTTTCTTAGATACTCATTCTCATTTAAGCACTAAAATTATAAGTCAAAAATCTTCCTCTACCATAGTTCTTAGTAGTTTATTAACTGTTCAAATGTTTCACTCCATTCTCAATCTGAATTGATTTGTCATCAGTTTCTAGAGCTTGGCAGGCACTTTGTTCTCTTAGGTCAAAGAGCATGTACTGACAGATTTATTGCCTTCTGTCAGTATATTCAAAATTTCTATTTGTATATATATCCAGTATATCCAATATTTGTATTTGCAAACAAATTAGTCTCAGTTATGACATCTGAAACCAAAATGAAAATCTCTCACTTCTTTTCAGAATGCTTAGAAGTTGCTTGATACTTCTTTTTGAAGCAATTAAAAAGATTCAGTAAAAATATTCCAGTAGTGATCTTCTCAGTTCTGCACATGACTGTAACATCACCTCTTTTTTCCAGCTAAAGTTCCTGTGAAGGTAGATCCAAGTACTATGCTCATCTTCAGCTACAACACCACACCATACATTTGCACTTGATCTTCTATAGATCATGTCCCAGCTCCTATCGCAGAATAATTTTTCCAAGAGACTATTTCTTACCATATATATATATATATATATATATATATGGCCTTTTTCCTTAACTTTCCATGTAACTTTATTAAGAAGCAAATTATTCATAGGTATGCTCCAAATGCAGCGGTAGAAACCTATTGGTACATTTGACCCGTCCTCCAACTTTCATGTTTGAAAACTACATGTGTGTTAATTTTTGTTTTCTTTTGAGCCACATTAACCAGCTCAGAAACATTGGCCAAGACTAACACAAAGAAAAATCAGATGCTTGCTGATTTGTTTAAGAAAAATACAAATAACATATATGCTGCACTTAGAAGCATGAGTGTAGTTTCAAGAAATTAACATTTATAAAAATATACTGGTATCATTGCTTTCCTGGAGACCATCTTAGCAAGTTAATAAACTTGCCCACAGACCAATTTTGAGGACTTAGCATCTTGAGTATTCGTGCCACAAGATTTAGGGTGTTTAGATATTGCAATTACTCGAAGTTTAAATAATGTTATGAAGATTTTAAACTCAAACTGGAGAAGAGGAAACAGCCAAAGAGCAGAGAAAAACAGTCATCAGTCATTCTAACTGAGATAAACAGAGACTGAATAGCTTCACTTCAGTATCGTTTTTTTGGTTTTTTTCCTGGCAAGATTTTCTGTTTTCAATTTGCTAGACCAATTTGTTGATTTTTAATTTTTTTTCTTTTTTTTTTTTTTTTTTTAATATTTGCCTGTCTAGAGAGAACTGCACATGAACCTAAGGGAAAAGGAGATGTACTCAAAACAGTAGCACAGCATAAAATGTTCAGACACTGGATAGGGATGACCTCATCCTATTTTGCCTGAGTTGACTGTCTGTAAGGAGTGAGCTCGCCATTAATGTGTTCCAACAATTCTTTGGGGAAATGAAGTTCAACATTAAGAGGTAAAATGCTATTCCTCTTCATCCACAGTAATACAGTGGATATTTTGGAAGTTTAAGATGAAAAAAAAAAAAATGAAAGGAAACTAATGAGTTCTCCCAAAGAAATATTAGGGAGGAATTATGATTAACATCATAAATTAATATATCCCAGCCTGTACTGTAAGCAGTAAGAGAAATTTTTCAAGATACTGTTCCACAGTAGGGAAAATCTTGAACAAATTAGAGCAAATAAATTCACTCCTGAATGCTTGCACTCTTGTTATGACATCATTTAACAAGAATATGGCTTTTAATCTCTCTTCTAAGAAAAACTAAGAAAAAAGCTGCTTTCACATATAAAATGAAACTGAAATGAAAATTATCTAATCTAAAAGCTATTTTCTAGAGAGACTATCCCTGAAAATTCATCTCATGCTGTTTGTATTCCTGTTTTCTGTCCTCCAGCATGCTTAAATGAGTTTCCCAAACCCATAAAGCTGTACACTTTATTCAGCTTTATTATCCTTCTCCATAAAATTAATCTTGTCACATTAGTCAAAGTCTGAACATCTCAGTCTGTTTTTCTCTTAGGTATTTATTAAGTTCTGGGAAACAAGCTATGTTCCTCACATGCTTACCAACAAAAACCTTCTCAGAATAACCAAGACTACCTTTCTAGCTAACTGGGAGAAGATGATACATGGTACTAGCAGAAGCAAATTTCTTAGTTGTGGTTAGGCACATCCAGAACTATGTCATCCACTTACACACATTGACTCCAGAACACAAATCTATTTTCCCATCAAGCTTGGACATAGATTTTCTCCTTTTCTGAAGGAAATGAGACAAACTGGGGCCTCAGACTGCAACAAGTCTACATCTTCCTCCTCGTTGCAGAAAGGTGTGGGTGCACACAGACACAGAGATAACCTCTCTCCTATGTTTTGAAGGAACACAGCAATGAAACATTTCCCCAAACTACATCGGTTTTTTGTAATTAATATTTTCAAATTAAAATTTCTTCAATTCATAGAGGCATTTATTTGGGGTTGTAGGAATTTGTTTTTAATCAAGACAACATTGCATGGTCTATAAACGATGTTTTCCTGACAGTTCTTAACACATGAATCACCTAGTAGATGGTAAAGCAGAAAGCATGACGGTTTCTTCCAAAGAAAATGGAGAACAGCTTATGCAAAATGTGCAGCCTGGTTAAAGTCTTTTTTTCCCAGAAAAGCAATAGAACAGTTATGACTAGTCTTAGAAGGAAGGGAAATGTTTTATTCTCTTTTTACCTTTGCTTCAGAAATAACATCTATGCCAAAGACATGAAGGGATGGATGGGAAGTGCTCAGAAGTGGAAAAATGAGCAGATTTAGGTTGCTGTAATTCAAAGTGTAATAGGAAAATCAGAACTACCATAGAGACACAAGAATTATGAATATGAATGAGAAAATTTTATATATAATTATTGCATTGAGAAGTATAATTAATTATATAATGGGGGAGAGATTCTTGCTTCTTAAACATTCCTGACTAGTAGAGTACCAGGCACCTTGATACACAATCACAGGAACTTCTGTATTTTAAGCAGTTCAGTATCTTCACAGAGATGTTTTCCTCTGAGGAAAATTGTAACTTTCTAGAAGGCTGGCAGACATAATTTTTAAGATAGATATCTGTGAAAAAAGTCACGATCATCACGATTTGGAGCAGAAAATATAATTTTGCATTGAGTTGATTTTATACTACAATCTAATGTAATTGTCCACTGCCCAATAATAGAAAATTATCTCCATAAGTCATCCATTAACCAACAACACAGGACCCACTAATTCACAAGAACATAAATATTTCTTATTATTCATGTGAAGATAAAACAGTCTGAAATGTGTGAGAAATTGAATGATGCAGTAATAAAGAATAGACCACGTACAAATACAAAAGGGAAACGACAATTGTCAGAGTTCCCAAATAGTCTCATTCTCTGTCAAAATAAATCCATTCTCTGTGCATTCACTGAAGCAAATAACATGACTGGAAGGAATCTTTTCAATCAATGTACTCAGACCTTTGAGACCTTTTGAGGAACCTTGTGGAGGTTTATTTCATAAACTGATTATTTCTTAAAATTAACTCTAATTTCCATTCTGCTCTTCTTGGTACTATTGAGTAATCATCATACAGCTTCATTCTTCAGAACCTATATGCTTTCTTTTGCTATCCAGCTGAAGTGTGTTTACACTCCCTGAAATCTATCCTGAATTTGTTCCAATATTCTCTTTCAGTTTAATTTCTGTTTTTCTAGTTCTTCCTTTTCAACACTATGACCTGCCCACTCAAACAAACTCTGCTTTGATAAGCCAAATATAGAACAAGGATATTTTCTGGGGTGGTCTGAAGTCTTGCATCCCACATGTGTACCAAGGCTGAGTTATGACTCTTTCCTGGAAAGAGACCGCAATCATAGACAAGTTTCCAGAGCCTTGGTCAATAACATTGATAATTCCTTTGCTCTGGTAGAAACATGTTGTTCAATATATCACAGCATTTTGTTTGTTGTTTTGAAATTCTTTACTGAAGCCAAGATAAGGGAAATTTATTGTGTCTCTTTTTTTAGCAAAACCCAGAACTCTCATCAGAAAAAATGTTTGGGTTACAGGTTGTTTGTTCTTGGGAAGTGCATGTTGCCTTTTCTCCATTTCTCAAACACAATTCATCGGTAAAGGATTTTCTTCTTCAATTTACATTGTAAAGTCTTTCATACAATCACCTCAGTCTAGCAGAATCAAATTCTATTTTATCCTCTCTACAAGTTGCATTTAACATATGTCCTCTCTTCTCTTCTTCCCCCACCATTTGGTTATAAATCTCACTTATACACTCATGTTTAAAGCTACCAGAATATTAGAATTCTGCAATGAAATGTATCTCACTCTCCCCATATACACACTTTCTCCCTTGGATGATAAGAATCTTGAGATCAGCTTCCACTTCAGTTCTAGCAATTTTTAATCAAGATATTGATTGAATGGAACTTCAGATACGGCCGTTTGCAAGATAATACCTAAGCTACTACTTAGAATTCCTACAAAAAGGAAAGTAACTGTTTCTTGTATTAGGGAGCAGCAAGAACAAGGCTGTTGCACAGGGGAAGATGAGCTAGGAGTTGCAGATGATGACAGCAGAGGCTTTCTGCAAGGCCCAGATATCTGAGCACACCAGGATATTGATGACAGCTGTTTTGTTGGCAATCCCAGACAAAGGAAGGTGACTTATCCAGTTCAACATGTATCTAAGGGGTCCAGAGAGGCAAGAGACAGGCTGGAGGCAAGACCAGAGACAAGCCAATGAGATAAGAGACAAGACTAGAAAGGTATACAGTATAGCTTAGGCAAGGCATAAAAACAGCCCCAGCTTAAGCCGAGCTCCTGGAGAAAAGGACAGAGGACAGGGAGTGGAGGTTCCAGTGGGAGGTCAGTCAGGACATTAGGGCCTGCAGGGCACTACCCTACTCAAAATCACTGAATAGATTTAACAAAAAGCAGACCTAGAAAGGGAAAGGATGAACTATATAAACTTGAGAAAGAACCTAATAATAGCATATTCAAATGAATAATTCCTTGATGCTCACCCCTTCATAGCCACCCACTTCTTCAGGCATCCAACAGACAATAGAACCCCTTCACTATTTGTATTAATCCTACAGCATTTTAGGACTCGCACTATCAAAATATCATGACAACAATTTGTAAAATTATGGTGTCAAACCTACAGTCATGGACCAGAGTTTATTATTTTCATTAGGATATGGCTCACCTGTCTCCAAATAAAGAAAGCAGTGATTTTCCAAAGATTTCCTCCATCTTTGCACCATTTTGGCTTTCCATTATGCCTAGATACAACTGTAAAGAAGCCTATTTGTCTCACCATATTAATAGTATCTCCTAGTAGAGACCTTCTGCATAACAATTTATCTAGATAAAATGCAAGTCTTAAACCATCAAAAAAAAGAACAATTTCTAACATTCACCTCAGTCTTCTGCCACTTTCTCTTCTTAAACTTCCAGGCACATTTGATGTCATTTCTAGATTCCCAGTAATTGTAGTTGCTGGATTTTTTTTTTACTGTCTAGAGAATCTCACCAAAGGTAGTACAAGGTGAAAATATTGCTACAATGTTGCAGAAGATAGACTGAGGCTGTAATAACAGGTAATGCATATTTGGATTTTGAAGGATTCTGGGATTTACAGGTGGAAGAACATGGCCTGAAGCAGCAAGAAGGTGTTCAACCACTAGCAAGGGAACACCAAACAGCTTCCACGTGTTTGAAAAGGAGTGGGGCAGAGCTATAGGAAATAAATAAACTTCTGTCAGGTAATTTGTCATAGTTTAGGATTGATAGTCCCCAGTTTAGTGGTCCTGCTGAGACTCTCCAAATTGCACTGTCACTCACTCCTCTGTGGTGGGCTGTAGCGGAGAATTGGAGGCACCAAAGGAAAGGGGTTGAGGTAAGAACAATTAACCAGAAACAGCAATGAGATAAGAAAACAAACAGTAACAGTGATAATATTAATAAAGAAACTGCACAATATAGACTTTGATTCTCATGCAAAAATGCTCACTGTGAAGCTTGACCCAATCCCCTCCACAGCCACACCACCCTGACTGGTCTCTTCAGCTCAGAACCGATGCTGCCCAGCCTCTCCCTCCAGCCCAGAAGCAGGGCCACACAACCTCTCCCTCTGCCATGCTTGCTGGACTGCAAGGAACCCCTCCTCCTTGGAAGGGACTCCTTCTCCCTGCCCTTCTCTCTGTCCTCAGCAATGACATGAGTTGGTATAGAACAATCTCCAGGTTCTGGACAGGGCCACTGCAAAAATTAACACTGACCTGTCTGGAAGCAGGATATAATTACATCTCAAAAAAAAAAAAATAAAAAAAAATTCTCCCCATTATTTCCTTATACAGTAACATTGATGGATATTGGATTGATGGATGGACAGTTTTGGATGGAATCTACGTGTTTGTATACAGGGCTTTTTCTGTTTCATAGTCTCTTTTCCACTTTCAGTTGACTGCATTGACACAAATGTTGCTATTAACTTTCATCACTGAAGTATTTTACATGAGGAAGTACAAAATCTGGTGACACAAACCTAAATCAGGACTGCAGTCATAGTGCTTTAAAATTAAGACAAGGTTGATTAGGGAGCAGTTTTCTTTCTCTCATCTTGCAGGCAGCTCAGTCTACATTTTGTAGCTGGCTACAGCTTCTGTCAAGAGAAAGCAGATGGGGATGTCATGATATTTTCATAGTGAGGATCCTGAAACACTGTAGGACTAATAAAAATAAAAAAAACCCTAATGATATACAAACTGCTAATACTTCCCTTGTTGTAAGAGGCAGCTTTAATTAAATATATTCACAGCTAACTAACTGCAGATTGGAAGGAGTACTGAGACTGAACGGTTGCCAGTGAAAAATAAGCAGTGACAGCCAAGAGTCACATTGAAAAAACAAACCAAAACAACAACCCTTCTTTTTGGGCAGTGCCTGGGAAAAGAGACAATTTCTCACAGGTGATCTGCAAAGTTTTGCCCATTTGTGAAATTTAAAGCATAAAATATGGCTCAAAAATAAATAAATCCCAGTAGCAGAACCCAAGGATGCCAAATTTCAGATGGCGGAGGCTTCAGCTACAGGGTAGAAAAGGTTCCCAGGACAATCTTGCACTGCTTTGAAATGTCACCTCTCACTCACTCTATCTTTATTTAGCTTTCTCTTGAGATCTGCCAAGGCCAGTAGCATTTCCTCCAGAAGAATTTTTTTATAAGCCAAGGAGTTATTCCCAAAGGGAATGAGCCTTTATTAGGGAACAGAAAGGGCATCTGGTTCAAATCAAATAGTAGATCAGAGAGCAGGAATATTTTGTCTTTACTGATACAAGGCTTCTGCAGTTTCCAGTGAACAGAATGGGGCACAGAATGCCAATTCAATTAAGCAGCACTGTTTCCTCTGACTCCAGCAGGGAAGTTTTCTGTTGCAAGGCAGAGACTCCTGGGAGCTGCTAGTTACTTCCTATGTGACGTTGGGCAAGATTCTTCATATTCTCATGCTACAGTTAGCTGGCAAGAGTGTTGAAGTCTTAATTAACATGGGAGAAACATGAAGGAGACTGTAGGAAAAGCACAATTTTGTCACCATAACATTCCCATTCGGACTGGTTGACACATCTTTTGCTCCTATTGATCAGATTCCAAAATTGCCTCAGTTTTAAAGAAAATAAAGTGGCCGTTTTAATACGCTAATTTATAAAGTAACAATTATGCTACAGCTAGTTGAGTTGAGTCTAGGGGCTTCTTGAAAGAAGCAGTCAGGACTCTGAAAGAAATAATCAGGACTCCCACCTCCTCTGTGTCTCAGTGCTGCCTCATGTTCATGCTTTCCTGAATGGCTCATGAGCTGGTAGTGCTCACTAAAGGCAGGAAAAAACTCATCTCCCCACAAGAAAAGACCTGTCTCAGTCAGGTCAGCCGAGATCTTGAGACAAGGTGCAGCAGGAACACAGTTCCAAGGAGCTTGTGTGGAGTGGAAGGGGAATGGCAGCTCCATCCTGTGATGTGGCTGTGAGCTCCCCATGTCCACCTTAGGTCCAGGAAACCTCCCTGCTGTCCAACCAGACATCCCCACAAATGATTCATTTTTTGAATAAGAATCTCAAGACCAGTAAATTTGACTCTTTTTAAGATGCAAGGGGTAACCATCAGATGGCAAGAGGCCTCAAAAATCTAAAACAATTTTAAAAACAAGCTCACCAATGACTGTTTGGCACTCCATGGTTCTGGAAGACGATTCTGCTGCTTTCCTTTGTTTACTTCTTTCAGAGCTCTTTCCAGGGAGATAGACAGATGATAAGTGAGCCTGGAGTTTTTGCACAGGAAAGTCTAAGACTTAATTTAAAGTGTCCAATAAATATTTAGACCATTTCATCATAATCATACTACAGCATCAAGAAAGCTTGCACAATTACTACAGGAGATGAAGGGCAAAAGAGAAGGGAGGAATGCAGTGACATTTCAGAGGGAAAAATGCTCACATTTTCAACTCTGTGTTTCTTCCCAGTGACGACTGTTAAGGAAAATATAAAGTGGAGAAAAAAATTGCTTTTAAGATAGAATTTCATCTGGCTAGTGTACTTCATTGATTGTTCTCTCATTTTTTCAATACTGTTCAATCCTTTTGCAACAAGCAAGAGGGGACAAAATAAAGGGAAAAAAATTACAGTTCACTGGAAAAAAAAATCATCCATCTTCTGGTCATTAAGCCTTTGCTTGGCCTAGTGGAAGAACATGACTTCAAAAGCTGGATTTATAATTTTATTTAATTATAGTTATTTAAGTGAAAGCTGAATGTTGATATTGCAAAATCAGTAGTATTGCCTCTAGTAGAAGGGCCTAGAATGAAAAATTGCATCAGTAGTTGTTTTGGTCCAAGGCATATTCATACTCTGTTTTAATGTTTTTAAAGTAAAAATTTACCAGTAAAGGAGAAAAAAAATCTTCCTCATGCTTAGGTGTTCCATGAAATTAAAACTAGCTCCTGCAACTACTGGTGAATCAGACTGATAGATATACCTACGGTGCAGAGGCATAACGTGCCCTTTGTTTGGCTCTAAATTAAGCCTTTTGTTAATTAGCCCTTTGTTTGGTTCTAAATTAAGAGTTATGGTTAGTTATCCTGTGGTAGTTAAAAACCAGAAATTGTTCTTATGATCTTCCTTGCTTTTAGAGGAAGACTGGTGAGAACCAAACTATATTTCATTGTAATTTTTTATTTTTGTTCTGCTTGTTCCCACCCTCTTTTGAAGTCCTCTGAAGTTGGAACTTGTCATATTTGTTATATAATAATATTTGTTACATAACGATTGCGTAATCTTCCATTTTTGCTACCCTTAGTCCTTATTTTAAGGTTCAGACACTAAGGGCCGTAAAATAACAAAAAACACAAAGCTTTCACTCCAGAATAGACACATTGAGTTGATCAGCTGAAAGGACTGTCAGGCAACATTGCAAAGATAATTCTGTTTCACCTTAAAACAGGAGAACTAGGAGGCACTACCAAAACATTGAATAGCATGCATTCACATTGATTGGCATAAGAGAAGGCATTTGTCCTTCAGATTTCTGACCTGTTATTTTCAAACATATGTTTGAAATCAACTAGTTAACCCCAGAGGATAAATCAAAACATTTAACATCCCACTAAATCCATCATGAACCTCTTACAGATGAGAAGCTAACAAACATATCCCAGACTAGGTACTTTGGAATTTTAGCAGAGGGAGACAAGGCAGATGCTTTCTGACCCATATTAATAATCATGTTGGTTCAGAACCAAATGCAGTGTGTTATCTATCCTATTATATGTGCAGTGGCTCGGGTCCATTGGAAGCTGACCACTTGCTCTCCAGTGAGCATAAGGATATGATTCTGGTGCAGCAGGTGTATTTTCTCTCCATGCTGTGCATCCATCCCAACCAAGATGGCTCTCTAGCACTTTTCAGCTGCTGTAAAGTCTTCGCTCTGAACTGAGGAAAACCAGAAGAAAAGCTAAGCAATGTAGTCCTTACCCAGCAAAAGTCCTGAAAAACTACTGTTCACGTAGGAGTTAGCAGAGGCCTTTCTCCTAGGAAAAGGGAGTAGGCTGTTGATCTGTTTCTGCAGCAGGTTCTCAGCAGAAATAAATTGACTAATCAACTGCCCTCATTCTTTTCCCTACTCTTGTCATGGTCTTTTCTGCTAATTGCACATGTTTCTGGAATTCAAAAAATCTGGAGATTTTTTGAGATCTAATTCATCCAGGACACAATGGAAGAGGAGGCTGTTACCCTTAACGAAGAAATCAAGCAGTAGTAATGGCTGTGATCTTGAACTCCAGTTCCTTTCTCTACAAACTACAGAATTTTTAGGAATATGTGTATTTTTTTTCCTTCCCCCTTCCCACGCCTACACACCCTCCCCCCTTCTCTTTTTTTCCTTGTAGAATGTCTAAACCTACAGTGGTAAAACAAAGTTAAAAAAATACCCAAACAAACATGAAATCAACATTGAGCCTATTAGGATGTAATTTGCAATGCAGGATGAGTAAATTTTCTAAAAGATGTGGGAATTGTCTGAAATTTTAATCCCTTGGGTTATCAGACGTACCAGGCTTCAGTGACTGTGAGATTAACAAGGTTAGACTCTCAAGGATCAAACAAAACAAAGACTGTGTGCTTGTACAATGATAAACTCCATGCTACCCTGCTAAATGACTCTTTGTGTTCCAGCTTAATAAGTGAAAGCAGGAACAACGAGACTTCACTGACAACATCGGTTATTCCAGCTTCATTGTCCCTTCCATCAGTAAGGTGGCCCATTCACTCATTAGCCTCATGCATTAAGAAGTAAATTTACCTCTAATGAACTTAGTGTCAAATAATTTATGAACAGCTCCATCCTCAGTGCAGAAGGGACAGGAAAACTCAAGACAGTAACTTATTTAGCTGTCCCAGGCTTTCCTATATTGCATGTGGCTCTGGGGTCCCCATCATAAAAATGACATGGACCTGTTTGAGCAAGTCCAGAGGAAGCCACAAAGATGCTCAGAGGTCTGGAGTATCTGTCCTGTGAAGACAGGCTGAGAAAGCTGAGGTTGCTCAGCCTGGAGAAGAGAAAGTTCCAGGGAGACATTCTAGGATTCTCTAGTACATTAAGGGTCCTGCAAGAAAACTGGAGAGGGATATTTTACAAGGGTGTGTAGTAACAGTACAAATGGGAATGGCTTTCATCTCAAAGAGGGTAGGTTTACATTTGATACGAAGAAACTCTTTGCTGTGAGGGTGGTGAGGCACTGGCACATGTTGGCACATCCCTGGAAGTGTTCAAGGCCAGGTTGGATGGGGCTCACATCAACCTGGTGTAGTGGAAGGTGTCCCTGCCCTTGGCAGAGCGTTGGAACTAGATGATCTTCACAGTCCCTTCCAGCCCAAACTATTTTATTATATTTACTCACTCACTCCCTTTAGGTTCCATATGATTTTCAGTAGGTCCATGGACAGCCAAGAGAAATGTTTTAGATGTTTTAGATGTTTTAGACACCTGAATCTCATGAATACGTTTGCTGTAAATAAAACAATTCTCAGGGTTGCAGAACCAAATGCATTTAGCTCACACATGACTTTATATAAAATGTGGGAGGCTTTATATAAAATGTACAGCCTTATAGACTGTGATTTTGTTTATAAGATGGAAGGGATGTTGTGTCCATCAGAAGGGCTTCCTCCTTTTTAAAGTCACATTTTGGTAAAAAAAAACTTTTACCGTTCATTTTTAGCAGGTTTAGTTACTATGACCCAGAGGAGTACAAGTAGCTGAGTGAATCTCCAGAGCACTGATTAATTTTATGCAGCTGTGAGAACTGTTATTATTTGCAAATTTTACACCAATATAAAATAAAGTGACCAAACCACTAACTCTAAACTGAGTTAACACCATTAGACTTACAATAATACTTTATTGGATACACAGCTTAGGTCAGAGATTTACAGCCTTTGCCCACCCAGGACAGGTCAAAATTTCCTTTTTATTTTTAAAAACCTATTAATAATTCATATTCATGGACTGAGCATTAATTTGTTGTATCAAAATTCAAAAACAGGGTAAATTTAGCAGATGCTCTGATAAACATCTGTAGCTCTTGTCAAAATAATAAAAACAAAATTTGTTTTCTTGGAAGGTCAGCCTAAATGTCACCTTCTGTTTGCCTTATCCATAAAGATAGGATTTATTTAGAGAAGCAATTCATATGACACTTAGTGTTCTAAATTCCTAGTCCCAAAGCTACCAAGAGTGTCTCCTGGCTTTCTTACAGCTTTTCTGGCTCATCTTTGCAATTGTTACCTTTCATATTTAAAAATAAATGCATCAATACTCCTTTAAAAAAACTGAGAAGGACATTCTGTTTTTAAAAATAAGCAGTTATACTGTGTTCTGATTAAACATATTGTTTCTAATGAAAAAAATGCAATGTGCAAAAAGAAGAGCTTGGGTAAGGCTATGTGTACAAAAGTGATTTTTATCAAGCAATAAACAGCATAACGGTTTATTCCTTGATAGTCATAAACCTGAGGCAATTTACTTCTCAGCTGAAGGTGTCTAAAACTGGTTATCACCACCCTTCAGCAGGCAGGTAGGAATAACAACAGAACCAATCATTTTTAATCATACAACCAGACTTTCAAGAATCTTGGCACAAATTTAGAGGCAAGGATTCCTGTGGTCTCAGAATCACCTACACTGCACTCCTCCACTGGTTGTATGGAAAACAACTCAGCTTGCCTGCAAGGAGCAGCCTGGTCACAGTAATTCAGAGCTTGAAACAGGGTGATTTCTCCAGTGGGGAATCTGAATACAGCCTTAGAAACAAAAGAAACAGTGTTACTTCAGATCTCTTATTTAAATAACATTAGACGTTGTTGATTAGATACATAACATTATTATGTACACAGAATAGAAGAGTTAATCTTTACATTGGATAGTCACAACCCCCTGAATGTCAACAAGTCTTTTTTTTTTTTTTTTTGCTTTCATTATTTCATTGTTTTAATTCTCCCAGCCATACTATGATGTTAGTGCCTGCTTGATGTATAGGGTTTTAAAAATGTCTTTGCATATAATGTATTTTAAAATATTTCCAATTATGTCAATGGGACAGTATAAAAGGGAGAAAAAAAATCTATATTTATGCTTACTTAAATTGTCAGCTTAACAGGGAAGAAGACCATAGGCATCCTGAGCTAATCAGTGTTTTGTAAGGATTATTGCTGTATAAATAATCTCTGAAACTCTTTGAAACTCTGGAATTGCTGACTATTAGTTATTTTGTATAGTAAAAGTCTTAGAAGGCCAAACTAAACAAACTCATTTATTTTAGTGCCATTATTAAATAGAAGAACACAACCATGGATCCATTACCAACCCTGGCATAGTTCAGTGCCTCAGCTTTCCTACTGCAGGTCACAACTGTTCAAAGACCTCTCATTTCTGTCACAGTACATAAATCAAAATATTTCTAGCAGTTTCACATTTCCTTTTGAAGAGAGCTTGTAAAAAGGAAATGCAGTTCCAAAGCCATCTTCTACCCTCAGTACAGAGCACATGCTTGGGAAACACCTTCAGAATTCATTTTGAGCAGTCTTTTTAAATGCATGCTGCCAGCAAAAGCTAATACCATGATGGAAGCAAAATTGTCAGTGTGAAGCATTCTGAGATAACGACTTAATTAAATACTTCAGTTTCAACACAGAAAAGAACTTTAATAACTATTCATATTAAATAGTGATGCATAAATCAGGACATATAGTCTCTAGAAATACAGCATAAAATACCATATCTCTGTTTCTCAGTTGGGATAATAAAATAGCCAAAGAAAACAGAAATGGGGGTATTTACTAATATAAAGTAAATGAGCCAAAGAACAGTTCTTGCTCAACTTAATTACTTATTTGATTGCAACCTGCATTGCAAACTTTCTCAAGTGCTATATATTGAGTGCACAGGTTGAAGTCCAGAGGTGGAGTATGAATTAGAGCTGTATTTTAAGGCTTGATAGTGTTATGCTCCCCCATATTTCTCCATCTGTGTTTAAGAGGCAGTATTTTCTTTGGCTGTAAAATCAAATAACATAAAATTATCCCCCTGGCTTAGAATGCAAGCATCAGCATCAATGCTAGCATTTACTTTACAGAGCAAGAAATAGAGATAAAAGTAAAACGTGACAAACTTTAGGGTGATGTAGCACACTTACTGCATGTTCTTCACAAGTGCATGCCTCTTCTCACTATTGAAAAGAGCCAACACAAAGCATCCTCAGAGTATATTTCAGCATTTATATGGGGCTTTTATGCAGCTGCCCACTTCTGGCATGGTAGGCTGGTAACCTGTCCAGCTGCAGCTCAGTTCTGTGGGTTTTAGGTGATAAATTACCATCCACTGATACTATTTCAACTCAGTGTGAACAACTTTGGCCAGAATGTCTTCTCCTGTCTGCCAATAAATGCATCCTAAATCATTATCAGATTGTCTATCCTTAATGTGCAATCTGGTGCCTGACCTAAGCAGACAGCATGTAATTTATCTGCATAATATTCTTTGCCCATCTGTGTGACCAATAACATGAGCTCTTCACATTTGTCCAGTCTTTTCCAGGCTGTTTCATTAAAAAGATATAAAGATTACAGAGAAGTAGAGTTTTAGACACAGAAACTACCTTGCTACTTTTGTTAGGGTATGAAATTTATATATTTATATATATAAGTTTAAAAATGCTTTTAGAGGGACTAAAAATATTTATAAGTATAATAACAGGGTGTGATCATATCCAGTGGCCAGGCAGTCACTTATCCCTTTAAAGTTTTTATTCTGAATATGTCTTTTAATGGATAGCTTCCTAAGCATATCAGAAAGAATAAATCCAACATATAATCATATGACTAATTTTGGCTTCCTTGGAGACATGGTATTAGTACTGAACCTTGAATTAATGAAAAAGATAATGTACAAAAATAATGATTAATTATATATTTATAATTTTTTGTTGTTGTTTATCAAAATCATTCTTTGTTTCACCATGGATTTTGACAGATTCACAACAAAAGTTTTGATTCATGAGGTTTTCATAAACTCTACTGGACATAACCTAATGAAACAATCTTTTTTAACTACTCGAATGTGCAAATAAAAGGATAGTTGTTTATACAGTTCCAGTTTAAATAAGATGGATCCAAATCAAATATCTGAGATCTAAAACAGAATAGGAACTAAGTAGTACACCTTAATTCATGGAAGTATTTAGCCTGCAAAGATCCAAGCTCTCCCTCAAATCTGTAGAGAATTCTAATTTTGCCTCTTGAGCATACTGCAGATCACTCACTATGGGACCAGAGTCACCAATCACAGACATTATTTCTAGCAGAGACTTGGAAACACTGGTTCCTTAGTTCCAGCTGTAATTAAACATTTTTGCATGGAATATTCTTGGTTCAGTCTCTGGGATGTCAGTGCAATCATGGAAATCTGTGTCATGGAAAATGAAGATAGGGCTAAAGAGAATAGTCCTGTAGTAGCTGTTTCATTAACTTAGAGATGGCAAGTTTAAGAAGGGCCCAAGTGTTAAGCAGCTAACCTCCCAAAGAGCATCTGCTTGTCCATTTTTGTTTTGATGGTGATTTATGGCCGTGATTCTTGCATAGCAAGTAAC
The DNA here is from genome assembly GCF_001522545.3 of Parus major. Lineage (NCBI taxonomy): Eukaryota > Metazoa > Chordata > Aves > Passeriformes > Paridae > Parus > Parus major. Next base: position 79,526,910 of record NC_031768.1, on the reverse strand, counting down.
AGCAATACTGCCTCAGGCCACATGTCATAAGACATAAAGGAAACAAGCCTGTCCAGTAGTTGTATTCCACCATTTTCCATCACAGATGTGCATTCTATAGCAAAATAAAATACAGATTAAGACACACATGCCTAGCTACATCACCTCCTCACCTCCCTTCGTCCTTGAATTCCTCACACACTGGCAAGTGAGAAAGTCACTCTCCATGCCATGGGGAAAAGGGTGATGCCCAGCTTGCATCAGAAGAGGCCAGCCCCTTAGTCTAGAAGGTTCTGGAGGGGACTTGAGAATTTAGGTGAAATGTGAAGGTGCTGAGAGCCCTCAAACAGAGCAGGTTTCCCATTGTGGTATGTGCCATTCTCATGGCAAACATCCCTTTGCTGGAAAGAACCGACAGTGTTAAAGCAATCTGTGGCAAAAAAACTGTTCACATCTGCCTTTCCTCCTCTGTAAACCCAAGAGGGTAGAGTGGAGAAAGAGCAGGAATGTTCAAGGCAACTCTAAGCATTTTGGTTAGCAGTAGTGAGATTTTTTTTTTATTTATTATGAGCTTTAAACAGATAGAATTTATGTTGAGTACTGTGTAGGATGTGCAGAGTTCAGCCCTCTTCACAGTGTACAAATAGAGATTCCAAACAAACATACTTTAAGGTTTTGCATTTACAAGTAAGTAGGAGTGTGTTTGACTGATCTCATACAGTCTCTTTCTGATATGGGACACAGGGCCTTAGTTAAGCAATTACAGGGTAGAGGCACAAAGTGATACTGGAAAGAGTTATAAGGTTTGTGTTATTGTAAACACAATTATAAATTGTTATATGTAAAAATTATTTACTTTTGTTCCATCTCTACTGTGGAGGAGCTTTCAATTAACTTTATTTGGTTTTCTCATTTAGTTAAGTGGCAAAAAAAAAACCAGTGACATCAAAGCTCTCCAGCACCTTGTTTAAATGTGACTTAATGATTGAGGAATGATACCAGATAGTTCAGCAGCCTACTGGCAACAGAGGGTACATTCTTATTTAAATTGAATTACCTTATTTTTATCTTACCTTATCTAATTTTTCTCGATAGCCTTAATCAGCTCTCCCTATATACAAATACATTTAAACTTATCCACACACAGGCCCATTAGAAATCACTAGAATTACTGGGAAGCTTGCTTGCTTGCTTTATACACATGGTACAAAAATTATTATCACACATTGGATGTGTTAGGCACTTTCAAAGCACTCCATAAGATCTCTTCATGAAAACATTAACATTCTGTCAAAAAATTATAAAAATAATAAAACTGTCACTGCTCCCTATGGATCAAGAACTCACCTGAGGACATGACCTGAGAAGATACCATCAGTGTGTACTACTTGGGCTGAATGTGCAAGAACTCTATATATTTATCCATTAATATGATGTGGTCCTGATATGAAATATAATAATGACTGGACTATTATACACTTCCCTGCCCTTTGCAGAAGGATCACTGTGTTACACTGCCATAAATCAAGGACACAGTTTAAGAGGTAAATCAAAGGAGAACACAGCAGGTGCAGAAGACAGCAAAACAAGTGGTCTAAGAGTAAAGAAAGCTTTCCTTGTCCAGAGAAAGGAAGCAATTCTCTTCAGCACTCAGCAGACAGACAAAGCACTGTCACAGTGTTGGTAAAGCTCCTTTCCAGTTCCCTGGAGATCAAAACTCATTGCTCAGTAGAGACATGCCTATTGAAACTGGTTTGTTTGTAAAAGTAACACTTTTACCACTGGAAACAGTAGAAAGAGTTCGGTAGCTAAAATACACTCAACATAATAGAAAACATATGTCTTCTATTACAAGACCCAGCTGTAAGATCAGGGGACATCACCTACAGTCATCATTGCCAAGTTCGTGTAGTTTCATCTATTGTCTTTAAATAGTCATCCAGTTATCCCTATTGTGCTTAGTTTTCTTAAAATAACAGTTTGGTAAATATTACTTTTTTTTAATAATACTTCACCTTGGAACTGTTTGAGTGTCCATAACACGGCGATGAAATAACAATGAAGGCAGATACCAAGAGATGCTGTTCTGTGTTTAATTGCTGGACTCCCTTAATGCAAGGGAGAGAGATTCAGTGAATGCCTTCCAGGTGTCCAAGCTCCACAATCTCAGCCACTTTCAAGTACACAGTTGTTAGTTAATTTTCCTCTAGTCCATTGCCCCCACATTCCAATATTTTATGAGAAGAGTAATCCATAGGTATCTTCACAAACAAGAAAGTTGGAAGGAATCTATGGCTCCATTTCTTTTAATGAGCATTCATTGCAAACCAATAATCCCTCAGAGTCTCCAGTTTAGCTCTCTTAGAGGGAAAAGAAAGTTCACCCTCCCCTTTAGCTCCTCTTTAACCTAACTTCACTTCCACTGAGGCTCTGTTCTAAGCACAGTCACCCCTGGCAGCTGTTACTCTCTGAAGAGGTGACAGAGAGGGTGGGGAGGCACTTCATTTAAAACCTAAACCATCAGAAGCACATCTAGCAATGGAAGTGTGGCTGCTAGTGAAGGAACCAGGGAACTTTGCCATGTCTTGTCCTTTGCCACAGACAGATAGTTTCTTGTCTCATTTTTCCAAAAATATCACCCAACCAAGGAGAATAAGATTCTTCATATCTACATATGCCCAGTATTCCAAAAGAGGAACTCTGACCTTCAGGAGGATATGTTGTAACCTGAACTTCAGACCTAAATCTAACGTCCAGAAATTCAGTAGCTCTCCAGTTTTTCTTGTTAATTCAAGCTTTCTAATAAGTAAATATTTAAATCTAAGAGCTGTCCTTGGAATGCTTTTCAGACTGGGGAACTGACAGCATAAATGAGGTAAATAAAACTAATTGTCTCTCTTTTGTTACATATTGGAATAGTCTAGCTTTGCACCAGGGGCTAATTCCACAGTAGTTAACATACAACCATGCCAAAAGTGTTTTCAAACTCTGCCAAGAAATTTCAGAAATTACTGACATTCAATCTTTATATCTTATTTAGCAAGAGATCAGTTTTAACCTTGCTTTGTTGTATAAGATGTTCTTTTCCTGGTTTAAGGGTTATAAAAATATTTTGATTTTACCTTTGGATGACAACTTAGCTAGTAGAAGATTGCCAAAATCAAGAAGTAAAATATATCTATGAGTTATCTCCAAAGAATGCAGTAGGGGGGAAAAGTAATTAAAAAGGCATATTTTAACATTTAAACATCTAAGCTACTTTGAACATGTTTTTGTGATTTAATCTGTAAACATAAGGTACAGTTACTTTTTTGATTTTTTTAGGGAAAGATACATTGTAATTGGGACTTTTACCCTGAGCCAAACGATATTTGTTTAATCAAATTCAGCAGCTGACAAAAAGGTTAGTATCAAATTCCATGTAGACTTTCCATGGCCAACCATTTCTACCACCACAGACCATTTAAGTCTTAATATACTTATCCTCACATAGTTATCCCTTTGAGGCAGGGCAGTGACTACATCTGAGTTTCCTAATCTCTCACAACAAGTCTAGGAACAGAACTCTGGCATTGTTTGCTCTGTCATAGTAATTTTTTTTTGAGAACAGTTTTTCACATTAGACAGCTATTTTGTTTTTGGCCCCACAGCACTGATTGAGCCAGACCTTGTTTACAGTTTATTCATCAGAATTCTTGAAACCAAGACACCAAGGTTCACACAAAACTGAAGAAGTACAACAGTCAGAACTACATTCCACGAATCTTGCCTTTCATACATACATTTTATCTTCAAACCAAGCACCCTGCTTGCTATAAGAGGTAATAGAAATCATCCAAAGCAAGATATGCCCTACTAACATGCCTGTTCATGAATAATATCACTGAATACATGAGCTGATTTTCAGCTGAAGAACTTGTTACTATGTATAGAAAGAATGGAGAGAAATGAGAATATTTAGGGAAATGAGTGGATATCTAAGAGATATTGGCTTCAGTCCTATGTCCTGTACTAGTGCAGCAAGGCATGCTGTCTGATTGCTATGTCAATTGTCTCTCCCAAAACAACAGGAATTGTGAAACTTGTCTGGGATTGTGAAGTTTTTTGGAAGCTGAAATTAAAAAAATGTCATACAAAGAAGACCAATATTTTCAGCTAGGAAGCATTTCCAAGAAATAAATGCACACACTTTGTAGAGAGGAAATGCATATTTTAAATGATACAATGCATTTATACGGTCCTGGATTTCCCCACAGCTTAGATAACTTGTCTAATCTTCAGATGAATAACTTTATCCATAGTATTATTATTTAAATTGAATTGTAGAAATTGGAAAAGAGAGCTTCATTAAAACTATTATTTCAGGAAAAATACTGGTGTCAGAAAATAAGTATTTTTGGCTCCCTGCCTTTTTACTCTTTCATTACCTTTACACTCAAAATGAACAAAGAAATCCCAACAAACCTTACTCCATTCCATAGCAAAAGCAAGAGAGTAACTTCTAATGATGACAGGGGGAAATGGTTATTCTGGGAAGGCTACTCAGGAAGATACCAAAGTTTAAGTAAAACAATACTAACAATAACACTAAAATCAATCAAAGACACCTGGAAGGGTTTGATTCCATCCTGATGCAGTTTTTAAACATCCATTTTTTTGAGAATATTTAAGAGTATTTAGAGCTGCACCTCAAAAGCAAAAGCCAAATAAAAGTTTCAGTGAAAGCAGCTGCTTTTCAAGAGCAAGCTATCAAATTTATCAGTAAGAAAACTTCCAAATCACACATACACACCTTGAAATCCTTTTATGTCCACTTCAATAACTCAAACACACACACAACAACCAGAGCAGAGATAGCCCCAAACTGCTGCCCAGATTTCAAAGCATACATGTGTTCAGAAGAGATGTGCAGGCTATGTGTCCCCAGCTTCTGCTGAGCCAGAGCATTCCATGGTTGTGTGTGCGCTTTCCCCTCAGAAACACCCAGACAATGCAGCAAGGTAGGGAATTATTTGCATTTAGTTCATGTCTGCACTATTTATATTTGTTTTCTTCAGCTCAGAGAGACTGTAGCATCTCAAATCAGATGTTTTGCCCTCTGAAGAAAAGAGTTAAGACTGAAGAAACAATATGCTTGCATCAAAACTTTCAGGTTTTGTTTTCAAACTTGAGTTTTCAAACTTTGTTTTCAAACTTACTCTAAATCACCAAGCACATCATCAAATCAAGAAGAAAAGCAGAACAGCAAAGTGAAAATGAATTAATGAGCACAGCAATGTTTTATGGAAAAGAACCCCAAATCTCAGTAGAGCATTGGAGAATGCTGAAGTATTGTTTTCTTTTCTGCAACCTTCCTTGCCACTGAAATAACAAACCTACATAGGAAAGAGTATTTCAGGACAGTAGAGGAGGTAGTGATTTGGTTGTCCCAAAGAAATACAAAGAAATTATGAATAACCACTTAGGAACAAGGAGTAATTAAAATAAATCACTTGTTTTTCAAAACAGACAGACCAGTAATGAGGAAATATCTAGATTATTCTTAACTGAGGAGCCACTTAAAGAAGAACATAACAGCAGAGTTTTTAAAGAGAAAGGAATATACCCAGAAGAGCTAGTGAAAAAGAATGAGTTCCTAGAATTATTAAATCCTCAGGAAAACAAAGAAGAAAAGTCAATGATAGTAATACATTCCAATGAACCATAAAGTCTAATATTAGACAAAAAGTAGGGCAATGTTAAAGGAAAACTGAAAAAAAAATCAGGAAAAAGTTGTCTAAAAGAGATCTAATTGCAGTCACTAGGAGCTTCCAGAGGATAAAAATTATTTTGTTGGATTAAAAAAAATGTTAGAAGGAATGCTCTCATGCAATGGCAGATAAGTGGCCTATCCTTATCAAATAACATGGTAATATCAAAAAAAGATAAAGACAAAGAGAAATAAAGCACAAATAAAACACACTTCTTCAGAATGACCAAAGAATATAAAAGTGAACCCAGAAGAAAGAGATCAAAACAATCTTACATAGGATGCCTTTACATACGCACACACATTGCTGTCAGCAAAATTCACAGGACAACTCTCTTGCTAATTTTCAATTGTGAAGAAATAAACATAAGTCAAGTATCCCATCTTAGATATATAACCCAGTAGAGCAAATTTCTTCAAAGGAATTGAAGTACACAGGAACCAGAGCTAAGAACAGCCTCAAAACAAAGGCATGTTTATCCACAGCTGATCTTACTCAAGACAGAAAAAGCATTACCAGCAACAATGCAATTCATCTGCTCCAAAAATCAATAGTGCTCATATTTATCTTCCCACATACAAGCTGGCCAGCTCTTCTCTACTACAAAGTAAGGTGCATGGAGTGGAATCAGACAAAAAGAAACACTGTCCAATTTCACCAAAGATGCTTCTCTAGATGGTAATTTAGCTGTGCTGAACACTAATATATCTCTATGCATTCTGTGAAGCTTCTTTCTTAGGGGAATAGGATATAGCAGGGGTCTTCCACATAACATCCTAGTTTAAGGGCTTTGTGGCTGATGGGGAAAGTGAGAGCCCTGGTCGTGGCTGAGGGACAATCTGACAGGCTACTTTATTGTACAATGTAAAACTCAGCCTGTAAACAGATTACAGGATTCAAACATACTATCACTAACAAAGAAAATCCCATCAATAGCCCTAACAACTGCCAAAACAACTGGAGATGATAGAAAAAAATAGGTACCTAAATGAGGACAAACATTATATCCACTGGAGAACATTGCTACAGAGTAGGTCTTGACTTAAACCAAGTTATTTGTCTAAAACATGCCAAACAATAGCTTAGAGATTTTTTTATCATATTGTTTCAGTGTGCCTTTTGTCTATTATTACTAAGAATTACAGCCTACTCTTTTGTCAAGGTCAGTGCTGGAATATGTATCTAGATAGTACCTCAGTTTTTTCTAAAGCTATTAACCACAGGCACTCTGCACTGCAGACATCCAAATTCTTCTCTCTCCCTTCTTGTAAAAAGGGCTTGTGATATAATTGATACCAATTCTAGGAAGCAGAGAAGAAAAGCAAATGTTTTCATTGTGGTGTTTGTGAATTCATTTTCAGTAAGTGCATCATGTTACTATGAAGATGTCCATAAGTGCTTTGTGAGCAAGAAAGAGCAGAGCATTTTAGATTGGTTGTTTGAGAGGAATACCTTTAACAACACTGACCTGAGAGTGCCTTAAATGAAGCAGAAACTATGCATCTAATTAGGTTCTGTATGTGAACCATCAATGTCAATCACTGCTCTACAGCTGATACTCACTGCAGAGTTGAAAGGCTTAATTACATAGAAGCCTATTGTATTTTGTGTTTGAACTGAAGAAAAAACATCCATTAGAGTTGTTCTAACCACACCATTACCAGCTTGGCTAATAGAAGGACAATATCAACAAAATGTTCTTACAGATGCTTTCCTTGTTAACCCAGATGACCAACAAGGAGATATCTGCATCAACTATGACTACCCTGCTGGCCAAATGAAGCTTATATCTACACCAGATTTCTGCCAGCAAAAGAGGATGTTATAGCTTATATTTCCATAGGACTTATATTTCAATAGGACTTAACAAGTAATATTCACAGCCCCCAAGTCGGAACGGGTCTCACAGCTGCAGCTCTCACTGTAGTTAATAGAAACCTCATCTGTATAATTGTACCAATGAAACCAATTATAGAATTTGATTTCCAATGCAAGATTTCACTGGATTGTTTTGACAGTGCTTGGTTGATAAGACTGTGGTATCCCTAGTAGTTCTGTGTATTTGAACAGACCTATTAAGAGAAATAGGAAGGGTACCGTAGTAAGCTCTACAATAAATAGACTGCCAAAATACTGTTTCAGTAGAAAGAGGCAGCATGTCCCTTCATACAGGTACTTTGTGTTCTACTATTCTAGAAGATTAGAGGACAAATCAAATTGAAGCAGAATCAGTCTTCAGGTGAACAAGTTAAAATTGAATTTCATTGTGTTACCATCAAATCTCTGGATCTGTATCTCCAGATCTCTGGATAAAGCCTTTACATCATGATAAACACAAGAGAAGGCAAGGAAAGAAAAAAATTTGGAAGAGACATATATCCTTGATTAAAAAATCAATCTTGTATGCAAATTTTAGATTTTTTTTTTCAGCTGTTGTCAAAGAAAGGATAACATAAGGTTATATGGGTTTGGATTTTTTTTTTAGATTGCCCACAAGAGGATGTTTTAGTTGTTTCCATTCTCAGCAGATGTTGAGGTTATAACTACTTCTATCAGACCTCCAAGCAGCGTTTTTTTCCACACTTGCAGGGATGCACATCCCACTGGAGCCAGACAGCTCCCCCATGACAATTCCAGGGCCTTGCAGCTCCTGCTCCTCTCCCCACTGATTTTCAGACCAAGAAGACATTGCACTGCCTGGGTCTGAGGTGGCAGCCACGTGGGCAATAGCAAGATAGCTCCCTTCTCTAATGATACATGAGAGAGAACATCAGCTGTGGGACCTAGGGAGTTAAGAAGCAATTAACTGATGAAAAAAATTCATATTTGAGAAGACATCTTGCCAAGAACAGGACTGACCTGGGGATCTTCACTCCACACTCCATTCTGCACCACAAAATTTGGAATTTTAAGGTGCCTCAGATTGCCAGCAGTGGAAATCATCTGTGCTTATCCCAGTGAAGCATGGATTTAACAGCAATGCTGTGTTGCCTTTCACAGTATTGTGTAGGACAAAGCAGTATCATACCACTCTATCAAAGTACTGCACTGCAGATAAATTTTGTCCCAGCTTGGCATTCTGCTATCTCATCTTCCAAAAACATGACTTTCTGAATTCCTGCACTATAAAATGTTACAATCAAGAGATCAACAACTTGTAACTGTATTTCCAGAAGTAATAAATTAATAAAAGCAAACTCATGCATCTAATTTCTGTCCAGTTTTGTTATTTTTTGTGTTTTTTTTCTTTTTGTAGGGGGTGGTTTTTGTTTGTTTGATGCTTGGTTTTGGTTTTTTTAACATTTTTGCAGGGGAAATACCTTGCTTAGACGGAAAACAGCTGCTGAAATTTCTGGATCATCTGAAAGTTGGGAATTCCAACAGTAGCAAATAAACTCATTTATTTCTAGTCCTTTTTCTTCAACAGCTAGTAGTAGACTGATTTACTGACAAAAGTAGCTATTTTTCCCCACAGCCTGATACAAAATAAATCAGTTCCCTTTACAATGCAGTGCACAGAGCTTAATATAATGCTGCTGGTACAGAGGGCACCTGCAAAGGAACCAGATGTTAGATCATGAAGATGACTGAGCAATATACTTTTGCACAGTTCTCATTTATCTGTGAGCAGTCTGACAGAACATCTGGTGTTGGGAATTCATCAGCTATTCTTCACTGATGTGCTTTCTAACAGACTGGTCTAGGGGTGACTGTGAATGCTGATCATATTTCCTTAGATTCCAGTGAAATCACAAAATGTAACCAGAATATAAAGGAGGAGAAATCAGGCATGGACGTGAACAACATAAAAAGAACATAAACATGTAAACAGAAAAACAATTGTGGGAAACAGGAAGAGGCAGGTAAAAGCATAATTATATTTATTATATTTTAACATCAGAAACTGTGAACTGATACGAAAATATGCAAAATCATTCTATATATAATATTATATATATTTTGGCAAATAAAGTTCCACAAACAGCACTATAGAAGCATCTATATTATCACAGATTTGGAATATGCATGTGCTTTTATCTGTGCAAAACCTTTATTACTACAGTCTATTCTGACACTCTTACAATTAGGCCAGCACCTCTTCCACCTCTTCGAAGTTTGGGCAAAAAAAACCAGGAAACAAATCTCATGTCAAGTATGATCATGTGCTTGAGCAATTAATTCCTTTCTTTATTATTTAATCCTTAAAGAAAGCATAATAGTTGCCACACTTCTGCCTATACTTGCTTTTCACTGAAAGAGCAGTTTTAGGGTTTCTTCAATCATTTGGGAAATTTCTCTGCAAATTTCTAAGGCTTTGCTATAAGGACCTCACTCACAAGGCTCTTCCCGTAAAACTGAAGACTGAAGAGTTTATTTCTAATTGTTAATCTTCTTTAGGAATTCATCACTCTGGTTCAATATTCCCTCTCACACGAATTTAGACTTTCAATGTTGCAAGTAATTTAAATTCTTGCATCAAGAGTTGCCCCCCAAATTAATTAGCAATTGCACTGCCTAACAAGAAAATGTTTTTAAAGCTTAGGTAGCCCAGAACAGAAGTGGTGGGCACAGACCTCAAACCTGAAAATGCTACATAAAATCATGTAAGTTGCTGCAGTGATTTGCCTAGTCCATGTGCTGGTAAGAAAAACAATAAAACTGCCAAAAAACCCACCAAAAATCCAACCCCCAAAACAAAACATGAAAATGTCTAAAACCATGAAAATGTCTAAATCTCCTTGATGGGAGAGTTGTGGAATTCTAATATTGTAAACTTATGGAAAGCTGTGCACCATCTAGCCTTACCGTCTTTGTTAGCAAAGGTATCTGCCTTCTTCCTCCTGGCTCTGGACTCAATTTTATTTTTATGGATTCTATTCCAGCCTGCTCCTTTTTATTTTTTATTTTGGTTTTTTGGGGTTGTTTTTGGTTTTGTTTTTTGTTGTTTGTTTGTTTTTTGTTTTTTGTTTTTTGTTTTTTGTTTTGTTTTTTTTGTTTGCTTGTTCTGTTTTTGTTCCCACAAATTTGCCACTATTCTAGGATAAATACCTTGGGGAAACATAGCACATGGATTACCCTTTCCACTGGTACTAGTGAAGTACCAGCTTCAGTGATCTCTGCTGTGCTGCAACAAAGGCCATTCCACTTTCTTCTGAAGGGCTGCAAATTTTTTTTTCCACAATTTTGTGAAAATTGTGAGTGCACAGGAGATAGTCAGACCTGCCAATCATGGTAGATCTGGAAGAGGCCAATATCCAACTGCAGGGTGCTCCTACTAAACCTCAGCTGTGACAGAGGTACAGTTCCAAACTGATCCCAAGACTGCTCTGAAAGCAATTGTCCAACGAATTTGACAACTTCTTATACTTTCTCATGTTCATTTTTAACAGTGACTGTCAGACACCACAACCTGCTACATCTCTCAGGGTACAATCTATCTTTCTGTCAAGAAGTGTTTAAAACTATTTAATCTACTTGTCTGCAGAGTCTGGTGCTCCTGTCCTTTTTTCATAACCAGAACTATTGATAATATTGCAAATTTCCTTCATGTTTGAATTGTTCAATAATGGTATGACTTGGGATAAAATCTTTTCTTCCCTGGAAGAATAGTGTTATACATGGACCAGCTTTTACCTTCTGTCCTTCTCATATTTGGCCCCATAGTAAATTATGTAGTTTCTGTCTTCCACAGTGTCACAGACTGCCTGAAATTGGAAGGGATATCTGGAGATCATCTGCATACAAACTAAAATATAGGAGGTTCCCACACAACATCAGGAACCACGTTTTTACTGTGAAGGGGACTCAGCACTGAAATAGGTTGCCCACAGAGATGAAGTATCTTGGGATTCTCTTGGGAGGCATTCAAAAACTCTTTGGTCTTGGTCCTGGGTAACCATGTCTAGATGACCCTGCTTGAGCTAATTCACTTTCTACTGCATGCCCATGATTTGCATCATTTCTAGACCATTTCTGGACCAATCTGAGAGAAATTTCTTCAGCTTTCTTTGGCTTGGATGACTTCGTTTGGTCGTTAATATATGCCTTCACACCTTGTCATTTATTTGTGCTACAATGATGAACTAAGAAAATAATCTGTCCTTATGCATTTTCATATAAGCTGGAACATTCTGACATCTGGCCAAACAACAATCTCTCTAAGCTTTCTTACTGCTACAGAAAATACTTTTGTGACACTGTGTTTCAGCCTGCCCAGACATTTTGTATTTATCGTTCTAACAAAATTATTCAACTATATTCTATATATTCTCTTTATGGTAATAAAAACACAAGAACATTTGGATTGTAGTTCTTATGCTATTTGTTCCACATTCTTATAGATGGGTCCCAGCTCACAGCATATCTTCTTGATACTTCAGGTTACTATCCTGATAAGAAAGAAAAGCTAAATCAACTTTTTAAAGTCAGGTAAATCAAATTTTGAAGAAGGTAGGTGACAGCATATATTTGATACTGCTGGTGGTTCATAAGCATCCAAACTCTATAGAACACAAGAGAAGAAGAGGCTTTCCTGGCCTATAGCAAGCATCTTTCTAGCAGTCTTCTAACTCATTCTCCATGTTTCTAAATTTAGACTGATTCTATCTTCCAGCCTCAGCTCCAATCTGTTCTTTCTCCACCTCAGTGTGTATCACACACACCAGATATCCTCCACAGTGTTTATGCTAACTACTGAACACTGTTACACCTTCTTCTCTTTTGGGCAAAGTATGTGGTGAACTGTCTTTTATAGCAATTTTTAAAGACAGAGCAATTATTTACTAAGGTGTGTCTTAGTCTAGTGCTCAATCTTATGCATTTCATTGTTTATACAGAAAAACACTAATGATGAAAAGTTAACAGATACAGTTCTAATTCCTTTGCCTTTTCAAATAAACATTGTTTATTCATTGAATATTTCTCAAGCACAACATTATAATCTGATTTTTTTTTTATCCCATTAACTTACAAGTAAAATGCCAGGTGTTTCCAGGAGGTATCAAACAAAGGTTTTGGTTTTCAGCAGAACTCTATGCTTTTGAACAAAATCGGTGTTGTACTTCATGCAAAATATCAAATATGAGAGGAGCAATGACCGTAAGGGGCTCAGTGATAAAACTGGCATATTATCAGTCATTCCACCTAGGGTATTTGTCTGTTAGAGTGACTACTTCAATCAGCCCAAAGTGCAATAATCCAGTTGATTGATGCTAACAGCCTGTTCAAAAGAAACGACAGCTACTTCACACTTCATACCTTCTAAAGCACAGAAGTCTCAGCTTCACAAGGGTGTGGAGCAGCAGAACCTGACTCTGAAGATATTGAATTCATAAAGCAATTGATATATCATCTGGGAATGTCTGTCAACTTTATTTGGAGCTCCAGATTTTGATGAAGTTCAATGACAGTTGAATGTCTGAAGCAAGCTCAGCTTCACCTATGCCTGCATTTCAGTTTTTCATATGCATGAATCTGGGAACATTCCATTCTTGGAATAAAGACCATCATCTATCCTCTGTATCTCTTCCAGGACACCTCTTTACATGTCTGGTATGTACAGTCACTGAATTTTCCACATGGCAATCTAGAAAGGGTGTGCGTTATCTGGAGAAGGTTCAGAGAACAGGGCTAGTAAAAGACAAGCAACATTTACTAGAAGAAGAAAATGAAATTGTTTTCTTTAGAGAGTCAGGACTAGTGAGATGTTTATTGTTCTTTTCAAATATTTAAGAGGTAGCCCTGTGATGATAAAGGGGATAAACACCTTCCATGCCCACCATGAGTAACAATATTAGTGTTTTCAATTATAGCAGTAGAGCTTTGTTATCTCTACTAACAACATTGTCCAGCATTGGAAAATAAAAGCTTTCTTGCAAAAACAATGAAGAGCAAGAATGTTGTCAATCAAAGTCAGAACCTCCATCCCAGAAGATTTTAAGCATTTGTTGGATAGGTAACTTTCAGAAATTAAATCCATTTCATGTACACCTACTTTATGATTTCATGTATATCTTCATGCATACTGTCCTTTATCTGTGCCCATTTCCACCATGTTTTCTATGATTGAATTCTCCCTTTAAGTCAGGTTCAGAGAATTTTTACAGGCAACCCAATCTGCTCCAGAAGGCACTTAGATATCTGTCTATGACTTTTAATGTACTTCCAACTTTAAAATTTTCAGATAATCCAAAGAAGCATTTCAGTTGAAGATACACTGTTTGATGTTTAAGTCATGGATTTTTCTGTGGCTCTGAAATGCAATTGCAGCCTCTTCAATATATGCCATTTATTCTCTCTTGACATTTCCATTGATTGTGTAGAAAAAGATAGCTTTGACTTGCAGCTAATGACTCTATTTTGCTACACAGATAAAAAATCTAGAAGAGATTGTGTGATAAGGGGATTTTAGTTCTCTTTATTAGTGTCAGGCCACAAAATTTTGATTATGCCCATTTTAATTCTTATCTTTCTTGCCAGATTTTTTGCTGCACAAGATTCAAATATATCTCTACTGAAAGTCTTATGGGAGAGAATACTGATAGAAAATTAAATAACAGTTTATGAACCTTTCTGATAAGAAAATCTTAAGCTGTCAAGATTCATCTGAATCAGTTCTGGGAAAAGAGCAAGGCTGCAATAATATAATATTTTTCTAGTTCACTTGATGATGTATCTCATTAACAAAACAATTTGCTCTAGACCTTGGAACAATTATTGCAAGGTACAATCAGCCGTTGCCATGGTTTAACCCCAGTCAGCAGCGAAATCCCACACAACTGCTCCCTCACTTGCCCCTAGTGAGATGGAGAAAAAAATTTGAAGAGTCAAAGAGAGAAAACTCATGGGCTGAGATAAAGAGAGTTTAAGAGGTGAGGTAAAAGGTGTGCACACAGGCAAAGCAAAACAAGAATTTCTTCCCCAGTTCCCATGGATAAGCAGGTGTTCAGTCATCTCCAGGACAGCAGGGCTCCGTCACAGTAGCTTGAGAAGACAAATACCATAATTTCAAACGTCCCCTCTTCCTTCTTCTCTCCCCAGCTTTATCTGTGAGCATGACACCTTATGGTATGGAACATTGGGTCAGTTGGAGTCAGCTGTCCCAGCTGTGTCCCCTCCTGACTCCTTGTGCACATCCAACATCCCATGGTGTGGGCTGAAGAGCAGAAAAGACTCCTTAAAGTGCTGCTCAGCAACAGTTAAAACATCCCTGTGTTATCTATCCATCCTGCTTCCAGCATAAATCCAAAACATAAGCCTCATGCCAGCTACTGTGAAGAAAATCAACCCTATCCCAGCCAAAACCAGGACAACCACCAGACCTATCACTCTTCACTAATGTAAGTTAGACTGATTTTGCTGAAGGGCAGAAGAATGCTCCATTTCAGAAGAGAAAGTTTTCTGTAGTACTTTATACAATTTATTAAAATTTTGAAGTCTATGTAACTTTCAAAAATTTTCCTTATGCTTAGCCTATCTTTTTACCACTGGAAACCATTCACAATTCTCTGTTCTTCATGGTATGGTGGAAGTACAGAGAATTTTCAGCTGACTTGATCTCCATTCTTTTCCCAACTCTTCAAAATATTTAAGAAACTTAGAATATGTAATAAAAGGGCATTAGCACAATTTTTAACACTAAACAGTGACCTTGGAACAAACATTTAAGTATTCCACATGATAAAAAGCCCACAACAGATACCCAGATCCAAGTACACAAAAATATATGCAAGTAATTTAAGAGTTATTGTATATTCTTTTTGCTAAAAAAAAATGCATAATTAACCAAGGATTGATTTTCCAGAGCAAGCAGCTCCACAGGACACGTTTCCTGAATGATCAATATATTATTGCATATTCAGTAAGTGATGAACCTTGGCTGTTTCTGAGAGTATTTATCTTCCCTGCTTCCACAGAGAAGGGCCATGAGCAGTGGGTATTTGTGACCCAAACACAATCCACAGTGGCAATGTCATTATCATATTCTCCCTGGTGGCTGGAATATTCCTTTATGTCACTGTCACAAGGGACTGAAGAGATACTTCAGGATATGATTTTTACAAAGAGCACACTCTTCCCCTTTCCTAGAACATTTCCCCAGCTTCTGACTTTGAAATCATGAAGCAGAACTGAAGGAAGAGCTCATGTCTCTGTCTAGTCATTTTCCTTCCCTTCAGAACCCACATAAAGTTAGGTTGTCTGGCCTTAAAAGCCTACAGAGAAGGAGATGATGTTTAGAAAGTGATGAGTCTCTTCCTCTTTTTCATGCAGGAGTGAACTAATTGGGCTAAGAACAACTATACCAGATCAACTCAAAGGTCTTTTTAGTCCAGAATCTTATCTCCAACAGTTATAAACACAAGAGTATAGTAACAAGACAAACAGCACTTCTTTAGACTATAGTCACTGGCTGTAAAGAATTCTGGCTTAGGAAGCCAGAGTTGATTAATGGTTTGGGGTTTTTTTTGGTAATACACAACCTAAGACTCAGTTTCATGAGTGTAGATTCTGTGTAGAAAGCCAAAAGTCTACTTAGTTATTATTGAAACAACCTCAGAGTTAATTCAAGATTCAGTGTTGCAGTTTATGTTGTAAAGATTATCACTTGAAATGCTTCAAAGATGTTCAATTAAGGTTCAGATTTTATATCCCATTGCACCTGTCTCCACCACTATCACTTTGCTGCTGTGGCTCTTAAACTTCAGTATGCTCTGAATTGGGCTCAGGAAAATATTGAAGTTGTAACTTTTGGGAATTGCTGCCAGGAGTAAATCAAAGATTAATTAAAAGTATTTTAGAGTAGGATTTCCTTTCTGTCACTGCTTAAAAAAGTGTACATTCTTCTTTTTTTCCAAAATACTTTTTTAAAATTGATTCCTTAGCTTTAGAAATGGTTTCATTTTTCAGATGGACAAAAATGATTTTGTAAATAAAGAAATTAAAAATTGCAAAATCACTACTTAAAAAAATAAATTGCAAAAATCATGCATTTTTTTCTAATCTCTTGAAAGAAAAGCATTTCAAAATATTTCTTTCTTCCTGTCCAGCTTTCTTTCATATATTGCTTTCTAATTCAAATAATATGCAAAGAGAAAAAGCCAACATTGTTTGCCATATGGAAGATGACAAGAATTGTTAATGAAATACTTATGCACCAATATAACAGGTGCTAAAATTAAAAAAAAATAAATTATTTCTTAAAATTATTGCTTGTCTGCTTCTAAAGAATCATTCTTTAATTAACGTTGACCTAACACTGTCATTTTGCAGATGCATATTTGCCATTTTCTTCTTTATTTTGATTTGCCTGATTAGTCTCTGCATCATGTAAAAATTAACCACATTAGATGCCTGTGTTCTGCCATGAATAAGAAGCTAGGAATATATCAAATGGATTAGATAATTCAGCAGACTAATACTTTCAGTAACTTCAGTATAAAGGTTTTGGAGAATCTCTGCACCATACTCTGAAGATACTAAAATTGTATCTCAGAGTTTTGCTTGTTAGCTAGGGGATAGACAGCTGAAGAAACTCAGGAGACATTAACATGGAATAATCTATTCAATACAACTGGCCTATTGTTAATGTAGTTAATGTATTTCCTTGATGTGAAAAATTTTAGATGCAGTGGAGATAACATAGATATTCATTCATTCTCAGATATGCATTTATTATGTCTGAAGACCTCTGAACAGAGACATAGTTCAGAGAGGCAAATGCATAAATTACCAGTCTACTTAGACTGCCAAAAGACAAATTATATATAAAAAAAAAAAGTATTCAAGTTGCCACTTCGTAAAATATCCAAGTGAATGAAGCACCTGAGCAAATTTTGGAATGCCCTGGGCTGAGAGCTGGCAACCAAGCCAAGTGATGAGGTAGTTTCAGCAGTTATTCTAGGTTTTCTGTTTCTTCCTCTCCTAGCATGGCTCCCCTTGGATGGCTTCAGTTAACAAGCTGTGATTTTAGACTTTCAGAAAAAAAAAAAAGATAAAAGATCAAAGAATAAGGACATTTTAATTTTAGTTGCTTAAAAAGTACTGAAATCATTGTTAAAGGGTAAGGACATGAATACTATGTTTAACTAAAGCTTTAGTTAAGGGAACAGCTTTAAAATACAAACCTTCTTATTTTTCCAGTCATGGAATACCCATGAACTTATTTAACTTTAAGGTGGTGTGTCAAGAAGAAAAAAAAAGTGTACATTTTTAGTGCTCCAGAGAGGAAATAGAAGTCACATGTCTTTGCAAAGCTTCAGCTGTTTTGATTAGAGGAAGGTTTCTTTCTAAGGAGGCTGTTAACTACAGGAGTTTAAAATTGCTATTTTAAGATACAGAAATAAAGCAGTTACACCTCAGTGAGCTTTGGCACATGATTTCTGGCTGCTTTTAAAGGGGTGCAGAGGGGTTAATTGGCTTTCTGCAAAAATGCAGAAGAATATGCTGACTGATCCAAGAATTATTTTGAAGACCAGAAAAGGAAATACACATGCACACACACAGTTCGTGGAAGCACTGTCAGCTAAACCAACAACCATTTAAGTTGTGCATTCACAAGATGCCTAAAACCCTGTGAAAATACCATACAAACCTTAGAGGAGGAAAAGACAGCCTGATGAGAGTGGCTTGCTCATTTTATGGCTACACTGAGGGGAAAACTGGGATCCTTCTCCAAAGAAAGCTTGGAAGAGCATGAAAATTTTCTAAGAGATTCTAAGAGAAATATAAAGAGAAAAAAAGCTACTTCATGCAATTTTACAGGTTTGCCTTTTGCAGCAGATACCAGGGATGAGAACCTCTAAGCCTCAGTGACTATGGAGCTGTTTCAGTCAGCCTGAAGGCTTTGGGGTATGAGTTAGGAAGTTTGTCAAAGCTGTTTTCAGTTGCAGATCATGTCAGTCCTAGACCAACCATGTGAATGGGGTCCAGTATGAAACAGCCTTAACAGCAGCTGTAAAAATCTTCTGAGCAGACAGTGAATATGCAGCAAGTCTGGTGACATTCTGTGCATACAAGATTTCTGCACCAGGCTCCAAAACCACCATGATCTTCCCTGACATCGTTGGCCCTACCATCAGTTTGCCATTGCAGAGATAGATTCATCCAGATATACATGCACCAAGGATGTCTGCTACTCTTGCCACAGTGAAAGGGAAAAAGGGCAATGCCAATGGTGGCTTCTCTCTCCCACAAGAACAGAGACTGAGGCAGCATCCTTGTCATTCCAGTAACATTAAGAGCACACAGTGCATCACTTTGACACTCAAGTCCAATAAGCATATCTTTCTTGGGTTTATCTAAGTTCATCACCAGTTCTGCTCTCTGCACTTCTATAAGCTCATTGCTTCATACTGGCACTGTTTTTCTATCCACCCTGTCTGATGCCATCCATCAAACATGCAACAGAGACACTTCTTGGTTTCAAGTCTTTCCTTTACACTCATTTTAAAGCCAGCAAGGGGTGGCCAGGCCTCATGATTCCTGCTTCAAATTTTGCAGTTTACTCCAAATAAGATGGCAGTAAACTTCTGAACATGCCCTTCAGCGACAGACTTTGCTGCAGAAAGGTCTGCACCCATTTCAGACTGTGAGTGAAAGCAGATTTCAGATATTTGGTCTCCCATGAACAAAATCATCATCATTTATAGTCCCCTGGCAAAGCTGAGTCAATGTGCACAGCTGAGGGCTAGAAATGCATGAAGGCAGATTATGGCACTTGATCAGGGTTAGAGAAATGTAACACAATCATATGATACCAAGGCAGGCTTAAAAAAGTTGTAACCAGAAAATAATACATTTAATTAGACCTACAGAGTGAAGACACTGGTTGATTAAAGATTAAAGATTAAAGAACTGAGTCAACACTTAATTTCTACTTAATTTTTATGGAAATTTTGCTGAATAGTGAAATTACTTCAAGAAAGGCATAAAAAGAAAAGAAAATAACAGAATAAAGCAGATATATAAACAATAGGTAAATCCACAGTCTGGCCCTCTTAGGGAATCTCAGGGATATTTTTCACCCTTCTTTTGGCAAGAAAATATTTCTCTCATTATGCAGGGCAACACTGGTACTTTACTGTCCCTAATTTCTTACCAGTTAGTGTGCCTGACTGCCCAGAGAAGAAAACATGTTAATTTAAAAACTAAAACTCAGGCCAATTTCTTTTTGCTTCTGCTACCATATCTAAAGAGATGGATATACTGCATTTTGCAAAGTTCACAAAGGACTGGTATCACTACTGCTATTAATTTCAGACAGCTACTATAATGACAAGTATAAATGTCCTGGGAGAAAAGGATGCTGCCAGCATGAAATATTATATTTGAAAATCTTTTTGAGATTGACCTGGCTTTCAGTTAGTGACAGCTTTAATCATAATGGAGGCTTTGTGACAGTCTTCAAATTTAAACTACTCATGAGACACACACATTAATCCTGGAGAATAAAGGCTATTAGTCCTGTTTTTCGAAAAAGCTTTCAAATCTGACCAAACTCTTATCTAGCTTAGAAAAAAACATCCTAGAGAACCCTAATAATGGGAAAGATAACCCAGATCATGATTTACAGGAAAACATGAATTTCCTAATGTAGAGTTCTAATCCCACAAAAAAAAAATCCAGTTTCTGTGTCAAGAGCAGTGATTTCACTCCTATTATGAAATTCTACATTTGAAAAAGTATTGCTGTTTCAAATGAATTGCTTATTTCTTCCTTAGTGGTTTCACATTTTGGCCCTCAGCATAACACAGAGTTGTAATTACAGGTTACAAAAAATGTTGTGGGAAGTTCATTCTAAATTTAATAAACCACTATTATTTAAAAATCACCCAAGAAAATGTTTGCATGTCATATACATAACAAAATTTAAAACCTGAATAAATAATGTGACATTAAATCACACCATCTTAAAATTTCTTCATATCATCTAAGGCATTTTGCAGCTTCCTTAAAATAAGTCCTAAACAAAGAGATATAGCTTTGCTTTCAATACAGTTTGAGATTTGCCACTGACTTTAATAAAAGCAGGACTAAAATCTATAAACACAATGTATTCAAACAGAATGAGAGAAGGCAGACATCTAACCATGCAGCTGACTCATCTCAAATAAATGGTATATGGTTTAGAAACTAATCATCATCTGTCTTCACACCCTTTCTTGAAAATAATGGAATTTGAAGGAGTTTTATCCAAATACCACTACTCTGGAAATCATCATGAAAAGTGTTCTGAAGGCATTACATCAGAACACATGCCTGAAAGTTCACAGAAATTTTCTATGGAAGAGACACTGGGCAGCAGCTTTAAGAACAGGCTCAAAATTTAGTAGTTGTCTATTAAATGTAAAGGAGTACAGACCAGAATGCTAGTAAAAATCCCAAAAATTTAAACAAATAAATAATTTTCAATGCAACAATATTGCAATACTTCCGTACATTAACAAGGCAGTGTGCTAAGAAATATTAAATTCAGCAGTATTATTGCATCCTAATGGTTCAGTGGGTAGGATACAAAACTGAAAACTCCTGCATGGAGAGAAAACAGGGAGTTTCATTGACTCTCAAAGGAATCCACACTATCAGGACAAGGAAGGCACATGAATATACAGAGAATTAAAACCCAAATGTTGTTGGGGTTTTTCCTGAATAATTTGAAAAATGAATAAAACTTTTGAAAGCTTTTATAAATTCTATGACACAAATTTTGGCCAGGAAGGAAGTAATTTCTCATCTCCTGATATAGTTTTATGACAGTGACTTTTACAGAAGCACAGAGCAATGGAAAGCAATTGACACAATATAAGCAGATCTGCTGACATAAAATAGAAAGGGTTGTCATTCATAAAATAAAGTGCTGAGTATCTGTTAGCAGTCTGCAGAGATCACTAAGTCACACTGATGTGTGTTGCTAAATGATGGGTAGAAAGAGAATAAATAGGGTATAGGTAGGGGGAGCTTTGTTGTCTGAGTGAGGCAGGATAGAGATGGGATATGGTGGTCCATGCACTTGATGGAAAAGATGCAATGCCACAGCACAGATGATAGTCTGGCTTGAGAACTCTGCCTTCCACTTAATTCTCTTTTATTTCATACACAGAGGAGTGTGTGGGTCATGCTACCCTAGGGTACATTCAAAAACCCTACCATGTGTAAGTTAGAAGACAGAT
This sequence comes from Parus major, assembly GCF_001522545.3. Classification (NCBI taxonomy): domain Eukaryota; kingdom Metazoa; phylum Chordata; class Aves; order Passeriformes; family Paridae; genus Parus; species Parus major. The sequence goes on along the minus strand of NC_031768.1, from coordinate 79,505,015 downwards.
ATACACAACAGCATGACATTCCTGATCTTTAACTTCATAGCTCATTCACACCCCTCAGACCACTGGTCTTTTTAGAGTTTCTGGGCATCATAAGTATTTAGGTCCATGGTACAGAATTGCAGAGACCAGTGGCCTGAAATGCTGCAAACCTTTCTTTGAGATATGACGCAGAGAAAATACTGCAGTCCTTTAACAAAAATACGCTCCAAATTGTTTTTGGCAAGAAATTCAAGGCAGTGAATCTGACTACACAATCTCATCTTGATCTAGGCTGTTCAATAGCTTTCAATTCTTTCAGCTATGCCCATCTCATTTTCTGCCTCCTCCTTTTGTTCTAAGCAGCTTCATTACTTTCATTGCTTTACTGTCTTCTACACAGTAGTAGGAGTACAAACGAGGGAAAAAACAAGACCTGTTTCACTGTAATATTTTTCATTTGAGGGCTGCTTTATGTGTTTATGTGAATGAAACTGAAATGTGAATAAAATTGAGTGTGTCTGTTTTATTTTATAAAAAAGTCCTGAAAATAACAGAAGGGATAATTTTCCAGTTGGCATAGCAAGTCAGAGCCAGAGATCTCAGGTTCTCGGATGTGAACCTTCAAACACCTCAGAAAGAATGATTTGCCAAAAGTAGACTCCAATGCCTGTCTGCAAAATCAAATTAACAACAGCAAGGTAAGATCTTTTGCTTTCCTTCAAATTGAAATATTGCAATAACTGGGCATTTTTTAAAGTCTTAACACATATTTCCATTGCATTTGTTAAATAACACTCTTCCTCAACATGCCTTCCTGTGTGGCATATGAGAAACAGGCAAAGACATAAGGGCATATTTGTAACAGATACAGTGGATGGGGCAGTAAAAACACAGGTATTTTCATGTCATCTCAGAAGCAGTACCAACATTGTTCACTGAAATATAAACAGATAACTTTTGTAATAATAATAAAATTTCAAGATGTTTCTATTCTAAAAAACCAAATATTCAAGATGGAATTTCCTCATGTATAACATCTGGTAGAAATAACCACAGAGCTCTTCTGTTGCCATGTAGCATGAATATGTAAAAAAGGTCCAAGAGTTGAGTCTCTTGCACAATCAGCTCCTGAAGCAGTAGGATCAAGACAAGGACCAACAGTCAAATTGAGCTTCACAAACATTTTTCCTGTTAAAAGTGACTGGCTGGTGAAGCACCATAGCATCATTCTTTACTAATGACTCCATTTATAAAATGAAGAAATATCCCAACATCCCAGTAAAACACCAGATAAAAAAGAAGTTTGCAAGGGTACTTTATCTAATAAAAACAATCTTCCACCCCCAGCCAAAGCAGTTGGCAACTTCAAGGATTTTTATAATTTAAATATTCCACAGGCAGTATAATTTCAAATTCATTTTTAAAATATAACATTACTCTGGTTTTGCAGCAACAGGACTCTAGCAAGTTATTTAAAGTTTCTGCACTCTGTGTTGCTCTTAAGTAACAGGCATATAATGTGTTTGGGTTTTTTTTCTGTGTATCTATATATATAGAAAGTGAAGAAATCAGTAATATAGCAGCTATTAGGCATCTGTAAATTATACAATATATATTCTAGGATGGCAGATTCTACCACTGCTCTAGTCCAATACACAGTTGAATAAAACCAATTTTTTTATTAAGAATAATTATATTGTTTTACAGCAGCAAGTATCAGATTTAGCTAAGTAAATTTACTTTTGTGTTTGTTTGTTGGAAATGAACAATAGCTTAGCTATGCAAGACCTGACCTTCAAGACTGGAAACAAAAAAGCACCAACAGCTTGGGGTGTTCATGCTGGTCTCAAAACATCCTGAAGATATAAGGATGTGGCATCTTTTGTTTTAGTGAAGAGCTGGCAGTTAATATCCAAAGCAAAAGCCCTAATAGGCATGTTCTTTCATATTACCTAAACTGAAGGCAAATGATGACCTTGCCTTAGGGCATGAGTAACATTCTTTTTTCCTAAGATGTAAATAGAAATAGTATTGCCAGTTTAACTTTCCAGAAGAGAATGATCAGTAACTGCTGAAAACCTTCCCAGTCTACACGTGTGGAGTAAAGTAGGTCAGGAAGCAGTGAATGGCAAAGCCTTTCAGAAAAGCTTCCCGCAAGTGAAATGTGTGGGAAGGAAAGAAGTGGGCCTGTGATTTCTCATCCGTTCAGCCTTTCAAATGTGTAGGCTGCTGTTTAAGGTAGAACTGAGACAAACAGCTAGTTAGACATCAACTTCATAGCTATGTTCCTTTTGAAGACCAGTTCTCAAATCAAAACCAAGGATAAGAAAACAGGAATAGCTGCTCACAGAACCAAGACAACCAAGGTCACCCCTTTTGTCTTCTCCTTCAGTCAACATGAAAGAAAGAGGGCATAATCACAAGGGACCCATGCCAGTGGCCCTCACTTTGTGCTCCCTCCTAGGTACATCAAACTGTGGCATCACAGCTTCCTTCTGGCTAACTGACTGAGGGTGTTGGCTGCAGCTGGCTGGCCTGAGCTGCATCCCACCACTGTGCTGCTTCTTCCTGTCAGACCAACAGAGAGACAGAAGAGTCTGTGGCACTGCACTTCCCCTACAGATTTACAGTCCAACAGGATGCTGTTAAAAAGCACACTGGCCTACTACAAGATATTTTGATCTCAGTACTCTAACACACTTTTCTGTTTGAGCTTGTACATGCCTTGATTTCCGTCAGCCTGGAGTAACCTCAGAGCTGCTCTAGAGCTTGATGAGCCAGGAGCTTGCTGGAGACCAGGATGTCATGATGGGGAGAGATTAGGTTTTCCTATGGAAAAGTAGTTCTGCAGAAGAGAGAAAACCTTCCCTTTATTCATCCACATCACAAGGCGACTGAAAAAACAAAAATTATGTCTCTTGGCTTCTTACTACCTCAGCCTATACAAGTGCAAGATTCCCCAGTTATTATGACATCCCAAACATGCAAAAAGTTTCATTTTTTCTTTTCCATAGATAAAAGACATACACCTCCTCCACTGCACCATTCGAGATTAAAAGGAGGTTTTGGGGAAGTTCTAACATTATTTCTTGTCATCCACTCAGCTGTGCAACTTTTCCTTTTGGATTTAAGCTTCATTTGAGGGATGGCTTCCTTTTTTTCTTTTAAGGATAAAAGGTGTTCAGAGATAAATAAAAATACAAAAATCCTCTTAGAAAAATACTGTCAAGGCTGGCCAAAGTCCAATTAGATAGAGAGCCATTTTCTGCCCTTCCTTGAATCAGAGAAACTATATTAATACGGAAAGATTTTCTCTTGAAAGATGCAAATGCCTTTTAGTCACTAGGCCACGTTTTGTTTTGTGCTCATCTCTGTTCTTTATGATCCCTCCCAGGCTGCTCATTCAAATTATCCAGTGGAACAGCAAGACTATTAAAATTCTGGAGTTTTCTATGTCCTCCAAATCTTGCTGGCTCAGAAAACCTCTCCGCACACAGGCAAAACAAAAGCCAAATATAAAGCACACATCTGTTGGGTCTTAGGAAAAATCAGTTTCTCCTGTTGCTATTCTTGTGTCCTCCTTGGACAGTAAATTCTAAATTAAGTAGCCACTACATGAAAATTAAAACAAGTTCTAAGAGCTACAGAAAACAACAGGCTTAAAGTGATACTGCTTATAGAGTGAATGCTATGGTGTTAGTGACCTGGAATACCTGGGATCTCTCTTGGTTCTGTCTAGATAAACTCTGTGATCCTGGACATGTCTCTTCTTATTCTGGTGATAGTTCTCCCACCCTTAGCAAACCTTCTAACAAAGTCCCATCCCATGACAAATTTGCACAGGGTCCAGTCCAGCAGTTACATCTCTGCAAAATGCTGGCCATCATCTCTGATTGAAAAATTCAGGCATCTGCTTTCAAAGTACCTAAGTCAGACTTCATTTTTTTTGCTCCTGATGATGTGATAGTGAGAGAACTAAGGTATTTTTTTAACAGTGGCATAAAGGAGTGGAAGACTGGGCTGAAACAAGGAGATCCTAGCAGGTTCCTCACAGGAGGAATTCTTCAAGCAAGCTCCAGTGCACTGCTGTGTCTCCCACACAGTAGGCATGACAGGGAATGAAAGAAGATATAAGAAATCAAGAAAGAATGCATGAATTTCAAAAAGTCTGACCAGAACCTCTGACACTGAATGGATGAGATTTATCAAGTGTCAGTGTAGTCAGTGGGCTGCATGTTACCGGATGCTGTCAAACTGGGGCTATTGTTTTGACGAGCTTAGGCCAGTGTAAATAGATTGAATGTGTATCATTGTTTCTCTCCAGGGAGCTGAGGACCTGACCTGACCCGACCAGACCAGAAAAAGAGCTGTAAGGAGAATGTAACCCTCAAAGAATGTATTAATTCCATTGATTTAAATGCATTACATAGGCACACCTTTGCACACACATAAGACCAGATTCCTCACTTTTCCAAATGGTAAATGCTGTAGCTGCACTTACATAAAGCAAGCATAACTGGAAATCAGAAGAACCAAACTGCTCAATTTACAGTTGCATTTATTTTTGCTGACTTCCTTGAAAGCAAAGCAGCTCCTGTCAGACTGTTCTCGGGTCATAGATGTTATATAAATAGGTTAGTATGCGCCAGTCAGTGGGCAGTCTGTGGCTGCCATCTGGTGGGTAAATGTAAAAATTGCATAAGGAAAATAAATTTTCGATCATGCTTTTTAAAACCACATTTTTTAAAGGATATGTGTGTATTATCGGTTTCTTTTATTTCTGGGTTAGTAACATGTAGGAGATATTCCAAGAGTCATTATTCACATATGCAAGTTCTCAACAATTGTCCTATTTTACTCTTTTGCTTCCATAAATCAGCAATTGTTTTGTTCTCCCTCTCTGTCTCTCATGTAACTTATGCTCTGATTAAGAGCTCTAAAAATACTTGACATTTAAAGCTCTAAAATGTAGTTGCATGTAGAAAAGCAAGAGATTATCATATGGTCCTCATCCTTTGTCTAGGAGAACACCAGCTCTGCAAGCACATCCCTGGATCCTATAGAATCTAAACAGTATTGTCAGTCAATAACAGAAGGTGTTGGTTGGTTGTGATGTCCTGGAGGCTCATATTGAGACAGTCAAGAGCACCAGAAGAGGAAAAGATATGCACATTGTGAAGCAGTCTAATGACTGAGGTTTCATGCTACTCAGGATGCAATTCTATGAAATTTATATAGGATAGATTGTTCGCTTTCATCAAAACCCTTTCAAATTAGCACTGTTCCATTCATATTTTCAAAATAGCATTAATTCTCCCCAGATTCCCTGTTTCTATGCTGTCTTTTCAAATAAATTTGGCTTGCTCCAACAGAAGAACAAGCTGCCATTGGAAACATTTCATTTTTAACCCCTTTCTGTAGGACTCTGAAGGATTCACCCTGGGGTTCAGAATGTAGAACACAATTTCTCCAAGGACTCAGTGAAATACTGTAAGTAAGTCTGACTGCCTTTATTTAAACTCTTCAGATGATGGAGAAATGGTTACACATTTTGATAAAATACCCATGTAAAGCCTTCAGTCAAATATGTATGGTTACAATGCCATATTTCACAGGCATCCCTATATGCATAGCACCAGACCCACCTGAGGATGCAGGTGTGCCCCTAAAGCACAAATTAATAATACAGAACATGAAATATCACATATGTTCCACATATGAAAACTAATGTCATTTTATTCCAATGATCACATTTATAGATTGGGATGCTAAATGTAGTGTACCTTCACAGCTCCTTCTTAGCAACTAAGAAATATCCAGTAAGTTCTCATCAACTTCTATATTTTTAGTAGCCTTTTAGTAAGCAAACCTAAAGTCTGCATCAATTTCATTGACCATCATCACCTGCTGATGGGACTTACTGAACTGGTGGCCATACATACCTACTGCCCTACATCTTTTCACTTCAGTCTTTCACTTTCCATGGAGGTGCAGGAAATGTGTTTGGTTTGCATTTCTCACATCTGTGAAGAGATCTTTTTTTCATGATAATGATATTCAGCAGCAAAACCAGACCTGATCTCTCATGCCTGCCATTAACACAGAAGGAAAAAAAACCAGATAGGCATGGCAGATCTCAGAGTCACTGTTTTTTACCTCATACTTGAAGGTTCAGAGTTAAATGTAATTTTAATTGAACCACAGGAGTGTAGGAATTATTGTTATCTCCTAACAAGAGAAGAAGGAAAGGCATTTACAACTGAAGTAAGTAATCTCATAGTGAGTGAGGGAAGAAGTGGACCCCATAGAACCAATTTCATTCACCCTGAAAGCTTCCAGAATCTCATTTCAGTCAATTTAGTTTAGTGCTTGTTTCAAGCTCCACTAGAATGATGCATTTTCAACATAAAAAGGCTCAGCATAAGAGGGTTTTCCTTACACTGCTGTGTAGGACAGCCAAAGTGACTGAATTCTTGAAGCGAATTTCTTTCTGAAAACAATATCAAATTCACTGATTGAACATGGAAAAACAGATGTTAGCACTTCCTTTTCACATAGAGTTTCAGAGAACTGATGACTTCTCTTTAGAGGTCAGGGCAGGAGAATGCATTTTTCCCCTTACCCTGCAGGACTTTCACAAGAGGTTTTTTAAAGAGTTGTTTATTTCTTGCCTTGCCTTTCTTCAGCTTCTGTCTTTAATCTGAACTCTGTCCTTTGCTCACATTTTTTTTTTCCTACAGCTGCATATACTTTTATTGCTCTCCCAATTGCTTTTTTTTATCAAGAGGTTGAGTGCACTTCAATTTGTCCTTCACACGGTGATCACAAAAAGTTCAGGAGTCTGATTTACTTGTGTATCAATCCAATTTCATGCTGGTGCAGTTTCTTTTTAAGAAGACTAGAGAATAAGACTGCTGTGGTTCAGGCCAACACTACAGATTTGTATGCAGTACTGAAAATCATTCAAGTATTTAGGTGTCTTTTTGGGAGAGAGTTCCCAGGCCACTGGGATATTCCTCAAGGAACGACAGTGCTTGAAATATGCAGACAAATGGAGAGGAAGAAAATCCTCCCCAGTTTTTACTGACAGTGGAAATTATGATATTTTCATAATATCATAATATATAGTCTGTGGAACTTCCTCTGGTAGCATTTAATTTTTCTACATGCACACAGTGCATAACTATCTTTGTCAAAACTATTTGCCTTTGCAATAGCAGCAGTTGCCCATACAAAGGATTAGTTAGCTCATCATCTGGAAGAAGATTGGAGATATAAGGAATACTACTGTCTGTCTTTGGAATACTGTAGTCTTGTGGCCAGGACACAGGGCTGGGAAATCAGAGAACTTTGTGTCTACTACAATGACCTCAGATAAGTCAGAAAGACTCTGCACTTCAGACTCTGTAAGGATTAAAAGAAGTATCATGCAAGGTTTTTCAAACAATGCAGGAAAAATGGTGCTAAGGCCAAATATTCTAATTTCTCTGTATAATAAAAGGAATAAAAAGAAATAAAGGAACATGAAACCTTAAACCACAGAATTATCCTGAATAGGGCAAAAATTGAAATAGACCTTGTAAACTTCTTGTGCAAGTACTTATTTCTTACATCTGACCACAAAAATCCCACTGAGAATTATTAGGCTCTCATTTCTGAGAAAATAAAATTCACAACAGGAAACTGTTAAAAAAATAAGCTTCATATTTTGCATTACGATGTAATCACACAACAAACACAAATATCCATAACAGCGGTACCTATTTTTAACTTGTTTTTAAAAGTTGAAGTCACTATGTCTTGTTCACCAACAGAATTGAAATGGTTTCCTGCTTCTGTCTACATATACTAAATCTCTTCCAGCTGCAATAAAAAATCTTAAAGAATAAGCAGCTAGGAGAGACAAATAGCCAAAATGCATACAACAGCGATAATCACAGCAACAAAACTATTCTGTAAAATTCCAAGAATACATGCTGGCTAACTGTGACTCACTGCCAATAAGGAGGGTTATTTAACAGGTACTACAATTTAAGTCTGTGCAAATAAGCACAGAAAAAACCCTCTTTTCTTTTGCTCCTGTAGCATGAAAAAGCTAGAATATTTGTAGGCTTCAGAGCACTCCAGTGAAGCTTTAAGGAAAGCAAAAATGGTCAGGATGCTCATCTTAAGGCAGCTGCAACATGACTAAACTGCACTTTATTCATTTCTCAGAGAGGCACATATTTTGATATTAGCTATGCTCTAACATTTGAGAGCATTTCCATGCATACATTATTCTTTTCCATTCTCCTTGTTTTCTACATTGTCACCCCAATCTCTGGCGCAAAAACAAGAAGCAAATGCACTTTCTGTACTTCCAATATGGGAGAGATCAGTGTTGTGGGAAGGCAAAAGCTGAACACAGACACAGAAGAGTTTCTGTATATTTCTGTAAAAACTTCTGAAGCCGTAAAATGATGCAAGGCAACTCAGCCATGGTGGAGTCGATTGTGCAGTAACAACAAGCCATTTCTGTTCTCATGGTGCCATTAACACAGGGCACCTTGAGCTGGTGCAACATTCTGATGCTAGAAAAGGGGCAGATACTCCCTGGATCACGTTTTGTCTCATATGAAGCGCTGTCTGACTCCTCCACATATCAAATCAACACCATAATCCAGCAGTAAATTGAAGTTGATAGTAGTAAGTACTGTACCATAGTGATGAAACCTAAAGAATCCATTCATAAGCAGTCCAGTGAGTATGACAACTGGAAGAGAACTGAGTTGTGAAGCCAACAGCAGTACTAACAGCAACAGCTCTTCATTCAATAGGAAAAGCTTTTAAATCAGCACAGCACCTTCCTATCTTGCAGCACTGAGGTTTCTGTTAGAACTGGCTACAACTGAGAATTTCCTCCCCTCTTTCCATGTTTAGCTCAGATCCTTATGGGCCTTTACGCTAGCTCACGGTACCTTCTTCTTCCTTCTTTCACAGTGAACTACCCCAAAATGTTGGACTATTTGAAAAACCAAACTCCCTTCTGCAAACAGATGGATATTTACTTCTATGACCTTTGTAGAAGTTAGTGTTTCAGCATTTCATTAGGAAGCCCCAGAAGATGGGAGCACAATTATTTCAGACACAATAACAAGTATCACCATTCAATACAGAAGGAAGTCAACAAAAGAGTGCACCTGAACAGGTAGTTACTATGGCAAATTCATCACCCTTTCCTTTAGGCTGTAAAGACTGAATCCCTTGGAAATCTTTAATAGCTAGAAGAGGAGGAAAGAGGATACAAAAAGAACCCAGAGAGGAAAGGAGGATAAAATTAATGAGCCTTTACAGAAGAAAAGCAGCTCTGCCCTGCTGCTTTTTTGATAGTCACCAGAGTCATAGCAGAAGGTGTCTTATCACAGCAAATACCCCACAGATCTCTAAGCTAACAGCATAGGGTCAAGGCACAAACCTAACAAGGCAGGTAAAAAACTCGACTACCAAGAATTCAAGGAGGTAAGAGAAATAAGGACAGACTTTTTTAGTAGGGTCTGTGCTGATAGGACAAATGGAAATTATTTTAAACTAAATGAGGGTAGATTCAGACTAGATACAAGGAAGAATTTCTTTACTATGAAGGTAAAACACTGGAACAGGTTGCTCAGGAAGACTGTGGATGTCCCATGCTTGGATAGACTAAGGCAAGCTGATGTAACATTCTGAGCAACCTGGTCTAGTTGAAGGTGTCACTACCCACGGCAGGGTGGTTGGATGAGATGGACTTCAGAGGTCTCTTACAGTCCAAACTAGTCTGTGAACCTATGATTCTAGGACTGCCTCGTGTTTTAATTAAGCACGGAATCAGGATGCTGATTTCTCTACACAGATGCCTGTAAGGAGAAAAATATTAAGCAAGCTCACATTTTCTTTCCAGTACATTGCCATGTGTGGCACCTTGCAGAATGGGATGTTTCAGAAGCACTGTAGTGACTTGTGAAAATCAAAAGCAGCATGGTTTCTAGGCATCTTCAAAGTTTTATCTATGTACTTTCTAATGCAAATACAATGAGAAGAGTATACAGTGTGAGAAAGGAAAACATGAGTTATAAACCTACTTATTATTTGCATGCCCTATATGAATAAAGTGTGAAATTGATATTTTGAATTGTTTGAAAATATGAAGCTAGAATAAAGTGCAAGAAAAGGTTTCTAGGTGAAAAGTCTAGGTTTCATTTCATGCTCTTCTATTGACATTTTACAACAATATATGCAATTCATTTCACTCATGAAGTATATAACAATGACTTCTATCCAAACCAAAATTTAATTAGTGATTGTTTCTATAGCCCAATAGAGACTTGGAATGCAGTAATTTGTTGGGTTTTTTTGTTTTTGTTTTTGTTTTTTTTAAGGAAATGATTTAATCCTACAGAACCCCTGGGAAAGAGGCAAGTGTTTTTATTTTACTATCTGTTCCTTAAATTTTTGACAGCGAAACATAGACTTTAGCATTTACAAAGCAGCCCACATCTTAATCCACAAGCATTAAAATTAGAGTCTCATAAGAAAACATTAGAAGGGACCCCAGAAGGTCAACTCAGACCAACTCCTACTCAAAACAGAGCTAGGATCCAAGTTAGATCAGGTTGCACAGGGCTTTGTTCAGGTGTTTGGAGAAGCTCCAAGATTTTTTATACCACATCTTTGGGCAGCCTGTTTGAGTGCTCCCATGCTGAAGACCCTGTAATAATGAAACTTCTAGTTGTTTAAAGAAGGCTTGACCCATTTTCTCAGTTTGACAGAGCAGTCAGTAGCAGATGTCCCCTATGATGTCTCCTTGCTGGCCTCCCCTTGGACCCTGACATAATTCCACAGCAGAATTCCATGCATTTAAGAATCTTCTTTTCATTCACTTTCTCGAAGTTAAAACTGTATCAAAGACTGGCAGCTACAAGAAAACACACCTTTATTTGACAGGTTATAAAGGCTGGCCTTGGACACCACAGTAATGTTACCTCCACACTAAACTGGCTGTTCCTTCAGTGGGTAGTAAATGACGTAGCTACTTCCACCTTCTCTGTTTTCTTCCCTAAACAAAAGAATTTGGAACTTCCTAACTCAATCATCTGTCAAAATAGCTTTGTGAATCAGAGTAATGAAAGGCTACTGCAAAAACCATCACTGAGACAACTTGTCCCCACTCTTCTTAAATCCCAAATCTGAGCAAACTCAGAAGCACAGAATTAGCAGGTATATGAAGAAACCTCACCACAAATATTTCCAAGTGTTATGTGCAGTAAATTATGGCGACAACATTTTCACATGCTGAAGGGCTAACAAAGAATAGAGTTATGGAGTGGGTATATAAAAACAAAGTAACACAGAAGTTGAACTTATTGTATCCATGTTTGAACAACACCTGAACATACCAGCAGGTTCCTTAACAACTTCAAGAAAAGATGCTACCATTGGTTGCAGCTGGGACTAAGAAAAACAGTGTAATAATAAATAAGTGGATAATCCTAACCAAAACACTGACTAAACTTTGCATCTCAAAACTCAGCAAGTCTGTTTCTTCAAGCAGATGTATTGAAAAACTTTCATACATTCCTTGAATCTCAGATATAAGAAAAAAAATATTTCTAGTACTTTGATTACTAGAAGATTTTTCACAGAAACAGAAGAAGAATTAACTTTTCCTACTTTTGGCTTAGTGAAATGGCTTTGCCTACAAAGTGACCTATATGATTCTGTATAGAACAAGCATAAAATTTAATGCATTTATCACAACTGCCATTTACTCTTGAATAAATTTTTTCTATGACCTTTGCCTGCTGCTATTGTAGTAGTGTTTAAAGTTCATAATGTGCTGCCCAAGTTGCAAGCACACTGGAAAAAAACTACATATAAAACATCTCAAAGCAGTAATTCAGAACTTCTAAGTGGTGTGGGCAGGTCAGTTCATTTTAGAGTAATAAACAACACCAAACTTTTAACAATATTCCCATCTCAATTGCCTCACTTCTCCTTTCCATCTTATTACACTTGAAAAAGTGTGGCCATAAACCACTGGGATTGATTAAATCCCTCTAGAATACTAATCAAGAGATATGTTTTTGTTCAGTGCCTGGTCCCACAGTGCTTCATTAACCTAATTTCCAAGTGCCTCAAAAAACAATTAACTGATCCAGCAGCTCTCCCAAAGATGTTTTATGCCCAAAGGTCCCCTGGCCAAATTAATCTTTCTCAGAATACCAGAAGACATGTTCATTCTTCAGTCTACTTAACACTGCCTTGGTTTCATCATCCACCACTGAATAGCAGAGGGGTAACAAATACAGGCACATTGTGCAGGTACAGGAAGGGGAATGAAAGTAAACAACAGGGCAGAAGTAAAACCATCCACCATGCACACTTCCAAATTTATGATCCCTATATATTATAGGGGAAAGCTGGGGATTCCAGAATGTTTTATACAACTGTCAGTAAGCTGATGGCAACTTGTCAGGCATCTGAGTTTGACTTGACAATGTGATGGAGTACCCTGCCCAGAGTATCAGAAGCAGGGCTTCTACACAGCAGAGTCAGACTGCATACAATAGTCCTGGAGACGGGACCAATATCACAAATATATTTATTTATTTATTTGTTTGTTTATTTATTTATTAGCTTCTGGTTGGTCATTTACAGGGGTTTTTTTGGTCTCTTAGAAAATTTCAAAGCATGTTACTATTGTGTTATTGATGTACCATTTTTAGAAGCAAACACTTCTGCTTTCCACAGTAGCTCTCTAGTGTTCTTCTATCAAGATTTCCTGGTGTGATAGGTTCTTAGGTTCTGCAGATGAGGCAAGACAAAGTCCAATGTCTGGAATTCATCCTAGGTTCAGGTTTTGTCTGCATCAGCAAATAGCATGGCACAGTAGGAGCAGTGAGTGCACAGTCCTTGCACTGCTGCTGAGTACAGACTGCCTGTACTGTATGTGGACACAGGTACAGCACAACTTCAGACTTTTTGTGTCAAATGTCAGCTGTCTCCCTAGCAGACACCCAAGCAAGGGTTCTGAGGATTAAAATCCATGCAGAGCTGGTGAGGTTGCCTCTTCAGGCAAAGTTCCACTCTCTTCATTGCCTGAAAGGTACATACTCCTCCCAGTTATGAACTCTGAACTGAATTTTTCCAAAATCATGCAGTGATAATTTTAAGAGGTGGAAAAAAAAGACACCAACAAAGTCAGAAGTGGACAAAGTTTCAGCCTTGCCCTCAAATTGGCAAGTGAGTGTACTCACTCTCTTTGGGGCTGTGCCTCCATAAAATAGAAGGAAACACAGGGCATGGAGATACATATAGCCAACCCACCCTCGCAGCAGCACATATCTCTCTGAAGAGCCTTAATAGCCTGTCAGAGTCTGTCAGGTATTGGAGTAAAATGTTTCTTAAAGTGTATATTTTAAAACATTGACGTTTTACATTTCTTCCTCCTCAGATTTGCTCTGCTGACGTTGCCAGCTCTGGTGAGTGGCCTGTGGAGGATGCTGTGGCATGACACAGTGTAAGAAATCCATGGCAAACCAAGTGTGGAAGTCATCGCTCTTAATTCTCACTGCCCTTTGTAGTAAACAAAAAGAACTGTGTGCCCAGGTGGCCAAAAAGGCCAACCACATCCTGGCCTGTATCAGTAATAGTGTGGCCAACAGGAGAGGGAAGGAATCATCTCCCTGTCCTCAATACTGTCCTCAAACCTTGAATCCTGTGTCCAGTTCTGGGCCACTCCATTCAGGAGGGACATTCCAGTATCCAGAGTAGTTCAATGAAGCTGGTGAAGGCTCTGGAGTGTGTGTCCTATGAGGATCAGCTGAGGGAGCTCAGGGGGGACCTTTTCAATCTCTACAACTGCTTATGAGGAGGCTGCAGCCAGGCGGGCATCGGCCTCTTCTCCCAGGCCACCAAGAACAGAACAAGAGGGCATAATCTCAAGCTGTGCCAGGGGAGGTTCAGTCTGGACACTAAGAAAAGTTTCTTTGGAGAAGGAGTGATTAGACATTGGAATGGGCCCAAGGACGTGGTGTAGTCACCATCACCATCCTTGGAGATGTTAAAGGAAGGACTGGATGTGGTGCTTGGTTCCATGGTCTCGTTGCTGTGCTGGTGTTCAGTCATAGGTTGGACTCAGAGGTCTTTTCCAGCCTATTTGATTCAGTGTCTCTGCGAAACACGGGGCGGCGGGATACGGCAGGGCTGTGGCGGAGGAGCAGGCTGGAGCTCAGCCCGGCGGCAGGCGGGGCCGGGCGGGCCGGCGGGAGGGCCTTACCCCGGCGGGGAGAGCGGGGCCGGCCCGCCCGGCCTCAGGCGGGAGCCGCGGGCCCGGGGCAGCCATGGGGACGTGGCTCGGCGGCCGCTCGGAGTCGGCCGGCCCCAGGGCAGCCGGCGGCCGCTTCTGGGCTGTCGTCCTGGGAGCAGCGGCAGGGCTCTTCCTCCTCGGGTTCCTCATCGGTACAGTGCGGACTAACCCTCCTTCGCATCGGGGGCTCGTCCAGCCGGGGGACGGGGCTCAGGGCCGGGGTGGCGGGAGAAGCGGGCGGGTTTCCAGCGCCCGGGAGTTTGTGGCAAGGGTGCCCGAGGTGAGTCCGTGCTCAGCCGGCCGGCACCGCGCTCCGTGCCTCCCTCCCTTCACAGCGGGTAGTCACTGACCCTCGCTGGGATGTCCAGCTCCTCCGCTGGAACAGGGTTTTCGTGGCTTTGCCTTGTTTTTCTATTTAGTTTTTGTTAAAGTAAGTAGGAATAAAATAGTGTCGTGGGCAAGAGAAAGGGGCGCTGGGTTTGTGAGGAGGGGACGAAGGATATACCTACCCCTAGACCCTTCTGCCTTGAGACAGCACCGGCCACAGCCAGAGAGGCAGGAATGTGAACATGGGGCTGGAGGGGCACGGGCAGGAGGGGAGAAATAGCCTTTCAGTGTCTCACCTGCTCCTCGTCCCAAGCAGGCAGGACTGAGGGTCGCCGCCACAAGAGATTCCCCCTCCCTACCTTCCTTTTGGTTTCACATATGAATCATGACCAGCTTACAGAAGGAAGGAAAACAATAGAGCCCCTTGTATTTTGCAATGCCATTTGGTGTGCACTTGGGATTGGTGCCATTGGGAAGCCCCGACTGAATTCCTCTCTCATGTGGAGCCTTTCTCTGTGCCAGTAACCAGTGCCTCACTGGTGCCAGCTTGTTACCCTCTTGAACCCACTGGTTCTCTCATTCACACTACCCATATAGCTGCTCTGGTACATGCACTGAACGTGTCCAGTCTGACTTAAAAATGAATGTCAGGAACACTTCTCTTTCTAGCCAGCTGTTCCTCTCATCATTTAATCTGGTAGTGCTTGCTCAGAAAGGGAAGGATTCCAGAAAGGAGCCAGAGAGTGAGAAAGAAGTTCCAAGACATAGGTTCCTGAAAAAGTGTGCCTGTGTATCTGTGCATTTTTTATAAAGCTGCTGCCTTGTTATTGAGGTAACTATATGGGCTGACAGCATGATGTTCTGGTGCTCAAGGAAGATAGATAATTCTCCTTAACATCTACAGAAAAATAACTGATGAATAAGATAGTATTTTATATCACTCAGCATTTACCTAGACAAATAAATTCTCTTGCCATTTGTGGGACTAATACTGCCATGACTTTGCAGCCTGCATTAGGTGGTATCTGCTTATATGTGCTGAAATAAAAACAGTTCTAAAATGTAAAACAGTGAAAATCTTGTGGTAAGACCAAAGAGAAGTGGTGTGTGTCATGGGAATATTGCTCTGATATTTTTACTTTTGTATTTTCATGTGTTGTACAGGCTGGTTTGCAAAACCTACAGATAAGAAGACATCTCTGAGTACTCATGAGGACATGAGGACAGCATTTATGGCTGAAATGAAAGCAGAAAACATCAAGCAGTTTCTTTAGTAAGCAGTGTGTAGACTAATCAGTTCAGACAAGAAAAAAACCTTCAAGTGGGAGCCAGCCCAATGATCACAGAATCATAGAATTGGTTGGAAGGGACCTTAAAGATCCTCTGGTTCTAACTCACCTGCCATGGGCAGGGACACCTTCCACTAGAGCAGGTTTCTCAGAGCTCTGTCCAACCTGGCCTTGAACACTTCCAGGACTGGGGGGTCCACATCTTCTCTGTGCAACCTATGCCAGTGCCTCACCACCCTCACAGTAAAGAATTTCTTCCTAATATCCAATCTAAACCTGACTTCTTTCAGTTTAAAGCCATTATCCCTTATTGTATGACTAAATGCCCTTGAAAAATGCCCCTCTCCAGCCTTGTAAGCCCCCTTCAGATACTGGGAAGTGCTATAAGGTCTCAGAGCCTTCTCCTTGAGCAGCCACAAGTCTCTCAGCCTTTCTTCTCAGAAGAGATGCTCCAGCCCTCTGATCGTTTTCATGGCCTCCTCTGGGACTTGTTCCATCAAATCCTTGTATTTCTTGTATTGGGTCTCAGAGCTGAGCAAAGCACTTCAGCTGGGGTCTCGTGAAGCAGAGCAGAGGGGCAGAATCACCTCTCTGACTTGTTAGCCATGCTTCAAACTGTTCAAAACAATGTAACATGACAATATAGGTATTTTAAAGTTTATTAAAATTTAATCAATGTAATAAGTATTTCTAATTTAGTAACTTAGAAGCTTTAACTGCAAGTACTTCTACTTAATTTGTTTGTTTTAGGAAACTTGTAAATGGACTATTTTTCTTTTAAGAGAGTGTAGTATTTGTTAAAATCTTAAATTTATTCCAGTCAGTAATAGGCCACAAGTTATTATATTATTTATTGATAGGAATTTAATTTCAGTATAAAGAAAGTGCATCCACTATTTTATGAATGATCAACAAATTTAGATTAGCCTCATACTCCCAGTCTGATTACATAGCATGGAGTTGTGCAAAACGAAGTTACTAAAAGACAATTTTCAGTTTATAGGATTGTGGCAATCTCACTGTTTTAGTTTTAAGTGTATTTGTCATGAACTATTGCAGATAAATTAGCTGGAAAGTGTGGTTTCTTTACTACGTAGCAGTCATGTACTGGACTATAACATACACATTCCAAACCAAAGATTTAGGAGTTTTTAGACTCTTACCCTGAGTGTTGGCTCCGGGAAAGTCAACTATTGTTAAACACCTTTGTGAAAGGACCTTCCTGCCCTCTAAACTCCCTGCCTCTATGTAAGCAGAAAGCATTGTACCTCATTTGCTGTCATGTGGCCAGTCCTGCAGTGAAATACAGCAGATGTTTAGTCACTGCTCAGAACTACCAGTACAGGCAATCAGATTAGAAGAGAAAATGAAGAAAAACACATTCAGTTAAATGGGAGTGTAACACAGGGAAATGTTATTGCATAAATCAACTTCTAACTAAAATGTGCTACTTAAACACTTGTAACTCCTATAGAAAGCAATCATTCTTGCTCACAATAACACATAAGTGTGCTCTTGGTTCGGTATATGTCATCCAGAAGATGATGCTATCACTATAACAGTGACTTTTAGTGCAATATTAGATTTTGGAATGATCAGAGGAACGTGGTTTTATCCAGCAGCATTTGGCTGCTAAAGATGTTGTCTAGTTTGGAGAAAAGGAGGCTGAGGGGAAACCTCATTACTCCCTACAGCTTCCTAAGGAGGGGACATGGCAAGAGAGGTGCTCATTTTCTCTCCCTGGTATCCAGTGATAGGATGCATAGGAATAGTTCAAAGCTACACCAGAGAAAGTTCAGACTGGACATGAGGAAGCATTTCTTTATCAAGAGGATGTTTAGATTTGAAACAGGCATTTTAGAGAGGTGGTCAATCGCCAAAAGCTTGTCAGAAGACATTTAGACAATGTCCTTAACAACATGCTTTAACATGGTCTGCCCTGCCATGGTCAGGCAGTGGGACTAGATGATTGTTGTAGATCTCTTACAAGCAAAC
>NC_031768.1:79407525-79486942 GCF_001522545.3 Parus major | reverse complement strand
TACTCTACTCTACTCTACTCTACTCTACTCTACTCTACTCTACTCTAAATGTATAGTTCTTTCAAAGTGGCTTTCTTTGATGGCTTTGCTCTTATTTGAACTCCAGAATTTAAGTTTTCCTAATCTCACACCCCTTCATAATCAAAGATACAATTTCCTTCATTAACACCAGCTGGTGCCACATATGCTTCTTTGGCATGTTAATGGCATGGTCATATGATAGAATGAGGACATCATGATGACAGCTTCATTCAACTGAGGGTTTTTTCAGCTGGCTTCACAACTGGGCTTTCACAATGGTCTGGAGAATTTTTATTTTATTTATTTTTTTAAGACAATGGACTGTTCATTATTTATGCTCTCTTTCACTGTTTGTTATTCATGCTGGCATGACTTTTAAGTCGCAAACTGCTGAGTTTTTCTGTTCCTTGTTTATATGGTACTCAAAACTCACTTTCTTTCACTTGCCAACAAGACACACTTGGGGTGAACTTTTAGATAAACCAATGTTTGTGCCAAAATTAATTAAAATCATGGGATTCAAGGAGAATATCTAGTTAAATACAAGTAAGGATCAGAGTAATTATGCACATTTCTAAATTGAATGCACAAAAAAAATTGTACTCAGTTCTTTTATCACCTAACAGTGATAGGGTATTACTCTGCACAGGAATGCATAGGCCTACTGTAGCTCAGAAGACAAGGAGTAAAGGACAAGACCCCGTACCTGGTGTCATCACACCATTCTTGCTAAAACATGCTGTAAGGAAGATTTAAATACCTGTGCTAGATCAGGACAGCCTGAAACCCTTCATCTTAGTTTATGCATGCAACATAAAAATATGTACGTGCAGGGAAGTCATGGTCCTTTTTTAGCCTGAATATATCTGTTCAGCTCTATGAGGTTTATTTCCAGCTAGGCTAAGAGGAGTTCTAATTATGATTTTCAGTGCCTGACCCTGCTTATTTCTTCCTTTTCTCTAGCAATTTTACACAGCTTCCTCACCTAGCAGGAACAAAGGAAAATATGCATCTGGCACAGCAAGTCCAAGCTGAGTGGAAGAAATTTGGTTTGGATTCAGTTCAGTTGGTTCATTATGATGTCTTGCTCTCTTACCCTGATGACACTAAGCCCAACTACATCTCAATAATTGATGAGCATGACAATGAGGTACAAAAACCACCAGTTTTTCCAACGAGGGAACAAAATCACTTTCCTACACCTGGGAAGGCTGTGAGGAAAAACTGTCCTCTGTTCACTTAATGGTGTTGGGTCTGGTACAAAGCTCACAGAAGTCAGGGATTCCAGTTTATTTTTATATTTTGCATCTTTGTTTCCCTATATATGTCTTAGAAATACTAATATTTACCCTGATTCATACAATATCCTGGCATATGGATTAAAAAACAATAATGTAAGGGAATTACTTAATGTAATTCAATTGTTTGAAAATTCCTCTGTTACTTAGAAAGAGGAAAGAAACCCTGGTCAGCACCATTCTTTGTATTGATTCATTATTCAGTATCAATGATTCTGCTAAATTCAGTTTCTGGAAGATTAGAATTTAGGTCTCAAGATGTGTTATCACAAGGGGAATGAGTTTGTTATATCCTGGCTGAAGTGCACATAGAAGCTTCAGGAATGAACCTGAAGCTCATCTGCTGTGATGATGATGATGATCTTCTGTGACCTAACCTGTTCTTACCTGCTGTGCCCAGACCACTTCAGGGAACCCTGTGTTCATTTATGCAAGACTGTGAAGAGTGGAGATGGGATTTCTAAGTTCACATATTGAGCATGCCTACTGGAAAAGATGCCCAGTGCTTGCTAAAACTTTGCCCACTTCTTAGGAAGAACTGTAAAACCAGAGTCCTTTAGATTGCAAATGCTTATGAAATGTGCTTGTGAATAGAAAGTATTTATTTTCTATATTGTCTTGTTTACCTTATTCCTTTTCTCCTTTCCCATTAGGTTTTCAACACATCATTGTCCGAGCCTCCTCCTCCAGGATATGAGGCTGTTAGAGATGTGGTGCCACCCTACAGTGCCTTTTCAGCCCAAGGAATGCCTGAGGTAAGGTAATAGAATGTTACATAGTAAAAGAAATAGCGGTAGGAACAGAAGTAGGAAAAGTAGCAGAGACAGAAATAGAAATAATAGAAATGGAAAAGATGGAATACCATAGTGTACTGTGTGGCATTGCACAGAATATCAGAGAGCAATACAGAATATTTTGAAATTCCTTAGGCTTTAGTTCATAACCCAACTTATCACCAGTAGGAAAGGTGACCTGGCTCTGATTTCTTGGGATTATTGTGATGAAGCAATGTTCAAATTGAACAATTATATATATGTTTAATTTTTTCCTCTAGTTTGAGTCAGAATTGGATTTTATTTTTCCTTTTCCTTAAAAACTATGGTAGTAAGTCTTTAATATCAGCTGCTGTAAACTTCCTCAGACATTTCTGTAACTATGCACCATTGTTTCTCATCTTGGTGAACAAATAGACTGTTACATTTACCCAGCCAAATGAACAATCTCACTTTTCAAAATGCTGCTTGCCCAAGGCTCACACTGACAGGTATAGCTGCACAGTGTTGAGTATGCTTGAAAAGCTTTTGCTAACATTTCTAGCTAGCGATAAAGGTGTTGATGTGATCTGAATTTAGCACTAATCCTTCATGTCTTGTTTTACAGATGGTATCAGCTGATGGGCTTTCTTTGATAAAACTGGCCTGTGTAACAGGAGTTTTCTGTTCTATGATCATTAGGGCTTTCAATTAATATTTTGTTAGATTAGAATTTCTTGGTGGTGTTCTCAGTATCTTTCCTGTTTATATGCAGAATAATTAAAGTTAACAGAGCCCTGGTCCAGGCTCTGCTTTAAAGTTCCTTCTGGAAACATGCTAATGCTTCTACTAACACAGCTCAGTATTATAGCAAGAGTCACATACTTTGTGATGTTTGTTAGTGAGCTTCAAGTCCACAAAACAAAAGGAATACTGCATTCATTTGCCTCAAGAAAGTTGGAAAACCAGGCAGATAATCTACCCTGGGACATATGAGCTTTGAGTGTTCCAGGAATTGCAGTGGGAATTTCAGAACAGTGTAAGATAAATTAATGGGTTTTGACCTTTTATCATAACATATCACCAAAGAAAGACAGAATAACATCACTGCTTTGCTTGGTTTGTAGAGAGCTACAGTAAGTGATGAGATGTGGTAAATTATGAAAACAAGTTTAAAAAGCTTCAGCTTTCTTCTCTAGGAAATAGTTTTATTTTAATTAAATATAAAAACTTTGTTTCCAATAAAAGCAATACTTAAAGACAAGATAGTATTTTCAAAATCTGATGTTTATTTTCACCTTATTACATAATAGTTTGACAAGACCTCCAGGTACTTGTCTAGTGCTGTTAGCAGTAGCAATCTCCAGTGAACAGCAAACAGCACAGGTGGGAGCATGTATAAAGCTCCTCAGTGGGAACACTCAGTGGGGCCAAGGCTCTTCTGGGTTCTTGCAGGCCAAGAATTTTATGTTAAAAGTCATTATTGTCTTATTAAGTCACGTACTCCTTTCAACATGCTCTATGACACTATTGTCTTAAATCCTGCCCCTTTCTCTCAGGGTGAGTTGGTGTATGTGAATTATGGCCGCACTGAGGATTTCTTTACGTTAGAACGTGAAATGGGAATTAACTGTACAGGAAAGATCGTTATTGCCAGATATGGGAAGATCTTCAGAGGAAATAAGGTAACCTCTGTGTGTAAAAAATGTTGCTGCCCTTCTCATTGTTACTCCTGCTTCAACTGTGCTGCCCTTCAGTGTTTTCAAGAGACTGAAACACTTCCCTAAGGTGTTCTAGAGATTTTAGAATAACTGGGTTTTCACAGACCTGTGTTCAAAGGTGATTCTTTAGTATTTCTAGGATAAAAGTAATTCAGTTGGAAAATATTCCATATTTTAATGTTCATTTGCATTCTATAAATTGTTCCAAAAAATCATTGATAGAGTCATCCACTCTAATTCTGAGCTAGATTGTTCTTCCCTGTTGGTTCAGCTGCTTTTTTCCTATGTCTATATTGTGTTTCTTTATAATGGTTTCTGTACACCAGACAGAGACTATAGCTATGTGGAAGTTATTTTAAATTCTGTATTTGGTTATTCAACATCCCTGCCATATGAATTTATTTTTAAACTACAGTTTTTGCAGATTTCCATGACCTAACAGGAAAGGACATAATCCTGTACATACTTCGGGCATGCACTCAAGTTATTTTCTCAACAGAGATGTAAGAAAACGGTCTATTTTAAGAGTTTGGCCCTTGTACAACAACTATTTTGACCCTAATTTGAGAAGGACTGTAATTTTTATTTGTCAGTTACCTAAGGCTGTCAAGCACTGAATTCACTGGATACCAGTTCTTATTATATACTGTTGATTAAGCTTGTGTGAAGCTTTTAAATAGATAACTCATTGGTTTACATACCTATTTTCACTGGGGAAAAGTGGTATATAATTCATATTCTGGGCAGATAATATTTTCACTAAATTGTTTTCCACTCCTAAAGATACTATATGAATTGAAAAGACTTAAAAATTGAAGAAGTTATTACTGTCTATGAATCTTTCCTTAAAATGAAACACAAATATCTTAGAGTTACAAATATCTAGAGAGGCAGTTTTTCCTGTGGCTTGGAAACGATATGCCCTCTTTGACACAAAGAGCTATCCCCATTCTTATGGTGGTATTGCTAATGACTGCTTATATACTGAAGAATTTGGTAACCTATATAAAATCTGGAGAACTGTTCTAAAAGTTTTTCAACTTCCTAATGGTGTGAAAAAATAGGATAGAGAATGAAGGCAAGTACTGTATTTCCTTAAAAAAAAAAAAAAAAAAAAAGGGAAAAAAGCTATGATATTTCTGAGTTAAAATGCCCAAATTTAAAACTGTTGAGGATTACTTGTCACTCTGTCACTATCCATCACTGTCATGTCTAGTAGCAAACCAGATTGGGATGTCAGAATGATATACATTATACAATAATAAAGTCACACAAGAACACTTTTAAAACAGCATGTGGGTCAGTCCTTCTGCCATAATGAGCCTAAAATGCGGGCTCTCTGGAGTTAGTCTTGTTCACAGCCAAAGGCAGTTTCAATTATATTTAATTCAATTATATTCAATTCTCCAATTATAATCTTCCTGTGTAGAACAGACCCTGAGATACATTCAGAGATGGTTTAGGTAAATAAGGTAAGTACAAGACTACCTGAAAGATACTATTGCATTAATGTGACACAGTTTTTTCTGTTCCTGACATGTACAGTTCAATAGTCAGCTGACTGTATTGATCTGGATGACAGAATGCAAACTCAGGTTATGTAGCAATTGTGGAGAATGTTTTCCATGTCACTGATGTTATCTCCTAACCACAAGTCAAAGCAACAGAAAACCTTTTACTTACATATGGAAGCAAACCTTTTATTTTCATATGATATCTGCATATATATTTTTCAGGAAATTATAAGACAGTTATGGGCCCTTGACTAATCCTGAAATTTATACTTCCTTTTGCCCCTTGAACTCTTGGGGTCAATCTATAAAGGACTTGATAGGGACAGGAGATGTGCTTTGCAGGTGAAGAATGCTGAATTGGCAGGTGCCAAGGGAATTATTCTGTACTCTGACCCTGCTGACTACTGTGCTCCTGGAGTAGATCCTTATCCAAACGGCTGGAACCTTCCAGGTGGAGGAGCCCAGCGTGGGAATGTATTAAACCTGAATGGGGCAGGGGATCCTCTGACTCCAGGTTATCCTGCAAAAGGTGAGTGACTAGAGAAGGCATTCTCTGAGGGTCTGGTATCAGGAAAGGGCAGAGGATGTTTTCTCCCTTATACCAACACACTTTCTTAATCTTTGTTGCTAAAAGAGGCAGCTTCATTCTGTATTCACCACCTTCACCTTAGGCTTCTTCAGCTGCTTGAGTTGTGCCTAAGCTGTTTCATTTAGCAACTAAACCAGATCATTTTGATTTAAATTCATTAAGAACTATTTATGCCAGCACTTGGCCAGCACATCTGAGAGAGACAATCACCTCAAAAAAAGTAGTGCTTATGTGATGGGCAGTGTTGCCTCTTGGCAGCAGAACTTGTGCTGGAAGGGGACACATGTTCAAAACAGCAGCATGGTAGAGCAGGCCAAGAAGAAAATTTCTGGTTCCTCATGCTAGAGTCAGCTCAACTTCTGGGAAAGTGAAATGATTTTTCCTGACTCTAGTGTACTATGTGACTGTGCTGTGAATTGTACAGCTTCCTTCTGAGACTTGTAAATATGAAAATATCTGTCTTTTGCTTTCAGAATACATGTACCGATTAGACAAAACCAGTGGTGTAGGCCTCCCAAAAATTCCAGTTCATCCTATTGGCTATCATGATGCAGAGTCATTACTGAGGTAAGTGCATGGGAGACATCAGGTATTTTTAGCAGATTGTTTTTTGAAAGTTACAGGAGTATTTGAAAGTGGCGAAAAAGACTCTTGCACTCTGCTTCTCCTGTAGCTGTTGAAATAATAAGTTTGTTTCTCATTAGGACTTCTGTAGGAGGTAAGTGTGGTATCTATTGTTACATATGAGATATGTTCAGACTTATCTGGAAAAAGTAATTTGTAATATGGACTAATATGTCTTCAAATTTTCTTTGATTTAAAACTTTTTAGTTATCACTGTTGTCAGGGTAACTGCTCATGATGATAAAAGTATAGGTTAAAAAACCTCTTAACCTCTTTTATCTACTGCCAACAAGTAGTGATAGAGCAGATTACTTTGTATAAATATGATGTAGCCAGAAATTTCTGTTCAGTAAGTATTAAATAATACTAGAACTTGGTTTTAATAATTATAAAAGAAACCAAAATCCTTTAAAAATACTGGGTCCTTGTTTTCACTTTTGTCTTGAGAAGTCATAGCATCTTGTTATTCCTGTTATCATATTTTTATATAAACAATTTACTCAGGGCCTGAAGGCATGTTGAAGTGTTCTGTGGAATAAAGTTTGTCTGAAGTATGTATTTACAGTATAAGACATGCTTTCATTTACAATAAATATATTTTGCTTCCTATGAACCAGAACATCCAGCATACTCTCTTTCTATCTCAGAAGTTCATGTCAAAAATAAAAGTCCTTCAAGAGAATAAGTCTGGGTGATTGCAATCCCCTGAATTGCTGCATTTCCAGTTTTGTTAACAGGAAAAACATGGCAGTTTTGACAATGGAACAAGAGCGTGTGACTTGGACTGATCTGGTCATGTTTCTCTACTTTAGCTGTCTTTGACACACATCCACTGTCTGTGCTAGGAGATTAAACAGTGTGCAGGGCCAGGCACCATGAAATTATTGCCTGTGCTGTTAAAGTGTTGGAATGGCCCAAGTTGCTCTCTGCTAATTCAAATGCAAATACAGTTCAAGGTAGTAGAATGTTCCAGGGACCATTTACAAGAGGCATTTTATATGCAAAACCTCTGGGTCAGCACTGTTTTCCAGGGTAGCTGTAGGCCATTCCAAGCTGATCTCTATGCCCACTGTTGGAAAAATATAGCAGAAATGCAGCAGAAACAGAGAAACAGAAAAAGGATTTTTTAGAGAAAAGTTACACCCAGGATTATTGCTCTATGTTAATTTACAAGTATTAGTGTAGCTAAAACTCCAGATTATTCTCCTGCCCAACCTTGTAGTATAAATTGTCTAAAACAAAGACCAACACTGGTTTGTGTTTGCATGGGATCTAGCAAAGTGTGGTTTCTGGTTCCTCATTTGTTTGGTGCTGTTGTAACATGTCTGTAACTAATAATGATTTTTTTTTCCCATAACAGTAATATGGGAGGACAGGCACCACCTCATAGTAGCTGGAAAGGAAATTTGAACGTATCTTACAACGTTGGTCCTGGTTTTACAGGAAATTATTCTTCAAGGTCAGTTTTGTTTCCTAAGGAGAGTGGTTTTGCGATCAGGGAAATAACAGGTAGAGCAATAGAGTTTGACCAAAGATAGAGTAGCTGGGTTTATTTACATCATTCCTTTGATTTTGGCTATTTCCTTTGCTGAAGTATGCTCAGTGCAAAACATTAGTATGTTATGTCTTGATTGTATGGATATGACCTACTTGCCTTAGTTTCCAGCTAGTCATGAACTATATGAACTATAAACTATTCATTGAGAGTGATTTTTTTTTATTATTATTATTTTTGAGAACTTTTGTTTTCTTCTTTAAATTCATGTAAGTCCATCTTCTGGACTATTACCTATTGACTTATATAAAGCAGTATTAAACTGCTTCATATAAGCAGTTTTTCCACTCATCTTTTCTAGAAAAGAGCTTAAATGATGATAAATGCCAATTTTATTGCTTCAGATTGTTTTTTAACTGAATTAGTAATTACATGTGTATCAATGTTGTCTGAGTAAAATGCACTGACTTCATATGAACTGTTTGACTTCATATAATTGTTCATGCTGAATTTTATATGAACCCTTGGGGCTGAGTTGTTGTACCTTCAGTTGTACCTTATCTGTACCACAGATAAACAACTCTTGATGCTGTAGAAAAAATCTCTTGATACAACTCAGGTTGTATCAGGTTGTCTGATGCTGTCTCCCTATCTGACATTCCAGGGAGAGAAGCTCTGACAAATATTATGCTAGGGAAGTATTCTTTGCCTGCCTATTACACATAGTAGTATGGACTGCACTGGAATGTTCTTGTTTTGGCTAGGGTAGAGTTAATTTTCTTCAGTGGCTGCTATGAGTCTGTTTTTCATTTTTCATGAACACAGGGTTGATAATAAAGAATTATTTTTGTTATTGCTGAGCAGGGCTCACACAGAGCCAAGGCTTTTTGTGCTGCCACACTGGTGAGGAAGTTGGATTGGCTGGGAGGAGACAGCCAGGATGGGTGACCCCAACTGCCCAAAGAAATATTCCAGACCATCTGACAGCATGCTCAGTACATAGAGTGGGGGGCAGAAGGAAGAAAGGGGGACATCTGAAGTGATGGTGTTGGCTATCCCAAGTCACCATTACATGTGATGGGACCCTGCCCTTTTGGAGATGGTTGAACAGTTTTGCTCTGCTTGTTTGTGTGGCTTTTGCTTTATGTATAAAATTGTCTTTATCTCGACCCATGAGTTTTCTACCTTTTACCTTCCAGATTTTCTTGCTGCTAGTGGCGGAATGAGAGGCTGTGTGGGGTTTTCTTGCTGGCTGGGGTGAAACTATGACCTGGAGTCATTCTGATTTGCACCAAACTGAAGAAAATTAGATCTATTTACCTTTTTAACATTAGATGCTTTCCATTTTTCTTTCACTATTTCAAATTTACAGACTAGCTGCTAGCAAAAGATCTTTGGAGGTCTGATCCCGTTATCTGTATAGATCTTATGGACATCAGAAATATTACATAGGTGTCAAGGGCTAAATGCTGTTCTCATTTTTGCAAGGATGAATGCAGAAAAAAACAACACTGTAATATTTTCAGATTTACTTTGGTTTAATAGGTGATGAATTCGGTCAAAATGCTTTCTTTGTCATTTATATTGTACACTTTTGAAAGGTGTCAAGATTTTTATTATCTAATCTGGTGGATTTTCTCCTTGTGTTTTCTTCCCAATACACTAGAAAGGTGAAAATGCACATTCATAACAACAATGAAGTAAGAAGGATTTACAATGTGATTGGTACCATCAGAGGCACAGTGGAACCAGGTAAAATCATTGTCCTTCAGCATAATCTGAGTGAGCAGTGACCTCTACATGTACTTCATGGTTACAAAGGGGACATGAGGAATATAGTTTTCTCTGAAATACTATATTATATGATCTTTTAAATGGTGTTTGCATGGCTTTCATGTGGTTCAGGGTATGTCAGCACTTTCATTTTAAATGCTGATTTTCAAGGGGGAGTCATAACCAAGATGGAAATATTTATCTGCAGGCAGGTAACTTTGCAATTGAAATAATATTTTTAAGTGGATATTCTCCCCTAAGAAACATGGGAATGGATTTTGTGTTCCATAGGAAGGCACTATATCCACCATTATTGACTTTTTATCTATCTTACAGTCTCGTAACCAGTGTGATTTTATACTCTAAAAAACCAGATACATAGACATCCCTAGAATGATGATAAGATCGTTTGTCTTCTAACTGCACCACTTTCCTTTTGCCTAAAACACAACTGTTAACCATATTATAGTAGCATAGAAACCTAGTCTGAATTTTATCTCAATAATCATATCTCTGTCATGATTTGGACAAACCTTTTTCGTGATTGATTATATATATCCAGAGAAATACTGCATTCAGCACATGAATTCACAATGTTGTGAATTTCTGTGCTGTACAGATATAATTAGTGGATCATCTTCACCATGAAACACACTATTGTGAAGTATGGAAAAATGCTTCTCTCTTTAGAGGAAGCATGTAGTATATTTAATAATAGAACTAACAACATAGACTCTGAGGTTTTAAGTCTCGTGGGATCCAGTTACCGGGTTTGAAAAATTCTTCAACACTAACTGAAAATACAGAAAAATGTCTCCAGAAATTTAAAACGTTTTCTTCCTTTCTGTCATGTATATTATAAACTATTAATCTCTGTTGCTTGATATATACATGTAAAATTAGAAATTACTTCAAGTTAATATCTCTGTGCCAGCAAAAACTATTCCTAAGTAAACCTCCAAAATGAATTTCTCTAGACAGATATGTCATCCTGGGAGGCCACCGTGACTCATGGGTATTTGGTGGCATTGATCCTCAGAGTGGGGCAGCTGTGGTTCACGAGATTGTGAGGAGCTTTGGAAAACTGAAAAAGAAAGGTAATGTAATGAAAGAATAAAGCACATGAAAGTAGCTGCTCTCAGCAGTGCCCATTGATTTCTGTGAGATTTAAACATATGCTTGAAATTAAAAATGTGTATCTCACTGATGTCTTGAATAAATGCACTGCTGTGCACCTTTGTTGTATGTGAAGTACTTCTGCTCAAGAGAAAGTACAGCTACAGGGACACAAAACAAAATGGGGGATGCTGAAATTAACACACCATTTAGGTACATTTGACTAATCTGTATTTGAGGCTGGTCAGATTGGATATGTTGGTAGTGTTATAATACTGATACAGTGGTGGACTGATAAAGGCTTCATCAGGGCCACAGAGAGAGCCTTCTCAGCACTTGACTGTGGCTTGGAGGCATACTCAAGAATGAGTGAAGGATGTCAGTGTAATGCTGAGAATGAGTTTTGCAAACATAGTAGGAGGTAATGGTTAAAAATACCTCATGCCTACTTGCATTAGAATATAGGAACAAATGTCAACTGCACTAAGTTATTGTTGCTGTCAGAGAAAATGCTGTCTCCCTATCTGACATCCCACGGAGAGAAGCTCTGACATAAATACTATGCTAGAGAAATGTTCTTTGCCTGCCTATTACATAGAAAACCTTTTGACATTTAGTTTTATTTCTATTTCTTCCCAGTAACTGAATATCAGGGGAAGCTCTCTGGAATGCAAATGGGAAAAAATTTAAAGTTAAAAAAGAAAGGGAGTAAAAGATGAAAAGGTTCCAGTAGGTTCAAAGAAAACTTTGGGCTGAGTTAGAGCATCAGGGCAATAGAGGTTGTTCTGTTTGGCCTGGGTTTAGATTGAATGGAGGACTTCAAGTGAAAGATTTTTCTTTTGAAGGTGATCTGTCAAAGTTACAGAGAATTCCTTAGGTTTTGAAATCTGGCATTTGAAAGACAGGTCAAAGAAGTTCTGTAATGGATATGAAAATATGCCACTTTTCTGTCAGAGTAGAGGTTGATATATAATGTATACTAAACTGAACGTAGCAAGATGATTAGAAAAGCCTTCTTTCAAGAATTTGTGCACAGCACATTATTTTTCCTTGGTCAGAGTTTTAGATTGTAGAAAATTTTCTTGCATTTAAAGGTGAGAGACAAAGTACATTATTTTGCCCAATATTGAAATAGAAGCAAGATTGCTACAATAGAAAATCATTATTAGATAAAGTTACTGAAGTCTCATGTATATCTCTTTCCCCACAGATCATGGTAAAAGATGAGCCCCCAAAAATGCTATGTGTTTTCACATTAGACATGTAATGAGCAGCCTTTATTTTTGTTATACAGTTTTCATGGTCTCTCATTTCAGGATGGCGACCAAGGAGAACAGTGATATTTGCAAGCTGGGATGCAGAGGAATTTGGCTTGTTAGGATCAACAGAGTGGGCTGAGGTAAACCAAGAGTGTTCAAAAAGAAATTTGCATGGTGGCTGCTCTTTGAGAAAACTGCACTAGAAAGAAGCACTTCTTCCCTCCCCCACCCTTTTCCTTAAGCATGCATTGTCTCTCTCCCTTGAATTTCCTTTTGAACTACCAAGAATCTCTAGCTCCTTGCAGTATATCATACCCTTCTCTGAAACAGCTGTTTCTTTTGTGAATGGGAAGATAGTTCTGGGGGAAAAATGTTTATCAGCATTTTCTTCATTTTTTTCTTTCTTGTAGGAAAATGCCAAAGTATTGCAAGCACGGGGAGTGGCTTATATCAATGCAGATTCTTCTGTTGAAGGTACATGGATATGACTTGTGTTTTACAGAAATCCTGATGGTATGATGGGGAGGAATTTTGTGTTGGAGGCTGATGAGACCTTCAATGTGATAATTTTTGTTGCATTAATTCAGAAATGAATATGGGGATAAACTGTGGCTTGGAATCATAAAGTATCCTTCAGGTATTCGTGTTGTTTCAGGGAAAAAGTCCTTTACAGTAGCTACACTATTTGGGAGGTCATAAGAGAGACAAGAATTGCTGCGCCCTGAGTTCTGTGACAACACTTTAAAGTCAGCTTCTTCTCTTATAATGTGCATAATAATCATGGGGACATAAGAAAAGCTGTTAAGACTTTTTTCAAAAGCTGGGCTCTAATTCATCCTAACCAATGAAATGCACTGAGAAGATCATGGGAAGACTTCTCAGCTTGCTCCTTATAAAGAGTATAGCTCCCTAGTCCCTTTCTTATTAATAAATAACAGCATGGAGTTTCAGCTGAGGGAACTTCCTTCTTCCAGTATATAGTTTTTCATGTTTTTTCAGGAAACTACACACTGCGAGTGGATTGCACACCACTGATGTATAGTCTGGTTTACAGTCTGACTAAAAAGGTAATATCACTTGAAATTTTTAGTTGGTATGTTCTTGCTACTTGATGGGGCTCTATCTGTAAAAATATGGTGTCAGATCTTTCTTTTCTGACCCTTTTTAGGTCAATAGCTAAGGAACTGGAACTTTTTCCCAGGACAGATAGGGGGATTCCAAATTTACACCATTAAATTATTAACTATTCAGGATTAGGGGATTTTTCCACTCTTCCTGTGAAAGCATTCCTTCTAAGAACAAAAGCATAAGAGCATGCTGTGAACCACAGTACAGAAACAGAAACCTGGCTGTCCAGCTCAACTAGTAGAATGCCTGTGGTAGTAAGAGACTCTGACTCCCTTTAGGAAGGGGAAGAAATTAGGGTGGCTGCCATGTTTTTGTGTGATGTGACAGGTTTGGTCAAGGTGCTCAGCTTCAGTGTAACCTGTTAGTTATTCTTTTTCTCTGACCATGATGCTCTCACACATTTGTGTGGCACACAAAATTTAGAGGTGGGGACCTTTCCCAGGAAATTGCCATACCATCTTAGATATAAAATGTTCCTTGCTTTGGGAGTGGATCTTAGAGTCTGGCATTTTATTTCTGGAGTTTTTTTCTTTTTTTTTTAAACAGTGAACATTTAATGAGTTTTTGTGTATGTTTTAGATACCGATCAAATGTACGTTTGACTACTGTATATATTCTGTGAATTTACTTTTATCTGCCTTTTTCTGCTTTATGTATTCAGATGTTCAATAATTTATTATCTTATCTCTAGGAAGCTGGCATTAGACTGGTACAAAAGTAAAAGTAGTAAATAGGTATAATAATTTTCTGGCAATTAAAAGATAGTAAATAAAATGCGGCTCTTTTAAAAGTAGGTACCCAGATAAGCAGACTTGTGTCCTGAACTCAAGAAGAGTTGATCACCTGCAGTTCCCATGGTAACCTGCTAAGTGAAGGGGTTCAGAACTGTCAGGAAATCAGGTCAGCAGAGTCTCAGTTTGGACACCAAGAGCAATCATTAAAATCTTGACCTAAATACCAGTAAAAATGCTTGTGTAACCCTTCCTCGAGCTGGGAAGCAAAGACTGAGGAATGCATGTAACCACAGCTTGTTAGTAGCTGACGTCTGAAGAGAATGCTGATGAGGAAGCATGTCCCATGTGATCCCATCCATAGTTAATCTGTGGTTAAAAAGTTTTCATGCTCATAGTTCTGTTCTGTGTAAAATTTCCTTCATGAACAAAACTCCAAATAAATAAGTTTTAATTTGATTCCCATTGTGGAGTAATTCTTAGGTAGGTGATAGATTAATAACAGAATATATATTAATAATCTTTAATAGATTCAAAATAGTAAAACCTCAGCAGTCCAACAATATAAAGGAAAGATGAAGAAACATCCACTGTGTTTAAACTGCTCAGTTACCTGCAATTAGTCAGTGATAGGTATCAACTTTAGAATCATTGTGATTTGTATACGTCTCTAGCAGCTATGATGATATAAACAGCAGGTACTGTGCCCTTTGCCCTTCTAAGGTTGCTTCTGCATCCATAAACATATTTTTGTGAACTGAAACAAGGTAGAAATAGTTTTGAATTAAACTAAGACAAAATTGAAATTTTCTGCTAAAGTAAAGCAAAATGTTTTGGTTTTGTGAGGGATTTCTCTTTTGAATATTTAAATTAAATGGCTGAAAAATCTGATAAAGAAATATTAGAATTTAAATATTGACTTGAAATGTTTTTCTTTCCTTATGTTTTCTTCCATCTAAATTTACCTCTTTTTTAGCAAATAAATTATTCTTCTGGAAAATGCTATGCATTTGAAGTGTTAAAATGGAAATGCAGAAAGGTTGAGGGACTTCAGATGACATACCTCATTACTCATTACTTGTAGGCTTTGTCTGATGACAGGTTGTTGACTTTCTGCTTGGTAACATTTAAAATTGTGTCCTTTGTCTTTTTTTCTAGATACCAAGTCCTGATGAGGGGTTTGAAGGAAAATCTCTTTATGAGAGCTGGTATAAAAAAAATCCATCAAGCGAATATAAGGAGGTTCCCAGGTCAGTGACAAAAGAAAACAAAATACATACCAAATGTTATTATAACTTGTAGAGTGTGGGTTTTAAAGAAATACTCACGAAAAACTGAGTCCTGAAGAGAAATAGTGTGATTCTCAGCTGGTATAAATTTCAGTGATGTAATGATTGCAGCTCATATGCTATTGTACAGCAGGTTTTTGAACCTGCCTTTGAAGATGAACAAGAGGCTTTATTTAGTTAATAGAAGTTTAGACAAAGAAGGGTAGTATGCACAAGCCAGAGGCAATTACACAAGATGTTAACTCAACAGCTTTCCTTTGCATTTTTTTCTAATCTTCTGAAAGGCCTCTCAGTTTGGGTGGCTGGGGGGCATACCAGGCAGGATTTTATAAGATTGTCCTTCAAATTTACTGTGAGGTTTCTACAGGATCTCAAAAACTGATTTTATTCCATGAAGCCATGCTGGTGGTACTGCTGTGATTTCTCTGAGTTGAGAGCTTTGGGTAGTGGAAGTTCAGCAGGAGGAAGGTCATTGGTTCTTGTCAGTGATAAAAAGACATTGAGGTACGTTCTCCTCTTGAGAACAGGACATCTTTGACCCTGAGAAGGGTGACTTTGCTCCTCTGAGAATGCAGTTGATGAGGTGCAGGTAATGCAGGAGTCAGAGGTAGTTCATGGTGTATTGGCAAACGAGAGCACACTGGGAAAAGACTATGTAGTGATTGCTGAATAAATAACTGCCATGGGATACTTGGAAGCAATCTAAAATTATTCCTTAAGTATTGTCACTCAAGGCATTTTCCTCTTTCTTGTTTGAAGAATAAATAAACTGGGTTCTGGCAATGACTTTGAAGCATTTTTTCAACGTCTTGGCATTGCTTCAGGCAGAGCACGTTACAGTAAAAATTGGGTAAGTGTGTGTCTTTGTAGTTTGGTCTCCTTTGTAACTGCATGAATAACATCACCTGTAAAGGAGCCATTTAGACTTCCAGCTTTTTAGGATAGTACAGTTCAGCGTGTCAGTGGTGTCTAATTGCTACAACTCTATGTGCTACCTCAAAATCAACATGTTATAAATAAGAATGATCAACTTGTTGTCACTTAGACAAAAAAGCTTTTGCTCAGGGTAAATGATGTGCTCAAAATTACCTGTGACTGATTAAGGCTTCTGAGTAGCTTATGGTGACTTTTGAATGATTTGTAACACTTTACAAAGCTTGGAATTCAAAATGGTTCATACTTTATTGAAAATATGGGTTGGGCTCTGGAGCAAACTGTGAGAGGAGAGTAACTGAGAAATGTTCAAGGAGAAAATTATTCAATGTGGTCATTTCCTCTGAAAAGGAAGGAATATCCGAGGACACAAACAAATGATTATTGAATCCAAGAAATAGAAGTCCAATCTCACCTGGATTTAGCAAACTGAAAGTGATATGTCTGTGCTTAGCTACCTTCTTTGGGCTGTGTACATGGTCAGTGGAGAGAGATTTCTCCAAATGACCATTCATCTCAGCATAGGTTAATGTCTAACAGAGACATTACTGACCAGTTCCCCTTCGACTGTCTATTGTGGCTACACAGAATTAGTGTGATCTGAACACTGAAACTTTACCATGCCTTGAATCCCACAGCAAAGATTTTCGAAAATCTAAATAGACATAGCTGAATAATGGTTTTGTTTTGGCTTGGTTTCCTTTGTTTCAGAACACAGAAAAATACAGCAGCTATCCAGTTTACCACAGTGTCTATGAAACCTATGAAATTGTGGAACAGTTTTATGATCCCACGTTCAAGAATCATCTGACAGTCGCTCAGGTACGGGGAGGGCTGGTGTTCGAATTGGCCAACTCTGTTGTGCTTCCTTTTGACTGTAGAGATTATGCATCAGCTGTGAGCAACTATGCTCACATCATCTATAATTTGTCAAGGAATCACGAAGAGGAGCTGGCAACATACAATGTATCCTTTGGTATGTATAGTCTTTCATCACATTCCTACTCTGTTAATGCTAATAGTGCCTAATACTGAATGTCTTTGTCCTGACATGTTATTTACCTTGTATGAACAGTAAATAAAACAGCAGCAATATCCTCCATTAATTTGAAATGGGAATGTGTTATCACTAGCATGCCTGTGTGGGGACTATGCCGCTGCCAAATAGAGCTAACACTTAGAGTTGCATGTTCTTTGACCTGTGCATGATTCACCAGTATTGACAACTATGTATCATTGTCATGTTTCCTTTAAAACAAAAAATCACACTGTTTTGCAGCTTATAGTGTTGGATAATTCTGTGCCTGAGGAACCTTTTATTAATTAGCAACATTATAGAACATTCAGTTTAGGATTTGGCTGCTAATGGCCAATATCAGGTACATGTGCATGTGTGTACACTCACACACACTTTCTCTGTCTTTATCAAAACTCTGTGTGGAGGGGCATAACAGTAAAACACAGATTTCTGGGATTTATAAATTCTCAGACATATCTGAACAGTCTGCTTCTGATTCCATGATCCAGTTTTTGATATTTCTGTACATTTTTAAGTAGCAGATAGTAAACAACATTCACAGTGATACTAATTGCCATTGTTTCTAAGAGAGGTTTTCACATAGAATTACAAATTATTTAATGTAGGAATATGGAGTTATCTTCTTTTCCTTCAGCAAGAACTTTTCACAGTTCATGATTACGGTGGAAGATAAATCTTTAATTGTAAAATTTGATTTGTTTGAATTTGAGTTAAATACTTTCCTCCCACTCCCTCCAGATGCTCTGTTTTCAGCTGTGAAGAATTTTACAGAAGTTGCTGCTAGCTTTCATGAGAGACTACAACAAATAGATATCAATAAGTAAGTTCAACTCTTATTTTCTTCCAGTCAAATACTCCAGTTAATCCTCTGAGCTCAAGAGGGCTTACTCTTCACTTATTGACACTTAATGGAAAAAAAGAAATAAATAAGCTGTAGTTGTGGCAAGCTTTTTGATGAGCTTTCAAGAAATTCTATGCACCATCTATGCCAAAAGGCCTAGTTTGCACTTGACTTACTTCTTAATTTATTCTTTGTAGGCCATGCCCAGAATGACAAGCCAAATTTCCTTTTATGTGTACATATATGTATGTTCCATTTCTTGGGAAGAATCTAATTTAGCCATATGCTTATCCTTATGGAACACTAACTGAGAATAAAAGCCATCTTTTTAATGGCAGCAACTTTCAGATAAAGGAGTTAACTGTAATCTCTTATGCAAAAGATGACATTTATGACATATGACATCTACGTGACATTTTCAAAATGGCTTTATTGATGGATGGCCTAAATCTATGCTTTAATTCAACCAGACAGTTTCAGTTTCTGTTTACACCACCATAAACTTGAAAAAATTTCCTTAATGGTAATAGGCTTACTCCAGGTTTACTGTGATATAAATTTTGACACTTTGTATTGGTGAATGCCTTTGAAGGTCTACAAGTCACTTTGGATATAAACCACCAAGCCCACATATATTCTGTGTAACCTCGTCACAGCGCTTTTATTTGTTAAGCATCAATAGTATGTGCAGGGCTATTAAAAGCACACAGACACAGATGGTCTCTGCTCTAGGGAATTTAAAATCTACCATCAGTAAAACACAATTCTCGGATGGCTCAGAAGAGGATTTTAACATCACAGGGTTCCTTTTTCTGGTATGTTGTGATTTTACATAAAAACAAATGCAATATTATTGAAGTAATTTGTGGCTGGCTGGGTTTCTGGAAAAGAGGGTCCTTAGAAAACTGTTGTACAAAAGAAGAGAATGGTCTGCCTAAGCATCCCCATGAAAAGGAAATAAAGGAATAAAAGGAGAGAAAAAAACCTGAATCCCTGTCTTTTGACACTATCACTTGGGCTTTAAAAATAGCTTTAAGCTTAAAAAATAGCTTTTATTATTTTTTCTGTTATGAATCAGTCTCTGTCACAGCACAGATCAGCATAATTCTATTATGCAGGTTAGCTGACATGTGCTGTCTTTTGTGGGCTACACTTGAAGTTCAACATCATAGATATGCTGTTCTTCTTAAATCCAGATATGTATGCTTGGATAGGAGTATGGCAGATGCACTGCAGGTAACATATTCAACATATTCCCTTATTGTTTTTGTGTTTTTAGCCTGCTTACTGTCCGATCACTAAATGATCAGCTCATGTTTCTAGAAAGAGCTTTCATCGACCCTCTTGGATTACCTGGAAGGCCATTCTATAGGTGAGAAAGGCTTATTTTTCACTTTCCTCTTGAAGTGTGCTATGAAAATTCCTTTAAGATTTAAAAGTCTCTAAATGGAATTATAATGATTTTATTTAACACAGCAAAAGTACATGAGAGAGGAGGAATAATACTGATAAAGGGAAAAGACATTGGGGAAAACCTCAGCGTGATGCACTATATAGAATGAGGAACATTCTTGTTGGAAGCCTATTCAGAAAATTTCTCTTGGTTTGATTTGGCTTCTAAACTGATGTAAAAGTTTAGCCCTGGAGTAATTTTAAATAATTTTAATTGTAGGAACTTCAGGGAGTTGTTCTGTAATTGAAGCACCTAAAAGTTGATCAATTTTAAGAACGCAGCCATGCTAGCAAGTGTAGTGTGGAGGGAAGTGCTGAAACAGCAGGGAAGGAATTCAGTGGTCCTCTCATCCAGCTCAAGAAGTAAATCTTCTTTAAGAGGCAGTGAATCAAGTCTAGTTTTTGATGCCTCTACCAGTCTGCATAATTCAGAATAGCAGTCTCTCCACTATAAACTAACTGAAGAAGGAGAAATCTAGACCTGCAATCCTTGTACCTCTCATAGCTCATGCTTAAAATCTGTTAAGAGTCTCTTGTTAAAAGTCTTTTCTATGTCAAAGCATACCTGTATCTGTTGGAGACTGTGTATATCTGTGAGGAAAAAAAAAGCTGGCTTTTTAAAAATCTTTTCATTTCATCTAAGTTGTGAGAAAGGAAAATACTTTAGATGACTTTATCTCAAGTATCTATAAAGCTGTGGAATTCATATGGCATGTGTTATTCTCTTGCTTCATGGACTTAAGCTACTATTGTTGCAATAATTTATTTATTTACATCTTCAGTGTCAAGAGTTTACAGCTGGCTTATAAAACATAAAATAGTATGTTTCATTTTCCTAATGCATAATATTGTTATTTTTGTCCCTTGACTTCCCTGCAGACATGTTATCTTTGCTCCAAGCAGCCACAACAAGTATGCAGGAGAATCCTTCCCAGGAATCTATGATGCCATGTTTGATATCGAAAGCAAAGCTGATCAACACGAAGCCTGGGAAGAAGTGAAGAGGCAGATTTCCATTGCAGCCTTCACTGTGCAGGCAGCAGCAGAAACACTGAAAGAAGTAGCATAAATATGAACAATATAGGCATCAATGAAGACTAAATGGTTTACAGAAGTCTTAAAAATGGAGCACTTGAAAACACTAGGAGGATTATGACAAAGAACACAAATCAAAAAAATCTTGGTCTTTGCAAATAATATACCCAAGTGGAATGCATTTAGTAATGTTAACAAGGTAATGTACTCCATTTTCAGAGCTCAGGATTTAGATATCTTCTGAATTGAGACTGATAATGTTTCAGGTTTTCTCTCAGCTTTGTATTTTAAGAATTGCTAACCACTGGATTTACTTCTAGAGTTTTAAATTTTTCTAGCTTAATTATTATAGTGATCTCCATAGTTCTTCAGGAAAACAGAATTCATTTCATGTTTCTGTCAGTTACTAGTTTGGTTGTTACCTTTTCGTTATTTACCCTGGGTATACATGATTATACCTCAAGACAGGCCTCCCAGCCCTCCTTTTCCACAAAGATTGAGATGGATATGGAGATGGGAAAACTGTCTCATACCATGTGCAGGATGGATAATAATCGTAACAAGTTTTGGGCAGCTGGCCCAGAATATTCATCCATGATATTCTTTTCCTCACATGCTGAACCTTGCAGCTGATTGCAGATAAATCTAAGCAAGAAGCACTGGAATAAAAACAAGGCAATACATCTTGTCAGACATATAGTCATCTCACAAAATGTCGCTCAAGATGAAGACCCCATTGTTATTCTTTTAACCAAAATCTACCCTTGCTATGCCTTGTCCCCCTGGAGGTGTTTTAAATATGAAGACAGAAGCAAAGAATATTTATCATGTCCTAAGTTGAAAAGGATACCAAATTATTACCATTTTCATAAAGTCTGTATATCTGATTATCATGTGCTGCTTACTCTTATGATGGACCATAACTGTCTTGGGACAACCAAGATCAGACAGAGAAGACTCAGAAAATAAGATCCCTTCATCTGAAATTTTGCCACTGGACTATTAATAACCTCTAGTTCAGCTAGTATTTTGTGTGATTTGATGTGCCATGTTAGCTGAGGCCTCTACCATGTCTTAAACTACTGTCCTATGATCTGATGGTTTTCAGTACCACGGCATATTATTTTCTTTAGCATGAGGCTTCATTTAATCATAATTATTTCTGCACTTCACATTAAAGCCTTTTAGACATGTTACTATAATTAAATCATTATTTTGCTTAACTGCTGGTCTTTCTGCTAAAATAATCTAGTTTGTCAGATATTGGGAAATGGTCTTATAACCATAGTTATTGCCCAGTTACTTTCACATTTTTTATGAAACAGATTGGAGTAAAATGATGAAGATGTCTTCCTCCAAATCCAGTACTGATGGGAGACATTGCTGACTCTGTTTTGTCACTGCTGGCTGCTCTACTACTCCACTTTCACCAGTGGAGAATTCATGACATCATAATCCCTAGATGATTTGTTATGCAGCAATCAGGACAATGATAAGCTAAATCCACCATGCAGAGGGGAGTAGCAATAAACAGCTCCTGTTGACCAGGTGGATGCAATAACAATGTTTTTCTTTTGCTGAGGAGGATAAATTGAAGTGTCAAACTCCAAAATTGTGGAGATCTTTTCCTATGTGACCTGTATGCTGCTTCAGCAACTTTTTCTTTCAGTCCAGAAGACATAATTTTTTAATCTCTGGCCTAAGCATAGCATTGTTTCATTTAAGTTTTTTGGAAATAGTTAGCAGATAATATACAATGTCCTGGCCCAGGACCACACAAAATACAGAAGTAGTTACACTCTGAGACTACAGAAACATCCATTAAAAAAAAAAATCTGTTGCCTGTTCCCTAACCACTGCAGGGAAGAGGATACAGGAACAGAAATTTTCTCTCTCCTGTTGACTACGAGCTGGGGACATAGGCTTGTGTGAACCCCATGAAGTTCAAAGGGTGCTGCACCTGGGCCAGGGAAATTCCAAGCACAAATCCAGGCTGGGCAGAGAATGGATCGAGACTAGCCCTAAGGAGAAAGATTTGGAGGTGTTTGTGGATGGGGGAAGCTCATTGTGACCTGGCAAAGTGCACTTGTGGTCCAGAAAGCCAGCTGCATCCTGGGCTTCACCAGGAGAGGTGTGGCCGTCAGGCTTAAGGGAGGGGATTCTGTCCCTCTGGTCTGCTCTTGTGAGACCCCATCTGCAGTGCTGTGTCCAGCTCTGGGGCCCCAATATAAGAAAGGCCTGTTGTAAGGAATCTAGAGAAGAACCATTAAATCACAGGCCTGGAGCACCTCTGCTGTGAAGACAGGCTGAGAGAGCTGGGGCTGTTCAGCCTGGAGAAGAGAAGACTATGGAGACCTCAGAGCACCTTCCAGTACCTAAAGAGCCTAAATGAGGCTGGAGGGGGACTTTTTGTAAGGATGTGTGCAATAGGACAGGGAGGAATGGCCTTAAGGTGTCCCTGTGTTCAGTGCACAGTCCTTTACTCTCTCAGCCTCACTGGTTACATTCCTCTTGTGGAAAAAGGGGTCAAAGTTTGCAAGCTGCACTTGTCAGCTGCCAGCAATGTAAACTTTTAGTTGGAATCTGATAATGGTCTCCTGGAGCCCAAGATAAGAAAGACTCTGACTCAAAGAATCAACATCTACTAGTGTTTTAATCTGATCGAAAGACTGAAGAGGCCGTGAGAGAGTTCAAGGGACTGCACAACTGGCAGAGTCAGAAGGAAACTACTGATTTGAAATTGTGGTTGAACATTACCCTGTTGCTAGTTTTCCTGCCAGAGCTGTCTTTCCCACAGATCAGGGTCCCTTGATCTCTCAAACCACAGGTTCAACCTTTAGTCAGACAGTAGGTCAAGCAGCACAACAGTGGTGTATCTTTCTTGCTGCAGATACTAAGCTTTAGGGCCCAGTTACTGAGCAACTACAACCTACGCTTTACAAGCCCTGGCATTCATTCTGTGTTTCACATACCATCACTGCCTTTACTAGTTGGCTGAATAGCAGAATGATGCATTCGACACACAAATGCTTGCTAGTTTTGCATTTGGCATGTGTATCCTTGCCAGTTTTTGAGCTTTTTTAGTTTACCAGGCAGTTATGTGTTTTAAATGGGTAGAGTATATGTAGCTACCTGCAAGGGCTCCTAGCTTCACCTGAACCTCACTCTTGTTTTCACTGTCAGAATGAGGAATTCTCACTACTCCTGAACTCAG
Organism: Parus major; assembly: GCF_001522545.3. Lineage (NCBI taxonomy): Eukaryota > Metazoa > Chordata > Aves > Passeriformes > Paridae > Parus > Parus major. The sequence goes on along the minus strand of NC_031768.1, from coordinate 79,463,118 downwards.
CATGAGGCATATGCAGTAACTAATAATTTTCATGATAATTCTAAAAGTGATACTAATTCAAAAGAGCACTGTGTGTTCAGGAGTTAATGGTGTGGACCCTTTTTCTCACCTGTGCTAAGAAAAGGAGTCTTTTTACACTGTAATATTTCCACAGTTTGTTTTGCATGATTTCTCTGACTACTTTGGGTTGGTCTTATCTCCTTTTAGCCTTGAACCTTTGATTAAGTGGGTGTTTTCAAAATTGAGTAAAATACTCAGCTATTATCAGAAGTGCACTTCTAGAGGTATCTCACACTGTTGTAGCTAGAAAAGCCCCATGTAAAATAACAGGGTGACTGATGGATGTGGCCTTGATATTGCCAGGAAAGGACTCAAAGGAAGATGAGTCTTTTGGGCTACTGATCATCTCAAGGAGCTCCCAAATGGCACTGGCTATTTTTCTGTCAGAAAATGAACATTCTCAGTACAGAATAATTCAAGTGCCTAAAGTTAGGTGCTTATCACACTTTTGATACCCTAGGATGTCTGGCCTGATCCCAGGATGGCCCCTGTGTTGCATATGTCAGCCCTATGGCACAAAGGACTTGGGAGTAAAGAAGATAAAGCTGAAAGAAATGGTTGCAATGAAGATGTCTTAATTTTTCTCACTATCCAAGTCTATTTTAATTTGTAATAAATTACTTTTCCCTGAGTGGAATCTATTTTGCTAATGATGGTAATCAGCAAGCGATATACTTGTGTTCATTTCAACCCATGAGCTTTTTCATCTTATTTCCTGCCTCAGTCTTGTTGAGGAGGGCCTGTGGTTAAAGGTGGATTTACACTGTAACATTATACTTGCATTTAATTGTAACATAATATACCCCACATAACCCATGCCATGTAAGAACATATCACAACTAATAACTAATGGTAATAGGATTTTAAGTGGTAGAAGCCATTTGGCTGCTGCTTCTTGTTCAACCTCAGCATTGTTAATGCCCTTGTCACTTTAAATAAAGACATTCACGTAGAAATAAATGCATTTCATACAGTCTCACTGTTGCTATTCTTACCTTCTTCCTCCACTGATGTTATTATCATGTGAGGTCTAATTTTGATAGTAATCTCCAAAAGCCCCTGTCACTTTACTGTCTATTATGTGCCAGTCCTACACCTGTGGTGCTATATAAATGCTAATAATACATCAATATGCTCATTCTTTATGAGTTCTGTAGGTGGAATTCCATCTGGTTTGTATATGTCAATTCAGATGCTGGTGTGAAATGTCATTGCTGTTCAGAATTTGTCATGGTTTATGAGCAGTTGGGAAATGACAGGAAAAATATCACAAGACTGGACTTGCTTGTCATTTGAACAAAGACATCCAGACCTGTGCTTATGACAGTGGCTGTGGCTGGTGTGGAATACCCAAATGGTGTAATTTTTCTCTGAATTAATTAATTAATAATTAAGTAATTAGGATATTAACCATTTTTTTCAGGTTTTTTTTCTGAATATTTTCAGCTCCTCATAATGTATTTAAGAAAGTTTTGATACTCAGAGCACTGACATTTCTTTCACAAACTTTGTCTACTTTGGACTTCGGGAGTGAGTGATAGGAATTTGGAGCGTGCCCAGGTTCCCAGAAAAGCTTTCCTGATGTCAGCCATATAACTGGTCTCAAATGGACAGGCCCTCAGTTCCAGAAAGATCAGTCTTGGCTTCCATGTAGCCGTGAAGGAACTTGGCAGCTTGGAGTGATGTGCACATGTGATTATTCTATTTGTCTACTAGTTATCTGTTGAATATATATTTTGACTATTCCCTGGGCTACAGTTGTTTCCTTCCCCATGAGATACTTATGGATTTGACTAAATTAGACTAGGAAAACTTGATCTTAAGAACCTTGTAATCTTAAGTGCAAGTATCTAGAGAATATAGCAAATAAATTTATGACTTTTCCTAGCTGCAAACTGGATGATGTCTAGAAGTCTTCTTTCTGGCCAATCTAAATTATGTTCTCAGCTGCTCTAAGTATACATTTTTTGCTAAGGATTAATGTTACCATAGATTAAAAAGGGAAGAAATCCAGTGTTTTGTTGGTAAAGAGGAAAGAAGTTTTCCCTTAATTTCATCTCTTGGCCACTTCCACTGGAACAGATTGTAAACAAGCCTAAAACAGGAACTTTCCAAACCAGAAAGTCCTAATAATTAGTAGAAATTAGCATCTTAAATACTAGATGTACATTTCTTGGTGCACTGCCTGTATACAGATTTGTTACATACTCCAACATCACTCTGGGATTAAGGCTGGTTAGGAACTGGGAGAACTGAGAAGCAAAAAAGGCAGGGACAGCCCTGAGGAGGAGGAGGAGGAGGAGGAGGAGCCGGAGCCTCAGAGCCTGCCGAGCTGCCGGCCAGTGCTGAGCAAATGGCCGGGAGCAGGAGCAAGGCCACCCTCCGTGTGTGGCTGGTGTGCCCTGGGCTGCTCGGCTGTTTCTTGCTGGGCTTTCTTACGGGTGAGTACAGAGACCCAGGGGCTCAGCCCCCAGCTCCTTTCCCCTGACACTTGTGTGCAACTCCTGGTGTCATTAACTCACCAGCAGGGAGATTATGCTGCTTCTTCAGGGACGTGATAAAGTACTCGTCCCACTGCTTTTTTTAAGCTTTTCTGTCTAGCAGCTTCAGGGAGCAGGGAACAGAACAACTCTGTGCTTCAGTCCGGGACAAGCTCTGGTGAAATGACAGCTTCCCAAAACAGGCAGCCAGGCATCCAAAGAGTAAATACAAGAGTTGGAGACTTCAGTGATTGCAAAATCTCCCAGATTTTTTATTTTTAAGTTTTATTTCCTGTTTTTTCCTGAAGATAATTTTAAATGCTCCTATTCAGTAACTATTTTAGAAATTAGGGGTAGAATGTAGAGGAGGAGTTTGACTGACAGCCAAGTTACTGAAGTTTTCGTCATGCATAATGAACTTTACTAGAGGTTCTTTTCTGCAGTCACTTGCAGCACTTGATTTTAAATTAAAATGCAAATCCTTTTTAAACGTGTTGTAGCACAAACCTAAGACAAAAGCATGAAAGAAAAATCCATGAGGACTATTAAATATATTAAATATTAGTTTAATTCAGGAGATCCCTGAGCTGCTAATTTCTGGTGCTTGTGCTATGCTTATACATTTCCCTGATCACCATCTTTTGGCCCTGCTCCAAAACAGGATACTAGGCCAGATGGACTTTTGGTTTGGTCAAGCATCACTGTTCAGTTCAGAGTGTTACTAGAAGTGTAACAGGTCATATAACCTGTGCATGTGACAGTACCTTTTTTTGTCTTTCTTATGCAAATTTTCCCAGTTTGGGATTGTCTAGCTATAATAATAAAAGGATTTTTGTTGTTATTGTTTTTAAGACAAACTCATACAGTTGATGTACCCTCTCCTAGTACAATTTATGGCTACTGAATAAACATTTAAAACTGGCTTGGGTGACAGTTAACTTTATTGTTTTAATTATTAAATAGACTAAATCCACACTTCCCCAAGTCTGTAACTATTACAGTGCTGGCAAGGTGGCTGTTGAGTCCTAGACCTTCACTTTAAATATGCTTACACATCTATTTTAAAATATATGCGTAAAATAAATAAAATAATTTCACCATGAATACCAGGAGTTCAAACCTCACACTACAAACAGTTAATTGAGAATTTAAACTATAGTTTAAAATTAATGAGAGATCAGTCTGCCTTAAAAAGGGGATTTACAAGGGATTTAGGGCTTACTCTTTTCATTATGTCACTTTTAGGCATTTCAATCAATGAAATACATTTTATTTTCCTGCTTGAGCCCCCTGACACTGACAGAAGGTGCTCTAAGCCCTGCTCATCGTTGTGGTTTTAACTGTTTAGTACCACAGGTTGCACCTGTGCTCAAACATGTGAGGGCATCCTTGCTAAGTAAGAAACTTTTCAAATGTGTTTCAGGCTGGTATACAAAACAGACCGAGAAAAACCCCAGCTCTTCAGATGTCCATCAAAATGTGAGACAGAAACTTGTGGCTGAAATGAAAGCAGAGAACATCAGGAAATTTCTTCGGTAAGCCTTGTGCATTGTTTTTTTGAACAATTTTGTCACTCCAAAAAGCCAGAGAGTGATAACATCAGCTCCAAGGAAGGGCCTCTGAAAGCAGAGATTTTAAGATGCTTTGGAAGTATTTCATTTGTATGCAATGTCTGAGGGAAGAAGGGAGAGGCTTGCAACTCTTCTGTTCCCCCCTCCCCATTTTTGAAGTTGCCTTTTTGAAGTGGTTGTACTGTCAAGTGTACTTCCCTCAGCTGCATTACTGCTAGTGCTTACCATTCTTCATTATTTCCCATCTTCATGATTTAATGTAGTGTACCTTTTTATTTTTTTCTTCACAAGTATCTGAAGCTCTAACCTCAGATAACTTTGGTTTCTTTCAGGCTGAGATGATTTTACTGTGTTGATTGACATGAGTTACATCTGACTGATCATCTGTTCAGTGTCTCTTTAAACTTTCAGTTTGAGCAGCTAGTCTAAGTAGAAAATTAATCTGTTAAAAATTAGTGCAACAAAAATTACATGGCACTGAGCTGCATTTATACTCACAACTTATAATTCCTTTAGTGTGGCCATACTGGGCAATGTGTTGTTGATTGGGAGCTCTGACATCCCATTATATCCTGCCTTCTGTTTCAGAGATAAAGGGCTCTGTCAATGGTCATTGTGTGTGTACAGTTGGTTAAGGCTTGCATGAGGTAACTATTAATAAATACACATTTTTTTTGCATCCCCACAGCTCTTTCAAAACATCTAAAATGCTAGGGATATAAAAATACTCTTTTGTTTTTCCCACTGAAAATTAAAAAAACCTACATCATTGTGTATATTTATATTTTCTATAGAGGAACAAATGTATTCACATGAAAAGTAAATAAATATTAACTCTGGTTAGCAAAATGTTTGTATTCAGCATGTAAGTCAGCAGCTGCATCAAGAACGTGAAAGGATTACTGAGAAATTTGATTTCTATACATTTATTCTAAAACCAAAAGGTTTCATATCTAACATAAATTAGCTTTTATAGTCTACAGGCCTAATCTTATTTTGTATATGTTGCTTTCAGTAGATTGGAGAGTTCCTGAAAATTATGTTTGAGTGAGAATCTAGCCAACAGAGCATGAAATAACTGTAATTACGCCAAAACCTCTTGGCCATGGGATATTAATGGTTTCTCATTTGTCTGCCTGCTTTGGTGATGAGCCAAATGCCTCATGTTGTTTGGGTTCAGTTGTTTGGTTTTTTTCCTAAATTCAAATAAAAATCAATGCAGAGAAAAAAAAGAAATGCAGAGATAAAAAAGAAATGCAGAGAAATTGTATTAACACAGTATTCAAAAAGTTTATTGGAAGCAGAAGAAAATATGAACTGGAGAATTTTGATCCATTTTCTTATTTTTTCAGACTACTACATCTGCTTTTATCACGTGGGGAAAAAAACCTATGAGTCTCAGAAAATGCAGACACTTTGGTCTTATCTCTGGAAAGGATTAAACTGTTTGGAAGGGAAAATCTGAAAAAAATATAATAATGTGAATTTTGCCTGATGACATATGTAGCATTTAGTATGCTTAAAGAATTAAAAGGTACTTAAAATACTAGTGAGAATTAAAGTGCAAGAAGCAAATAAGCACCAGGGTTTGGCAAAGGTTGCTTCCAGTCTTTGGTGCATACCCTCACAGTTTAAAGAGAGGGAATCACAACAGCAGAGAGCAAAAGGTTGTAGTCTACTTAGAGAATCTGGATGCATTCAAATCCCAGGGCTGTGAAGGACTCATGTGAAAGACCTTTATGTCATGATTGCGATGTTGCTGTAAATGAGAAGTTCTGATGACTGAAAGAGGCCCCAGGTGGCTGAAAAAGGCTGATATTGTGTCCCGCTTTTAATAAGGAATACCTGGAGGGGACTCTGAGCTGGTCAGCTTCAGGTCCAGAAGGATGACAAAACATCCTTCTGGAATCTGTTTTCAAACACACAAAGGACAAAAATATAGTTCAGAAGAGTCTGCATTTATTTACAATTTGTTTGTGTGGTCAGCATATTGCCTTCTGTGAGGAAATGACTGCTACGTGTGTGAGTGAAGACTTTACACTTGACTTTAACAAGGCTTTGAACATCATTCTCCTGTGGAACCTGAGGAAATACACACTGCAGAACATGGGTTGAAAACAGTCTGAAATGACAGGCTGAAGTGATATTAATTATGGTATTTGCTACTGCTAATTAATGGTAATTGCTGGTATCTGACATCAGTGGGGCAGCCATTGACAAGTAGCCTGTTGGGAATTGGAAGCTGATGCAGAGTACCTGGCTGACTAATGAGCTTTCACCATTCCTTACTTGTTCAGTGGGCTGAACTGCACACAGATTTCTGTAGGGTAGCCCAGAGGGACTGGATTCTGTTTGTGACTGTTTATCACCATTATGTGTTATATCTGATATGAAAGTAAATGTTGGTAAGAATGTTTTGTTATTCAGGTTTTTGATTAAGGAAAAAGAGCAAACCTGTGCAGATAATTTAATGTAATGGTTTTCAAATTAAACTTATTAGGACACGTTATGACAGCAGTACAAATCCATTATCAGATACCAGAATTATCTGGAAGGCTCTTTTCTCAATGCATAGCTTTCCTGTATTTATTTCTGTGTCTTGTATACTGCTAATGTTCTTTTGCTAAACCTTTGCCATTGGTTTTCACTGCTTGTGTGTAAATGTGGCTATTCCTGTTATGCAAAGAAAAAAGTTCAGTTGACTTATCTTAAGGCCTCAGGAAAGGTCCTCTGCTCTGAGTGTATTTTGTACATGTCCTGATGCAGACTGATAATCAACCATGTTATACGGCTCAAACTTTAAGACCTTCCTGTCCATGCAATGTGTCTTTAAGACTAGCTTTATACACACTGAGCCTATTTCACTGTTGTGTCTCTGCATTTGCTGCTTACTAGTGGTTTTCTGTTTTATTCTAGTTCATTTACCAAGTTGCCTCACCTCGCAGGAACTGAACAGAATCTTCTTCTTGCCAAAAAAATTCAAGGCCAGTGGAAGGAATTTGGACTGGATTCAGCAGAACTTGTTAATTATGATGTGCTTCTTTCATACCCAAATGCAAAGCAGCCAAACTACATTTCACTAATTGATGATCAAGGGAATGAGGTGATCTTTTCAATGACAAAACTATGTTTCTGTAAAACCAAAAAAAACCCAGTGACTTCCTGTTAAAAAATAGTGCCTTCCTCTGTATTCTCATCTACTCAGCTCAGCATGTGCTTTATATTATTAAAAAAAAAAAAAAAATCCAGTGCAAAAGGAATTCATCTTTAGAAATGGTATCCCAAGCTATGCAGAAAACACAGCAAAGTGGCTGAGACCACAGTGACTCATACGGAAGAGCAAGGATGTGTGGAGAGGCTACAGTTAACACCAGTAGACCATAAGGTGTTAGAAAGATTCAGCTTAAGGATACATCTGGGCTAATATCCTGTTCCCATTAGCAGCCTTAAGTGGATGCACAGGGGTGTTTAGGAACAAAGAAATGTATTTCAGGCATGCAGCTCTTCCAGCGTCTAGTTGTTTTCAGCTCAGGGCTTCCCTGAAAGTGCTGCAATTAATCTCTTGAAAAATCCTCCCTAGACCTTTTCCAAGTATTTATCCAGTCAGTGACCCCTATAACATCTCTCTTCCAAGTACCTATCCAAACCCTGCTTGAACATCTGTACAATATTTGCTTTCACAATACGCTGAGGTAAGGTATTGCAGAGATACTCCTTTTTTTTTGCAGTGTCTCCTAAGTTAGTGTTGGAAATACTATGAGTTAGTCAGTCTATAGACATCTTCTCCCTTTTGAATACCCAGGGAAATAAAGAAGTAGGTGTAAATTTTAACAAGGATCCTGAGCAAGGAGAGGAGGTGGAACTGCTAGAGAAGCATCATGGCACATAGGTAGGGATGAAGTGCCGGGGTAGAAAGTAAGGAATATGTGCTCAGGGATGACATGAGCTTAAAGGTGGAAGGATGAAGTTCTTCCAGAAGCCCTGTAACAATGTCTCAGCTACAATCTCACAAGGTGACAAAAGGTGGACATGCACCTTAAAGCAACATGAGTGCTACAATACATGGTGATAAAAGGTAGCACGTTTAACTGAAGTATTACTAGGCAAGAAATAAAGAGAATAATAATGCAGGAAGGAGAAACTACAAAAGGCAGCTGGGATGGCATGGATGAACCAGATGTCTTTTACTGTCACCACCTCTTGGCAATTTTCAGCTGCTTCTTTTTTTTAGGTTCAGGCATTGACTGATGAACTTCTGACACATGATCTGTCTCTGTATTCATATCTGCATTCTATTGCAAAATTTCAGCTCTGGATCCCTACCCGGTTTTTTGTTTGAACTTATGTGTACTAGTTAAAACTGTATGTTTTGCTATCAATTTATGGAAACTATAGTTTCAAATACTGATAAAGCTAACTAACTTGGCAAAAGCCAAGGTTTTTGATACTTTTCATGCACAGGACTGCAGTATTTTCAAATAGTAATTATTTGACAAGGAGTCTGATGCACAGAAATGGAATAACTGTCTTTTCTGACTTTAAACTATAATTAGCATTTGCTTAGTGTGTGAATTTGTGCCTAGAATATTTGACCAAAAACGGCTGTTATTTTTTGGATAGGTTTTCAATACATCATTGTTTGAACCACCTCCGCAGGGGTATGAAAATGTTACTGATATACTACCACCATATAATGCTTTTTCAGCACAAGGAGTGCCAGAGGTAAGAAAATAAATGATGCAATGGTACTATTACCTATTTTTTGAAACAGTTTCTGGGACAGATTTCTCCAACTTCTCAAAATATTTGTTGCAGTAGTTTTAAGTACCACTTGTCTTAATTAAAGAACACTTAGGCCCAGAAAAGCAACATATTATGCAAAAGTTAGAAGTCTTTTATGACCGAAAAAAGAGCTTTCTTAAATTGCTGGAACTCTGAATCACGTAACAAGTGAAAAGTTTTTATCTTGATAGAAAATTTTGGATACATCTCAGATTGCTTCATATTATTCAGTCATATGTAGAGGGCTTGCTTAAGGCAGAGGTAGAAGTGGCAATATTTATATCAAGTTGGAAGACGTTTTAGAATAAATGAATGTTTTCAAAAGCTGCAAAAGTTCCTCACTTAATCTGCTAATTCATTATGGAACAGGTCAAGAACAACACTGCATTGCATGAATGAGTGAAACTATATAGTAGTGAGTGTATGTGCAAGGCACACCATTGCTTTGTCACAGCCAGGGAAGTTTGTCAGTTTACCAAAGTACTCTGGTTTATTTTCCAGCCTGTTTTTAGGACTTTTGTGAAGTTCAGGATAATATCCAAATGTCAGAAGTTTGAGCCAAACCTTCCTATAGAATATTGTGGATATGTTTTGTTATTGTTTATATGGGCACCGGGTCTCATTTGTAGAAATGAAAAAAAAAATTTAAAAAAAATCCGCTATGACACTTAGTGAATGAAACTGTCTTTCTGATAATGGGTGTTTTGTTTGTTGTCTGACTGGTTGCCATGACACTGCTTTTCTTTTCTGCCCAGGCAGAGCTGGTGTACGTGAATTATGGTCGTACAGAAGATTTTTTTAGGTTGGAGCGTGAAATGGGAATTAACTGTACAGGAAAGATTGTCATTGCCAGATATGGGAAGATCTTCAGAGGAAACAAAGTAAGGGTTGTATTTTAATTTTTCCTCCATGGGTCAGACACTGTTCATGATAGAGCTTGAGGGAATTAGTAAGGGCTGCTTGTTGGAACATATGAGCAGAAGGAAGCATGCAACGTATCCATTGTGACTGCAGTCTAAGAATAATTTCTAAAACAATAAAACCAGATGAATGTATTAAACTCCTGTGACTTCAAACTCCCTTGCAGCTGTTGCAAGAGAATAGTTTAGGGAACTGTGTAGTTTGTAGAGCTTAGTCTTTTGATAGTTGCCATCCATAGAACGGCAGTACTTCAAAATTAATAGCGTTTTGACAAGGAGTCTGATGCACAGAAACTGAGTAGCTATCTCTTCTGACTTTAGACAACAAATCTGGCAAAACCGGTGATAGTGAGGCAGGGGGGATGGTGGTCAGGTTTTGTGCCTCATTTTTATATTCTGTGTTTATTTCATAGCCTTGAGCTGTAACTAAAGGTTTGACACAAATAATGAACATATTGCATATCACTGTGCTTGCTTCTTTTACTAAATCTGGAATAATTTTCACTCTTTCACATACTCGTCTTCTAAAACTATGTCTGCATGGAAACAAATCTCAACATTCAGATTTATTGCTGCATTTAAAAAAAAAAAAAGAAAAAGCCACATCTTAAAAGCAAATAATTTCACAGGTTAAAAATGCCATATTAGCAGGAGCCCAAGGGATCATACTTTACTCAGACCCTGCTGACTACTGTGCTCCAGGAGTAGATGCTTATCCAGGTGGCTGGAACCTTCCAGGTGGAGGAGTCCAGCGTGGGAATGTTTTAAATCTGAATGGAGCTGGGGACCCTCTAACACCGGGTTATCCTGCAAAAGGTGAGTGCAAGTTCTGTAGCCTGGGCCATCAAGCACTTTATAAACTGCTGCTGAAAGTGTGACACTAGAAATTAATTTATTTTCAGTACAGATACACAGAAAAAAGCTGCTTGAAATTCTTATTGACAGTAGTTAATTTTCTATTGCAGACTAAGTTCTATCTGTGTCATTCTAACTGGTTTCAGTTAGGCAGGGGAATAAAGTTTCTAGGAAACTCTTTCTGTGGTCCCACCCTTGTGACACTTAAAAAAGCAGGATGTGTAGGTTTACAGACTGTAAAGCAGCAGAAAATTACTGAGAATTTATAGCAATTTAAAAATATCTGTGTTTCTCAAGAGGACCAGTTTAAACTAGATTATACTTTGCCATCAAAGAGGACTAATAGCTTTACTTGGAGGTATATTTCCTTGTCAATCATAAGTTCCAAGCAAAAAAAAAAACAACAAAACAGTTTAAAATCCTTTTTAAGGGGAAAAAAATTCCTGTAGCAAAAATAAGAACAGTCTAGGGTCTTTCAAAAGTCAGCACCATGTGCTTCTCTTGTCCTTGTTAGCATCCTAAACTCAGTCTGAACTAAGATGCCTGCCAGTGCTGGCTGCTGATGGGATGGCTATACAGGGATGCTTCTGGAAAGCTCATGGGCTCGTGTGGCCACTGCTGGGGGCATAAGACAATCTAAAACCTGGAGAGATTGTGTGTGCTGGGCCTAGCAGACTCAGAGAGACACTGGCTGTCTTCAACCCAGGTAAATGCATCTGTGGACATCCTCTGCAGCTTGTCAATTAGCTGCTCAGGTGCCATCTTCATCTCACACATCAGCTTGGTTTCCCCAGATCCAGCCTGGAGGAGATGTTACAATATGGCTGGACAGCAAATCTAGCCTTGCATCAAGTGTGGGGACGTCTTTTGCAGTGCTGTGCTTTACTGGGTTACTGGGTTTGCAGTTCTGTCACTACAGTTTGGTTTTCTAGAGGCAGCGTGTGAGAAATGATGTAAGAATTAAAAAGAATCATGCATGCTGGTGGCAGCTCTGCTCAAAAGTGTTTCCAGTTTGGTAAAAGTTGCAAGAGCACTATAAACTTGACATTTTGTTCTGGTTTCTCAGAGTACACTTTCAGGTATAAAGTTAATGAAGGTGTAGGGATTCCCAAAATCCCGGTTCATCCCATTGGATATCATGATGCAGAAGTATTACTGAGGTGAGTATATATCAGTCCTCCTCTCCAGAAGTCAGTATTGACAAATGTGCAGACAAATTTTTCATATTAAGATGGCAAAATCTATGCTGTTACTTGCATTTGCTACTCTTTTGTAGTAATGTGTGCTTCAGAAAATGTGAAAAATTCATAGCAATCTGGTTTTGCAATAATGCTTTTAAGAATTTTGTAATTTGTAATAGGTTTTGCTGCAATAATTATTAAGGGAATTTAAGGTTTCAGCCTAATGGTCAACTTCATTTGTCTTGTTTTTCATTTCACAGTGCAATGGGAGGACTTGCAGCTCCAGATAGCAGCTGGAAGGGAAGTCTCAATGTGTCTTATAACATAGGGCCAGGATTCACAGGCACCTCTTCTACAAGGTCTGTTTTAATACTTGCCTATTTCATATAGTATTCAAAAAAAAAAAAAAAAGCAAAAAAAAACCCACCAAAAACAAACAAACTCTGAGGAAAAGACTTTAAAATAATACACCTAGAGATTCTCTGGAGATATTTACTTCCTTCTGATACGGTTACATTTGGAAATAGCTATTAGAATTTGAAAATAAATTGCATTAAAAATGATCATAAGTTAGCAGACCAAGCCACATGACTATGACATCTGGCAAATAAAGCTAAATTGCAATAAAGCTAAAAATCACTTTTCTGTGACTTTTCCACCTAAAAATAGTTTCAGTTTATATGAGGTACTAGTCAATGAGGACTGTTAGTGGACCCAAATGAACAATGTGTAAAAATGGTGTATCATTATCACTACACCATCTCCTGGATAACAAGGGTATGTCTGAATATATAATTTTATAAAGACTGTTTTTATTATTATTCTCTTCTATGCTGCTTTAACACTAGCTGAAAATGAATAAAGTAGGAATAACTAAATAAGAAGGCATATTTGACATAATTGCAGTGCTGTTAGGAGTATCTTGAAGAACAACAGTGAGAAAGCAATATGATTCATCCACAAAACTTGTATTTTTGCGTGGAGTTTTTAAAGTCTTCTTACTTGATAGAGCAACCTTTTTTTTTTTTTCTTTTTTTTTTTTTTGTAAGTATGGATTAATTCTACACATACTTCTTTCTCAGAGTTCATCAAAATGAACCTTTTGATTCTAGGTAGAAAGTCACTTGCACATGGAAAGTGTGCATGTAGACACACATTCAAGGCACTGGTGTCAGTTATTTTCTGGGCAAAGATCCAGTGGCTGTCCTGAAGTAGGTTTATATTTTGACAGCTATGCAGATTTGCTGCTGAAAAGATAACTTCAAATGTGGAAGTCCTGAGGTTTTGCCAGACACAACCCCCCCCATTGTTTAGTGCTTTGTTTCTTCCACAGGTTAAGGGGGCTGAATACTGTGTTAGTTTTATCCCTCTGAATACCTGGATTCCCTTTGTTTCTATAAAATTTCACAAGTGGATTTTACTGGTGGGGGACAAAGAAGAAAAAGCTGTGCTTCCAGTAGAAGGTCTTCTGCCTCCAATGGAAGATTCCCTGCCTGTGACAGGGAGGTTGGAACTAGATGACCTTTAAGGTCCCTGCCAACCCAAACCATTCTGTGATTTACAAATCTTGATCACTTAGATCTGCTGTCCTAAACAGATTTCAGTTTATTCCTGGGTGAATATTCCTAATAACCTTTTCTCCAAGTTCTAAATTATTACATTGACCTGTGCTAGAAAACCAAAGTGTATTCTTTATAAACATCTGCATATCCAGTTATCATTTTGGTCAAAATGTAGATGTATTTTTAATTACTATGCCACTTTTTCAGTTTATTCCTCTAGTACACAATTATCTGATTGGTTCCCATAACTAAAAATTCATTAAATTCTGTAAATCTTTGCAAATTTATAGGCTGGCCCTGCTCATAGACTTTTTTCTAAGACATCAGCAGCAGGCTAAACTGGACTCTGAAAAACATGAAAAAACAGGACTCTGAGACAGCATGACAATGCTGAACACACATTGGATAGTTCTGAACACACAAAGCAGATCAGAAGCACAAACTATCTGGTTTATGTGTTATTAGCATTGGCTTTTTAGTGTCTTATTACTCAGAAATGTTTATTCCATGTTCCCTTTCATTTCAGAAAAGTCAGAATGCATGTTCATACAAGCAATAGAATAACACGAATTTACAATGTCATTGGCATCCTCAGGGGAGCTCTGGAACCGGGTGAGCATCAGCTGCTTGATGATTTTAATTCCTTCTTTCTTTTGTATTTGTTGAAATTGTACTTGTGTTGTAAGAAACTTGAAGTTTTTTAGATAATCATATAATATGAAGTCTTGAGAAATTCTTAATAGTTTTTCTGTCCTTCCCATCATACTATTTGTCATTGGCATTCCCAAAAATAGCATTCCCATTTAAATACAGTGATAGACATTGGAGAATGTTCTTTTAGAATGCCTAACATTTTACTGTAGGCTTCCTCTTACATCAGGTATACATTTTTGCTTTTGCAAAAATTAACATCATTCAAATTGCAGAAAGCTAGTGATGATTTGGGACCTTAGCATTATACTATTGATACATAGTAGCAGGTCATACACATGAATGATTTTAGATGGAAAAATATTTATTAAATATTTCTTGTCTTTAGTTGCATACCTTAGTAAAGTAAGTGAATGATTGCAGATCCCCTTAAAAAATAAACTTGTAGCACTGGTATTGAACTTCATTTTTTTATTTGATACAAGTAAAGATGCAGTCAAGGGAAATCACAGGTAATCCAAGTGCATTTTTAATTATGAATTGACATTGTATGTTTGTTTCCAGACAGATATATAATTTTAGGTGGCCATAGAGACTCTTGGGTGTTTGGTGGTATTGATCCAACGACGGGTGCCGCTGTTCTGCAAGAAATTGTACGGAGTTTTGGTAAAATGAAGATGGAAGGTAACTTACTACAGATGTAAAATGATGGATGGGGAAAACAGCAGCTTTGAGGATCTGTGCTTCCATAAGCTGTTGTATTGATTTAACTTTTCACCTCTACAGAAAGTTTAATTTCTCATTATGAAAGATGTAAATTTGTTGAAGAGATGCATATGTATCATTGCGTGGTAGTTGGCTGAATTTATTCCTTCGTCAGTGTAATGGCACCCTTGTAGCTGTGCAGAATGAAAGTATTGCATTAATAGGAAATGCTTCTGCAATATGTTCCTCTAAGGATTTTAGAGAGGATTTTTTTTACTGTTATATCCGTTAAGTGCTGCTTTTAAAGCAATTTCAATTAACTGTGGTCAGTAGACTTTTAAAGTATAAGTTGAATTTTCAAGTTTAACTATGTAATTGCAGGTTGGAGACCAAGGCGAACTATTATTTTTGCTAGCTGGGATGCAGAAGAATTTGGATTACTGGGTTCCACAGAGTGGGCTGAGGTAAATAAAAAAACTGTAAAGCAAACCTAGAGAGTGCGTTGCAGATGACTGCAGTACCCAGGATTTATTCCTTGACTGAAATCAAAAACTTCATGGTAAAATTGGAACACAACAAACTCCTTCAGGCATTGTGAGGCATTCATTTTATTAATTATATAAATTACCTACCTGCCTTCTTGCAACATAAGTGCACTAACTCTTCTAAGATTTAAAAATCTACTTTGATTCAAAGGTAATATCCCACAGGGGTCTCTATGTGGAAATCTATCCCATAATTTAAAAGAAAGATAGCATTTTATTTAACCCAGAGTGGTCTGACTTTCTATTTGAGATATAAATTTAAGTCCAGATCCTGAACCTCTGATCCATAATCATCCATAATCATTGATTTTGTATGAAAATCAATCCTACTGGGCCAATGAAATAATAGGTAATCTATGAGTGAATAGATGAAAATTCCTGTGAATTCCAGCATTGTAGAGTCTCAGGGGCAGGACAGTTAATTATTTCTGTAGGAAGATCCCAGACTATATACTTGCCTGAAAGAAGAATGTTGGGAAATTCAGAGGTGAGGTTCTGGGTATTTTTATCTTCCTTTTTCTATTGGACATGTTATTTTTATCTTCTTTTTCCTGCCTGAGAGAAGAATGTTGAGAGATTCAGCTGTGAGGTTCTGAATACTTTTATCTTCCTTTTCCTGTTGGGCATGTTCAGTTCATAGTGGATTTGTTCAACCCCAATAAAAAATATAGGTCTTACAAGAGTTTTCATTGCTTTTTAAAATCCAAATTTGAAATAGAGCAGGAAGAAAATTGCCTGATGAAACACATTTCTGCTGAACTATGTAAATTTATTAGTACTGAATGGTTTAACAGAAATGTGTTATCTTGTTCTTCTATTAGAATTTTAGTTACAAGTTAATATTTAGCCGTGTGGATAGAGCTTTCAGAAACAATAAAATAAAAAATAAGTAATTGTTTTAGTTTAGTTTATTGGCATGTATTTTAGCAAATCACAAAATTACATAGTAAAATGGCACATGTCAGAGGAGGTAACAAACCCAGAAAAATGCTCCCAAACACCAAAGGGATTCCATCATTCTTCTGTTAACAGATCTGAGATTTCTATTCCTTTAGATTTGCACTATTTTTTTCACCCATAAGCTGTTTAGCTCCCAGCTATAACAGAATGTCTTTATCTTACTGCTGGTTTATGAAACATTAGATGAAGAAAAAGTAAATGAAATTATTTTAATGCATTTACAGAGAAATTTTCAATAGGTGAAGTTTCATCCCACCTGAACTCCACTGGCAGCAATATGTATATATTTTTATATGTATGTTTATTTGTGATTTCTTTGTCTATGTATCTCTGCATAAATATAGGTGCTGTCATGAAAAAAAACCCACAATTGTTTTAATTATGAGGAATATGAAACAATGATACTTAAAATATAAATTTCTCTTGAGCAAGTCATTAATAAATGAGGGAGTTTTCTTATGTTCTATTTGTTAAGTATTGCTACTGCTTTTCTGTAATAGGTTTTTTAATTTGCTATCTAGTACTCTATCATTCATATTTCATGAAATGGCAGGTGTATAAGGTTAGAAACTGTAAGCACAGTTCATATTTGAACATGTGTTTTAATATTTTTTCCTTGCTTCATCTTGGTGGTATGTATTACTACTCTTTTAGACCTAAATTAGATTCAGTTTCTCTACAGACATTCCTCACAGCTTACATTCCTCTTCTCTGCAGCTGTCAGATCTGTCATGTATTAAATCTCGAGGAAAATTAACCCACAATATCCACCATCTTCTGTGTAACAGAAAGAATTCAACTGTGGCAACATCCTTTTGCTACACAGACAATCTGCATTGCTCAGAAACAAAGGAATTCCTTTATGCTGCAAATATTATTTTGCAAATATGCAAAGCCCCATATAAGCAAGTACAGTCGTGCTCCCTCCCATCATATTCTTTTGCAGGATCTCCTCTCCAGTTTTTTTTTTAAGGTGTCAATTTCACTATGTAGTTATCAATTACCAATTACATTTTGAGTTCACATGACTTACAAATTATTGGTTGGGTTATAAATTGAATGAATCAAGTAACAATTGCTAACCTAATTAAATCTGTCGCAAAGCCAAAATCTTGTGAAATACTTACTGATTAGAATATCAATCCCAAACATAATTACCAGTTTGCAAAAAAACAAACAAGATGTCTGTATATATTTAGCATGAAAGCAATGCTTAGTGGACTCAAAATAGTCAGTCAGCTGCATTTTCATACAGAAAATGTTTCGTTTCAGTGCTTTGACTTATTCCTTTTTGAAATGGAAGACTGTAGTTATGGCAGGAGTGCTTGGTTTATCAGTGTTAAAACTGAATTCAGTGCTGGGAGCGCCTATGAAAAGCTAGGGATTAAAAGCATGGAGGAATTCTGGCTGACCTCACAGTCCCATGTTCAGAAAGTCCTGAAGTCCAGAGCTAAAATGCATGTAATAACCTTATTTTACTGTGTTACAATTCTATTCAATAGTTTTCCTGCTCCATCTTGCTCCTGTGTGATGCTGCAGGCAGCACCTATGTTTTGTGGATGTTTTCCAAAACAAATCAAGTCCCAGAAAGGAGTAATGAATTCCACATGCCCAGATTATTTACCCATCCTCAAACAATATAATTAGCAAGGTACACAGTGGTAATTATTCTGACTGAGATCTTAAAGGTAATGATGTAAAAAGCACTGCACTTGACATGCTCTTAACTAAATGCCACTAATAGGAAGTAAGAATTACACATTTACAACCCTAGGAAAATGCCAAAATCCTTCAGGAACGGGCAGTCGCTTACATCAACACAGATTCTTCTATAGAAGGTGAGTCTTGCATTTTAAACCTTACCTGACTTTACAGGTGTAATTTTTATTAGTTCTCCATGAATTATTTATTGTGTGAGATAGGCATTGTGGTGTACAGAGTAAGTGTAGCAAATACAGAATTAAGTGGAGAGAGAGAACAATTGAAATTTTCATGGCAATAGTGCCATCCATGAGCTGCAGTCCATGTGTCTGAGTCCAGAATGTCTCCTCTGGAGGAGTTTATTATTCTGTAGCATTCTGTATGTGAAGCTGTCTCTTAACTGCATTAGCTTTAATTTACAATTGTAGTTTTAATAAATGACAATCTGCTCTTTGTTCTGGTCACAGCTTCAGCTCCTTTCCCTGTGGAGTTATACTTTTTTTAATACAATAAATTATTATGATTGTAAGACCTCAGGCTTACACTTGGTGGGGGTGGGAGATGCTTTGGTGCTTTGAGCCAGTGTGCTCACCTTTGTTAATTGCCAGGACCAGGACTTTAAAAAATGAGCACTGAAAAATGTTTCACAAAAACTTATCCACCATTATCCAATTTACTGTATGCTTCAGATTATGAGAAGAATATGTCATTCAGGAATGCTGCTTAGAAACTGGCCTTTTTTTTGAGAGGGCCCAACACTATGATCTATATAAAAAATTCTCTCTGAAATTATGCTGCTCTTTATTACAGAAATACCCTTTTTTACTGTTTTCTGTTCTGAAATAATAATCAGAAGAGTCCTGTGAAGCTGCTCTGCATCATAACCTCAGTTATTCAGGGCATTACTCTTCCCATGTCAAATCCAACTTATTTGTGCTTCCTGTGTGTGAATAAAATGAGTATCTACAGGCATATTTAGGAACTCTTTTTATTCCTGTCAGCTAAAAATTTTGTCTGTCACAAAAGGATTGGAAAGAAAGAAAAGCCAAACCCAGTTTCTAAATGCTCAGTTGGAGCTGGGGAATAAGAAGGGTTAGAGCTGTTCTTTCATTTATGCTGCCTACATGCTGTGTAAAAAGTAGAGCAGAATTTCACGCCTAGAAAATCTCACGAATGAAATAATAGCTTTACAACTGCTTCATATTCTCACCATGGATTGTAACGCATATTTTTTAGTTGGTTTGCAGCCAACATGCTGCTGCCTTAACAATTTTCTTCTAAATCTTGATTATTCAAACATGTCTCTTGCTTTATGCATTGAAGAAAACGTGAAAGCAAAACAACTGGAAAAGAAGTGTGTAATAAGGAAAAGAACATCATGTTCAGTGCACTGGTTTAAGTATCTTGGACATCTCTCACCTGAGCATCCCCTGTGGACTCATAGCATCCATGTGCTCTGAAAATTATTTTGTTTATCATCATATGTTCTCCACAACACTTCTTTTACCACTTTTTGGACAGCAAATTATTTCTATTTATGCAATAGCAATTAGCAATGAAAAACTAATTTTAGCAATGAAAAGAAGCAAAGCAAGTCATTGTTTTGGGAATTTTTTTGGATTTAATTTCCAGTTTTCACATACAGACTCCTTGGAAGTATCATTAACATGATCTGGTATTTTTCCATCGTCTTGCTTTTTGTCTTCTGTTCAATGAAAGCATTGGGAAGTGTGTGAGTGACAAGGGCTTGTAGCTAATGAGGGATAAGTAGGCATAATTTATAGCGATGGGAAAGCTTAATTACATTACTGTGGATGTACTATAACCAATATATTATTGTCTTGTGGTGGCAGTAGCTTACAAAGTGAGACCATGCAGTCTATTTCTGTGTATATTCTGAGGCAAGATCGAAATTCTTGCCTTAGTCAAAAAGTTTATCTAAGAAAGGAGTGCAGGGTTGCATTGAGAAGACAATGGTGCTAGTGCATTGAGGGAAATTTTCCATGTCTGTGTTTTATTTTCAGGTAACTACACATTAAGGGTTGACTGTACCCCTCTTCTCTACAAACTGGTGTATAATCTGACAAAAGAGGTACACAATCAATCTATTTTCTGGCTTTCTAAGAATAAGCAAGACTCCAAGTTTATTTGATAAAATGGGACTATTGAATGATATCAGATTTATTTTATTGCTGTGCTGGAAGAATCTTGATCCCACCAAAATCGATAGCAAAACATCCCACCAGCAGTACACAGTCCATGCTCACAGTTCCTCAGTATTCCTAAAAGGATTGAAATGTGCCACATAAGTGGAATTTTATTTGCAATATAGAGTAAAAATAATAATAATCAAAGCAAGATGGTAAAACACTTGAGCAAGATCCATTCTCTGAAGTTATAAATATTGAAGGAAAATATTTTTGACAACGGCTAGCTATCTTTTTGTCTTTGTCTGTTCCCCTGAATCTCCTCCATATCTCACTATGCCCCTGAAATATGTGATAAATATTGAAGGATTAAGAAGGTTTTTTAAACAGGACTGATGTATGGATTTACATTATTTCAAGTGGTCTAACCATGACTCTTTCACCTCTCAGGCGACATCATCATAAGGCTGAAAGGCTGTGATCCATTAAAATGTGGAATTTTATTTGCCATATGAGGAATTAACCAGATGAGGCACCTGTCATGAGCCATTGCCACCATCCTCAGATGAGGATTCATCTCAATTAAGAGAAGGCAGCTCTGTCTGACTTAAGCAACATAGGCTCCCTGTAAAGGCATTGGGTAGAAACAGAGGCCTTTAGGATGAGATTCATTTGACCAAATGTGGTTGTCTACCTTTGTATGTACTGAAATCAAACTATTTTCCCCCCTGATCTTAAGTGAATTCTGGTCATTTGGTCCAGTATAAAAATCTGCCCTGTAATGGCACTTGGTAGGATGACTCCAGGTACCAATCTCCCATCCTGCTAGATGCATTCATCCCAAGTTACTTTCAAACACAGTACACTTTTACCACCTGAAATGCCATGGTTTAGATCTGGGGAATTTATCTATCCTATACCCATGATTTTCTTTTCTTTTATTTCTATGTTATATTTTCCTATCAATTCTTTCGATCTTAACCTTTCATCCTTGCAGAGAGAAGAAGCTGTGCTTTTCAAATATTAGCTCTGACACTTGGCACACTGAAGAGCATTCTCTTTTGTCTATAAAAATTTTTGTGTCCTTAGTGCTGCAGGGCCCTTGATAAAATAATTTACTTTCTGTCTGGAGTAAGCCACTAACTCAAGAAGACATTTTACTGCAAAAGATAAACAAAGTTACAAAAAAGTGCTCTGGAATAAAAAGAGTGCCTCTCTCTTGATCTTAACCATTCAGCTATTTCTGGTTTGAGTAGAAAACTTCCATTAAAGTACCATGCAAAGTACTTGAGACTGACTTGAAAAAATAAATGTCATATTCGCTGTTTAAAATAGCTGAAAACTATTTTAGCTTTCAACAGCAGAAGCATGATGTAAACAATAGAAAATCTGGTAGCCTTACCCCTGGTTATGCATGTCCAAAGGAAAGTTATTTCTATTAATATTAAGGTGTCCAACATCCAGTTATCCAACATCCAGACATCTCTTTGCTCCTCATTTTTTTAGCGAGCCAGGTCTCAGAAAGAAGTGTAGTGCACACATGAAGTGTTTTCTTTCAGAGAGTTCTGCATTTAAGAGTGGCCCAGTATAACATATGGGACATTTAGCTTTATTGGCTCTGCTTTATTGACAGGGTTTAGACATTTGCTCACCACCAAACAGTCTCTGCAATAGTTCAGTTCCACTGTGATTATCACTGATTCTTTTGCATTTATACTTAAAGAACTCTTCATCTTCTCTTGAAGCAGCGGAAAGCTTATGCTGATCCTAGATTTGGATCTAAGTCAGGGCAAATATGTTCTACTGTGTTTTCATACAACACTGTGCTCTCAGTGTTGTATGAAAAAGCTGGGCAATGTTTTTTACATGACCAGAGCTGTTAGAATAACATCTTTTCCAGAGCATAGTGTTTTTGCTCCCATATGTCAGAGTTCAGCTTGCTCTTATTAATGTGCATTTTTCACTTTAGCCCTAGGACTTGACCAGAGTACCCTGAAAATGACAGCAGCCAAGCACTTATTTCACAAAGTTGTTGTTTTCCTGCTAGCTGCTGTCAGAATCTCAGAGGTCAGAACTCTTTGAAATTTCAATTTGGAGTCTGTATGTTTTTCAAGACCAAATTTAAGTCTCAACAATATGGTGGGACCATGTAGGTGTCCATGAACATTTATGATTTGTATTTCAGAAAAAAAAAATTCCAATCCCCTGCACATCATAACCAATCTTATATTTAAAGGACCATGTCTATTAGAGGTTGTTTAACTGTAGGTGGAGACCAGGGCTGGAGTCTTGACTTATTTCTACTCTGCCACAGATTTTCTAAGAGCTTTGGTCAACTGATTTTATGCTCTTTCAAATATACTCTTCTTTGTTGGTTATCATGATGGCAGCACTAATACCTTTTCCATCCTGGTTACAGAGTTTTTGGGGTTTTTTTGAGGCAAGGGTGAGACCTACATTCGTCCATACAGTGTCTTGCTCAACGATTCCCCAGGCTTGGTTGATTCCGCTTGGAACTGCTATAATATGATTGGTTTGGACACCTCCTTCTAACACAATTCTTTTATACATTTTCTACAGAAAAAGCAGTCAAATTTTAGGTTTAGCCTTGTTAAGAGACTATTGCTGCTATGCAGAGCAAACAGGCTTGTTGTCATCTTCCCAAGCCTGCTGAAAGGAAAGCAGGCTCTGGTTTCTGGAGAAGCCCCACAGTATTATATATGCTATTGTGTGTGTACATGCACATTCCCCCTGTAGTAGATGAGCTCCAGGTAGCATTCTTAAGCTTTTAACCTGTTCTTCCTACTGTCTGTGGTTGGTTCCAAGTGCCTGTGAGAAGCTTTCCTTGTTTGGGAATGCATAAGTGTGTGTAACAAATGTCAATATTCTCTTCCCTGCGTGAACAATGCTGCTGGTTAAGAATGGGGAGCTACAAAGATCTCCTTTGATAATGAATCGAGTTAGAGGTACTTCTAATGAGATTAAAATGTTTTCCTCTCCAGATTTCAAGCCCTGATGAAGGTTATGAAAATAAATCTCTTTATGAGAGCTGGCTTGAGAAAGATCCTGCATCTGAAAATAATGCCTATCCCAGGTAAGTTGTTAATATGTTTGGGGTCTTTTTTACCCCAATATTTTAATCATATCATGGCTACTCACAAGAATTTTTTGAGATGTGCTATTTATGGCAGCAATACAAAACCTTTTAGCACAAGGTGACTCTCCAGCAAAATCTTTTATAGTAAAATAAAATAAAATTTTATTATTTTTATTTAATGGTGGTGATATTCCAGCAGTACAGTGAAATGTCACACTTTCTAAAGACCTTTTTATTAGTAGAAAAGCAATTCAAAAGCATTCGAAAAAAGCAGGGTGGGGAAAGACTTCAAAGCATAGTCATCTACTAGATGAGATAAAATCAAAATTGTTGGGATAAGCAAACAGTTGAAAGAAGCTGCCAAGAGCAGTAATTAAAAAGTAGTAATTAAAAAACTTGAGATAATTATTCCTTGTTTATACAATGGGTGTAAATGTGTTACATTACAAATCTGTATAAGGGTGTATTAAGACTTAATGTTTGAAGGTATTAATACTCCAAAACGCTCTTTCTGCCTGTGACTCAGGCTAAATTTTATTCACAGTGTGACATTACTGACACAAGATAAACAGAACTGCCCCATTTTGTGATTTGACAAAAGTTTTCTGCATGTTTCTGGCCCTGCTAAGATGAGTTTCTGGATTCATTAGACTCACTGAGATTTCTTCCTTTTGAAAAAGCTGCTAGATCCGATCTTTCTTAGTTGATGCACATAATTCCTTGCAGAAATGTACACTAAATTCAGCTGGAACAGAAGAAATTTCGTGAGGTTTGTTTGTTGGTTTTGTTTATTTTTTTTTTTTAACTGAGAAACGCTAATTATTCACCAGGCCAGACAAATAAACCTAAAACTTAACTTCAAACGTAAATATTTGAAAACAGAATGCTACGTCTGTCTGCTGCGGTTTTCCTACCCCTGCCATGCCACAGCTCCCCATCAGATGGCAGCGGTGGCCCGCCTGTGCCGAGAGCCGCCCGTGCCTTTCGCACTGGGAATTATTTATCGGTCTTGGATTCTCCTGCGGAATGTGCCAAGTACACAAACACATCTGTCTTTACACACACTGCTGCCCAATTCGTATTAGTTTGGAAATAGATGATTGATGTTTTAAGACGGCAGAGACATGTCTGGTACAATTTTATGGCTCCTGTGCAAAAAGTGTTTGTTTGTATTTTTAATGTCATCGCTCCCATAATTAGGATTGCTGCAATTAAAAGATCTTCCTAACAATATTGGATACTGAATCAGAGCGTTGGAATAATATCAGTTCAGTAATTAAGCTTGCCACTCATCTCGACTTTGATCCTACTAGTGTCCCTGATGTGCCCTTCAGAAGAACTGACCTCAATTCCTCTGAAAAATCTGCATTTTGCATAAATTACTACCATAACGGTTCAATAAGTGCTCTCGCTAAGATGTTGTCTTTTCTACATGCAGAATAAATAAACTGGGGTCAGGCAGTGATTTTGAAGCTTACTTCCAGCGACTGGGAATTGCATCAGGCAGAGCTCGTTACACCAAGAATAGGGTAAGCCTGACAGATTGCTTGAAGAAGTCTGATAGTGCTGAGCAGTCATCCTGTTAAAAGCACTCATTCATAATTAATAAAAAAAGCTTCAAACCATCGTTGACTGGTTTGTATATCAGTGACATCCCTTAATTTAGCAAGAAGCCTAAATGTTTGGAGAATAAAACATGTTACAGTGATGTGTATATTCTATAGGATGTCAAGTTCACGGAAAGGTATTTATAGAGTCTGATTGAAGGTGGATAGTTTGTTCCACCATGCTATTAATAGTCCTGTTAATATACAAATCTTCCATAGTTCAGGAACAGCCACACAAGGTAAAAAGGGGCTGTGATCAAGGACTTTGGCTAGCCAAACTCCAAACTGCCTTTGCTCTTGGAGAAGGCAACCTCTGTGCAATGGAACTGAAGACTGGTCTGTGTGGGTAGAGAGAAGGAAGCCTGCTTACTTAATCCTGTGCAACAGTCCACAGATTCAGATTGGATTATTTTTTTAATGGGAACACACAAAAATGAAGGATAATATATTGTGTTTTGTAGCTAATATCTTTTTTGATTTGGAAACCATACAAAACATCAGAGTCATAAAGTGATCAGTACATCTTTTAACTGCAGTCAGAATGCAGGGCATTGACAGATTTCCTTGCTCTTTTTCAGAAAGCGGACAAATTCAGCAGTTATCCTGTTTATCACACTGTGTATGAGACATTTGAGCTAGTGGAAAAATTTTACGACCCCACCTTCAAGAAACAGCTAACAATTGCCCAGTTACGAGGAAAACTGGTTCATGAGCTGGCAGATTCCCAGGTCATTCCATTCGACTGCAGAGACTATGGAGAAGCCTTAAAAGGATACAGCAACAGAATTTATAAATTAGCAGAGAAGCACAAAGAGCAGCTGAAACTTTACAAAGTATCATTTGGTGAGTAACAGCCACAGGACTGTTTCTTAGGTGCATTAATTAGAATCGTGCAGAGACATGTCACATCTGTCATAGCTCTGCAAATTAATTCCTTTCTTTCCTGTTTGAATTTTGCTGTCACAGTAAAGAGCCTCTAATTTTTTTTCTTTTTCTAACTACAACACAGTTTTAATGCATTATTGTTGATAAGAGTGTTGTAACAATTTTCATGCATATTATTAATTACAGAAATTATTACAGTGCTCGTGGGCAGTCAAGGACCTCAAATGTAGGACAAAGAGGTACCTCTTTGTGAAGTGAGCCTGCTACCCACTTCCTTGCTTAAAAAAATAGACAAGTCAAGAGTTTATGGTAACTGCTTGGAAATTGAGGGACATAGGTGTCCATTCCTCTTCATCCAAAACTTGATCTGACCCTGGAGAGCTTCACCATCTCCCTCGGTGCCTGACTGCCATTTTTAAGCCACAGGATCACTTTTCCAGCATGAATACATCCATTTGCTGAGCACCTGAGCACATTACTGCAGAGCCCGTAAAAGTAGTCTAAAGCAGCAGAGTGCTCTGGATCCCAAGCTGTGAGACCTTCCACAGTCATCTTCTATCTCCCCTTTTTTTCTTCTTTTTTCCTTCCTGTCTTGATCACTCCTTGTGTTTCTGCACCAAGGAGATTTTTCAGTCAGTCCTAAGTCACTTGCTATCTGATGACCCCATGATTTGGAGATATAAACCACCTTTTGGAGATGCAGTCCTTGTTTGCGGTATGTGAAACGTTGTAAGTAACTCAAATTCAAACCACATTTTTGGGAAATTAAAAATTACATTTGAAATGTCATGTAATGGTTTAGGTGAAAAATTGTTGACTATTTTGAAAAGACACCCTTTTTTTGTAAAAAGGCCTCTTGAGACAGAGGAAGCCTTGTGTGATAGATCATCTGGTCTGAGATTCTGTAAAACACAAAGAGTTATTTCAAAACGTTCTCATGTTCACTGCAGCATGTCTTGTAAGATCAAATCTATTTTTTTTTTGTGGTAGTAGAACACTTATCAAAATATCTGTGAAATAATTTATTTTCATTGTTTTGAGTTTCTATTTTTAGATTAAAAGTTGCACAAACTACCTCCTGACCAATGCATCTATTCTCATACCTAGAATCTAAAAAAAAAAATCTTCTATTTTCAGCTTCTTTTTTATCACCCAAATAACACTGAAACCTCTCCTTAATAACTTTATAAATGTGCCATTTTGACTATTTATTTTACAAGGCATGTTTTTCAATCTTATTTTCATGGCTCTTTTCTGATGCTTGATGAATTTTAAATTATTTCTTGAATGAAGCTATAATTTTTAATTTTTTATTTATTCTACTACACCAGAGTACATTAAATAATATAGGGAGGTTTTACAATACTGTGAAAATTAAAGTTTATTCCACCTTTCATAGAATTGCTTCTTGACAACACTGAATGTCAGAAAAATTTTAAGTCTAAATCTTATAATTGTCCTTTAAAATAATAGGTTAAGGTTTTTATTTGCATTTGGATTCACATTTTAGCTGTTCATCTACAACAATGAAGGCTGGAACCTTTTTTTTTTTTTTTTCCTAAAATATGTGCTTGCAGTCATATGCTATCAGGAAATAATGTTTTCAAGTGCGGGAAAAAAGAACTGTAATGTTTTCTAAAATAACCAATATTGACAGCACTGAATAGCTAGTGAACATGAAGTTGGTACATATTTTTCAGATGATGATTTTTTTTTTTTTTCCCTCTCTTAAATCCCCTCCTACTGCTTCTGAAATATAATCTGCAGCTGCAGTATGGCCATGATGTCAGCAGGGCAGAACTATGCCCCCTGGCAAACTTAGAGCTCTTGCCACAGGGTTATGTACAAGTGTGAATTCTCACCCTCAGAAGGCGATGTGTCCCTCTGAGCTGCAGTCTGTAAACAGCTTGCATACATAAAATCTGTGCATCCAACTGCATCAACTAAACAACAGTACTAAGACAAGAAGAAGCAAGTGCAGGCTCATGATGAATAAATAAATTTGCTAGAAATAGAAGAGCAAATGAGACTGAGGAACAGCTTTCAATTGGCTGGGAACAGAAAGCCTGTCACGTGAAATTGGGTGATAAATCTATAAACAGTGAAGGGATAATAGTTGCCAACAGAAGACTGCATTTAGGAGATGATCTAATCATATGTCCAATCTTCCTGCGCAATCGAAGAGAAGATACTCTGGTTTAGCCAAAGTTTTCTGAGACTTGTGGGCAAAATGTACAAGTTTTAAACTTTCCTTCTTTCTAATTGAGGTGAGTTTTGGTGGGGCCAGAAGTTAACCTCGGAACATCCACCTGTGATTTATTCTACAAAAATTACTTGCATAAATTGATACTTTTCCCAGGTCTGTATTAAATAGAGCCTTCTGCAAAAAAATAATCACAGCTGCTACTGCCATTAAAAGGAGTCCTGCTGCTTCTCTAACTAAGTTATTCCACATGTGTCAGACGTACTGGGATGGGGCAGGGCAGGAAAAAGCAGCAGCCATTCCTGCTAGCCTGCCTGCACACAGTCAGGCAAACCCCTGGGATCTGAGTGGCAGTGCTGCAGGACAGCACGGAGGGACGTGACAGAGACACCTCCCGTGCCACAATTCCAGCGTGCAGCAAGCACAGCACTTGGCTGCTTTCATCTGCTGTGTCTGCCCCTGTGTGCCATGACAGCTGTGCCTTTTGTGCCTCACCTAGCACTGTTCAATGCATGTATCACACTCTCCTGTTGTGCTGTCAATGGGACATCTTTCTCCTAGAGCGAAATCCCGCTGTTCTTCCACAGCCTTCTGGAACAGCTGGTATTTCTGATGGAAGCCAGGCCTTTTATACCTGAGCACTGCGGTGCATTTGTTAAACAGGAAACAGCAGAGCTCTCAGTTTGCAACGACAACCAATTTTTTGCTTGCAAAGCAGAGGGAAGATGGATGGCTATGAAAGCTTTACCAAGCACTCTGCTTTACTCTTGGTCTCATTGCAAAAGGTATTTGCTAGTAGTGCAGTTCTTTAAAGTCTGCACTAGGTAAACCAATCAATTATGTAAAGAGAACAAAATTAATGCTATTATATCAGTAAAACAAATGTAGTACTTCTCCCATTGGGCAACTGAAAGGTATATTTGGCTTAGTAAATACCATGAAGTTGTTCATGTAATCCTTCCATTCCTAGATCCTCTTTTTTCTGCTGTGGTGAACTTTACAAAGGCTGCTGCTGAATTTCACAGGAGACTCGAACAAGTTGACAAAAAAGAGTAAGTCAGGAACAAAATAGTTTTATACATATGTATATGTATGTATTTATGTCCTGGTTTGCCTTAGGTACCCAGAGTGGCAGTTCTTTATTTCTTCTACTACACAAGGATTCTATCTGATTAGTGTAGAACAGAGCTCTGAACCCTGAGACAGGCAGTATCTTTTAAGATGAATTATCAGATAACAGAATGTTTCCTGTGATTGATAGTAAGAGCTGTACAGCTTATTACTAGTATCAGGTTGTCATTATAATTACTGTAATACATGGAAAGGCAGGTAGCAATGAAAGAGCTGGACTGAGATCTCTATTTAAACACCTACACTTGAGTGTTGTAGGTGATGCCAGAATTTGTACTTTCAGCACACTTCAGAGACAGAATATCTGAGATATCCCTATGATATTGGAAAGCCTAAGGCCCCTTCAGGACTCCTGTGCCCTCTGAGTGCAGTGACTGCAGGCCATACCAGTTGTGTTTAGGCAGCTGAATCCCATCCTTACTATGTTACTGTACAGGTTAGAACCTGTCTCTTATACACATCTAGCAGGACTCCTGTGCCCTCTGAGTGCAGTGACTGCAGGCCATACCAGTTGTGTTTAGGCAGCTGAATCCCATCCTTACTATGTTACTGTACAGGTTAGAACAAGACTATGGCTATTTGGCTTATGGGTGGACACCAAAATTTAGCTATCTTCATCTATGTAAATCTCAGTCTTCCTCTCCCCTCTGTTAAGTAGCATCTTTCCAGTGTCATTTAATACTAAGCAAGTATCTGACACTCTCAGAAAGTTTCCTGCTTTATTTTGCATAGTGTGAAATGTTGTTTTCTAACACAGAAATGTCAATTCATTAAAACAATATGGATTCAGCATCTCCATTTGCAAAACTACTTCTTTTTTTTGTGAACTGTAGACCACACTTGTCTTTTTATTTATTTTTCTGTCAAGAAAAAAGAAAAAAAAGAGAAGAAAAGTGCTTTAAATGAAACTGGAAGTCATGTTTCTTGCCTGCTGTGCAACATTTCTCTGTCTCCCTCTCATGCAGTTCAGTTGCAGTGCGCATCATTAATGATCAGCTGATGTTGATAGAAAGAGCTTTCACTGATCCTCTGGGCTTGCCAGGAAGGAAGTTTTACAGGTGAGCCTAAAAGTTTCTTTACCTGCTGTCTAAGGCACTCTGCAGCTGACTGGTCAGTTGAATTGCTGTATAGGCCTAACAGGATTTAGAGGTCAACACATTGCTTTAAGTACAATCCAGTGAGTAGTGAACTTTGTTTATAAACCTTAAGGAGAACTCCTTGGCTACCTCAGTCTTGTGGAGCCAAATTCCTCCATTTTGGCTTTTTATCAGCTGTGGTTAAGCAACACCATTACACTCTGACTTTTACTTGT
This sequence comes from Parus major, assembly GCF_001522545.3. NCBI lineage: Eukaryota > Metazoa > Chordata > Aves > Passeriformes > Paridae > Parus > Parus major. Next base: position 79,432,763 of record NC_031768.1, on the reverse strand, counting down.
AGATACCTAGTCCTACTAGGTACAACTTGCACTTGTGATTGTCTACAAAGTGAGGATTGAGTGAAGAATAAATGAACTGTATTGAAAAAAAAAGGTGAAAAGGGTAGAGTAAAAGGGAGACAACAATGAGAACAGATGTGTAGTGAGGGTGAGTTGAAGAGAGAAGCTGAGAAGGGAGAGCCTGGAGAGAATTGGAGAGGGAGTGACCTTTCAGCACAGGAAAAAGGCCTGTGAGCTGTGCTACAGAGCACCATCTGTCCCAGCTTTGGCTGCTTCTATAGGTGCTCCGAAAAGCTTAAACCACAAACTACTATATCCTTTCTAGAAACCCAGCGCTTTTATCAGGAACACCTGACAAGAAGCTGGCTTTCAGTGTCAGGGGTGTGAGTACCTCATTTTGCTCTCAGTATCCCCCTTTTCCTATCAACTGGATATATCTGACTCCCTGATAGATGGTCTTCATGCCATGCCAGAAGTCCTTCAGGCAGGTGGAACTGGGAATCACACGTCCATCCTCCTAGGATAAACTGTCATTCACTCTTTGAGAAGAATGAAGTAATTTCTTTCTAGAAAATTTCTTGTTGGCTGTTGGGTATCATTTGGAGCTGTCTGGGTTTTTTTATTATTAGTTCTTACTTGCTTGCAATGATTAATGTAATTTTAATATTTCTTTTCATTTGGGAGGACTCTTTCACATGGTGTAAATGTGCTTTGATGCTTCATAGTTAAAATCAGTCTAAGAGCAGATTTGCAGCTATTCATTATTTAGGAAAAAAATCTATACCAAAACATAAGATTGATATTTTGTGCAGTTCTGATCCAATATGATCACTTCTTTTCTGGAGACTTCATGCTTTTCTCAAGAATTCACCCACAGATTTTTTTTCCCCTTCTTTTAAATTCCTTTCCCAGGTAAGTAATCTGCTGACCATCATGCAGCTACTTAGTTGTTTTTGAGGTTCCTATTCCATTTCTCACCACACACCTATAACTAGTTTTACTCCCCGTTCCAGACTGTAAAATTACTTTGACAGGTTTTTTTAGCTTCCATTTTCAAAAAGTGTAAAATGATTTTGTTCCTAAATAGACAAATGTGTCATCTCTTCCCAAGGAGAAGGCAACCTGACCTAAATTTGTGCCCTTTCCAATAGCTTTTGCTCTTGGAACAGTTCCTGTTCTTTTAAAGACCAATTTCCTGTGTATTTAGTAAGTTCTGATCTTCCTGGAATTCACAGCTGCTTTATGTAGTACACATAGAGTGAATACACACCCCATTAATAGTTTCCTTTCTTTAGGATAATTGCCTTTTTCTTCTTTTCCCACAGACATGTTATCTTTGCTCCAAGCAGCCACAACAAATATGCAGGAGAATCCTTCCCAGGAATCTATGATGCCATGTTTGATATCGAAAGCAAAGCTGATCAACACGAAGCCTGGGAAGAAGTGAAGAGGCAGATTTCCATTGCAGCCTTCACTGTGCAGGCAGCAGCAGGAACACTGAAGGAAGTAGCATAAGATGATGGCTTTGGAAACTCACATAGCGGAGTGTGGCACGCAGAGTTGTCAGGCTGTCACAGAAGCCCAGTGTCCCTTACTGCCTGCCCCACCTGAGGCTCCAGCCCCCCAAACCACATGGGAGGTGAGCAGCTCTGTGTGTCAGAGAACTCCTGAGCTAGGACTTGCTGCATCTCTGGTACCGACAGAACTGTAGCTTTATGAACAGCTATGCATGGAAGAAAATTTGGTTGTGGGGAGAAGTGGGAAGTAGTGAAGCAGGAACTTCAACTAGAATTTTCTGGGAGATCTGCCAACTTTGAGGACCCAATGTTTTGGATGTACAATTACAAAAACAATTATTTGCCAAGCTACTTGCAAATTTTGTCCATAGCAGTGATCAACAGGACACCTTTTGAGAGAAAAAATACTCAGCCTGTCCATTTTTCTTGTTCTAATAGAAGACACCAAAGGCATCCCCGCACTTCAGAATCTATTCTGCGGGAGCAGTGAATGCCCTTTACATTTGCTTCCTTTTCTTAAAAAAATATAAAAAACTGACTTTCCTACTGACTCCCAAAGCAGTATTGGCCTTTCTTGATAATCAAGGAAAACAGCTGCTTATATGCAGAAATCCAAAAGTCACTATGCATCTCCTTCCTTTATTTCCACTTTGGAAAATAAAGATTTTGGGGTGTAACCAAAAGCTGACCTCCATGCTCTTTTTGGCAGTTGCACTTGTTCCAAACCCATAGCAGCTTTTGTTCCTATCTTTTCCTGGGCAATCTTTTTTCATATTTTTTCCATCTGAAGGAGCTGGAGGACATTGTTAATATTAACAAGCATGGGGCTTGAGATAATCTCTTCATATAAGACCTGAAGAAAGTTTTTCACCAGGAGCTGATTTTACATTCAAAGATGAACTGAAATGTATAACAAGGCCAGTTGTACACAACTGTTTAATTTGTATAAAAAGAGAAAAAAAAAATCTTGATTCATTTGCCCTTTATATTTCTCATCTACATGCTTTAAAACTAATAAAACCAGAAGAATTTTAGTGAATAACATTCCATCTTGTGGGAACTGACACTTACCAATTTCTCTTTTATGTAAAATATACTACCATTTTTCTCACAACCATAAATTGCACCAGGTTGTGGAAATATTTTTTTTTTTTTATTTTTTTGGAGGAATAGAACAGATGTGGTACTTAAAAAGGACAGAAATAGAGAGGCAGGACAGAGTTGTTCTCATCTGAGATTCCTTGAATTCAAACAAGGGAACCAAAACTAACTTCCTGTGGGAAGTTGTTTTGGGGGGTATATGCCACCAAGAAGAAAAGTTTTTACTAGCATCACTTCCAGTAAGCCTCCATGACAGATGAGGAATTGTGTACTTGTGGATGGTGTTTTCAAAATTTACTGTTCAATTGCTTTTTGCAGATCAAGCCTCAGGCACATGAGGAAATTACACTTATACAGTACATGGCTCTTCTGCTGGGAAATAGAGTACAAAACTGACCTTGCTAGCCCACACATAAGAGACAGGAGTAGTTGATACTGGGGCACAGAACAGGTGATTCTCTTCCTCTGCTTCCAGTTCTGAAGTCCCAACTGAACTGGGATGTGGGCATGAAGGTGATTAAGGGCTGCAGTATCTCTCCCATGAGGGCAAGACTGAGACAGCTGGGATTGTTCAGCCTAGGAAAGGGAAGTCTCTGGAGAGACTTTATTTACAGCCTTCCAGTATCTAAAGGGGCTTCAAGAAGGCTGGAGAAGGACTGTTTACAGGGGCATGTAGGGGTGGGACAGGAGAGACTGGCTTCAAACTGGAAGAGGGTGGGTTTAGAGTAGAAGAAATTCACTGTGAGAGTGGTGAAGCACTGGCACAGGCTGCCCAATGAAGCTGTGGATGTGCCATCCCTGGGAGTGTTCAAGGCCAGGCTGGATGGAGCTTTGAGCAACCTGGTCTAGTGGAAGGTGTCCCTGCCCATGGCAGGGGTGTAGGAACCTAGAGGATCTTTAGGGTCTCTTCCAACCCTAGCCATTCTATGATCCTATGAACAAAGGCTACATTTTTGATGTTCTCTTTACTTTTACCTAAATGGGGACACTCAAAGTTATTAAGTTCATCTCTACATCTGTAGGTGAAGTTATTGCTTAAAGATATCTTGTAATGATGTGACTGGCACATAACTGCACTGGATTTTTTTTCCCTTTTCGTCAAACTGTGTGCCCTTCCTGTTCCATCCTAACTTTACATTAACTCCAACAAGCAGTACTGAATGTGCCCCCAAGGGAAGGTTAGGATATCAAGATGGTGGAAAAAGCCATTAGTGCCTCTTCCTTATGAGTAGCAGCCAAATTTGGATCTGTCAGTGGTTGCTGCTGCAGGATCATCAGTGTAAGGCAAACAAGGAGTTGCCACATTGAAAGAAAATATTTGATGAAACTTCCTTCTTCCTTCATTTACAGAAATGTATAAACCAGCAAACAAATGTTTCGCCAGGAAACATAACTCTTTCAGTGGTAGCTAGCCTTTGAGGTTCTGTACTATTACCTTGCTGCTGCAAAAGAATATAGCATCTCTCCGTGCTTCCCTGTGCAGTTTGAAGGTGTAAGAATAAATTACAGCTCCCAGCAGGCTGAATGCACAGCTGGCATTGATTGCTTTGTTCCTCCTGTCAACTTAATTGATAACTGCGCAAATGTGAGATTCATCATGACCAGCTACATCCTGCGAAGTATACAAAAGAGATTAAATCTATTTCCATTCCTGTCTATGAAGTTCTGCTGAGGGAGAGCGATAGCCAAACCCTTATTTATAAGGAAACCAAACCACTTATAAACAGTTTATACTAACTAATTTCCACAAAAACCTTTATTCCTGGTATTGAAAGGGTCAGTTACTCAGAGCTCCAATTGCCTTTCCTTTCTCAATGAGCAGAATCTTACGCTCTACAGATAAGCAAAAAAGCCTGTGTTGCTGTCCCCCAGTCCAAGGTATAGCTCTGCCTCCCCATAGTTCTGAAGTGTGGAAGGGAATTTTTCACTCTCTCTTTACAAATGGAAAACACTGGATCACCTACTCTGTCCTTGCCCAACTCCATTTGCCCAGTTCCTTCATTCAGCCTGGTTGAAGCAATCAGTAAATCTTACAACTGGGAGAAACTGACTCTTCATCCTACACTGGAGCTGCAATACAATCTGACAAAATTAAACTTGGATGGACCAAGTATCATTTGGATATCTGGGTTATCAATTGCCTCTTTAGAAAATCACTTCCAAAGGGACAGTGCCTGGAAGTTTATTTCAGCTTGGAGAAAGTTTTAGCAGGACCTGTTAGAGTAGTACAACAAGTAATAGTTTTAAACTGGAGAAGGGTCAATTTAGCTACAGTAGGATTTCTGCAACGCAGGTGAGAAAACACTGGAACAAGTTGCCCAGATTGATGGTAGATGCTCTATCCCTGGAAACATTCAGGGTGAGAGTTCTGAGTAACCTGTTCTAGTTGAAGGTGGCAATGGGATTGGACTGGATGGCCTTTAAAGGTCCCTTCCAACCCAAATCTTTGATCCTATGATTCAGATTATTTTATGGTTAAAATACTTTTAGTTTGCCTTTTTTGCTTTACTAAAAATACTTCTAGTTTGCCTTTTTTCCTTTCTTTGCTAAAGAAATCTATAAGCCTATGTGCTGAATCTCCAGGTGACACTGTCATACTCATCTAGGGACCTCTGTCTGCAGCTGGTAGAAATTGGATATACTCACCATGACCTGTTTTTTTTCCCTCCCTAAATTTCTCTAGTAACATTAATGGGATTTCAGTGTACAGTTAACAGTGCTATTCAAAAAGCTGAATGATTATGAACATCATGAACTTCCCTATGGCAGAGCAGAGAAGAAAACACTAATTAAATGAAATACAGAAAACTTGCTTCTGCTGTTTGAAGCAGAACCAAAGTGCTCTGTTCCTTACTGAACAGCACCTGCTGACAGGAAGTGTCCTTAGGGAAACCAGTAGGAGCTGAATTTAGCAAGCAGTCTTTAGTCTTTGTTAAGGTAAAAGATAGTTCCCATTACACCACTGAGACTTGTGCCAGTTAGAAACTATGAAGTCAAGGATGCTCCTGTCAGCATCAACAGTGTTTCTCCTGATGGATGCTGCACTCTTAAACATCTTCAGCTTGGGGAGCTCAAGGAATCTAGGAGGAGGAGGAAGAGGTGGAATAAGAGTGCTTTGTTAGGCACCTCATGCAGGAGGGGCTGGACCTGGTTCAAATAAACTCCAAACTTGTTCCAACTTTTAATTAAGGGAAGAAAATGGGAGAGGCAATAATAGAAAAGCTTTTCACAGGAGGGTATCGGATAAGAATAGACTTGCTAAGTTTACATGGCACCTTCCCCAGATGTGCTTTGCTCGCTTGCTGACAGCGCAGCTGACATGTTCCTGATGCTGCCATCCACACTACTTCCAAACTTGGCTGTACTTTTTAGAAGGAAACCCAAGTCACAGTTGCTGGACACAGCGACTGTTGTGACAACACACCCTTATGTAACCCGCAAGAAGCAGGAGCTCAGGCAGAGCAAACATGGTCAGCTGCAAACACAGAGCACTTAAAGATTTAGATCTCTGTGGTTGCTCATACCTTCAAATATTTCTGGAATCAACACCCCCCGCCAATGAAGCACTGCTTTTGCTTTCTCAGCTCTGTCTCCTAAGCTGTATTTCCATACTCTCCACCAGAGCCCGCAAGCCTGGACACCTCCTGCCTGCCCTAAAGTTCTCTTCAGTCTGCAGCACACACCATATTATCCTGGCAGTAGCCTTACAGAGAGTGTGGGTACTGACAACAGTGATAGTGTTGTCCACTGCCATGGCAGAGGAGTCAAACATAAACATCCTATCTTATCACAGGCAGTAAGAAACACACTTTGTAAGGAAAGTTCATTGTCAGTATGCTCAAAATCTTAACTGTGTGATGAAAGAATGATTAGTCTCTATTATTAAAGAAAAAAGGAAGAAAGGATAGTACAACTCTTTCAATAGACAAGCAGTTATAATATTCATGAGCTGTTTCTCTTTCTGGAATCTCCATTATCCAGAAGCGCCCCTTCTCCAACCATCCCATGTCAGTAGTCCTCTATACCACATTGCATGCCAGTTTTCATGGCCCCTGCACGTATGCCTCTGCAACTTGGCACTAAAATCAGAAGCATGCTGCTCTACACAGTAAACCTGCTTTAGTTTTAGTAGTTATATAAATATGTCTACACCAAGAAACTACAGAATGAGAAACAAGGTAAACCAAGTAAGACAGTAGCCACCTGGACATGAGAAAAGTTTTAAAAGCAGAACAAGCCAGAACAAAGCTGCAGGCAGGTTAAGAAGTTCAGACAAAGCAAGTCTGGCAGGCTCTGGGACCCTGCAGAGCTGGAATGAAGCTTCTGCCATGCTACCAGCCACGGGAATCCCCTGTTCATAGAACTGTCAGCAGAGACTGGCAGCTGGGGATGTGGGGGAGGCCCCAAGTTTTTTAAGAACAATCATTAAGGACAGATATTTATCCATATATACGCTTAGTGTCCAGTCCTGGTAAACCTGAGAAATTGATTAAATTAACCCAGCTTTTCTTTCTGTATTTTCAAACCACCCCTGCTCATCTACTTCAGCCTGACTGGACTTTGGTTTTGCAAATATTATCCTTGTTATCTGCAGTCCGATAAAAAACTGCCTGGCCTGAGGACCAGATACTTGTATAGGATTCAAAGTGTAACCGCAGGATTTGGCACGTGCCTTTGAGAAAGCATTACACTCTGTTTTGTGCTAAAACACACAGAATATGGAGAAGCTCTGGCAAAACCAGCTCTCTCACAGCTACTGCTCAGTCTACACAAAACTATACTTACAACATCAGTGAAGAACACCTGCAATGCATGGAGGAAGAGGAATGACATACAGAGCCGCATGTTGCAAATAGTTACACTTATTGAAGTACTCTTATGGGAGAGTTTAAGGTAAAACATATGGGCATTATATAATACAAATGTGAAATACAAAAACTCATTAAAATTACACATGGTTTAGCTTAAGAATGATGCACTCAGAATTTGGGTATTGCCACTAAATCACACTGAATTTTTGGCCTCTTTTCAGCGTGCAAGTCCTAACCATACCCATGTCTTCAGGTAATGTGTGTCAATACAACTGTTTAATAATAAATGCAACAAATTTAACTTGGTGTTTTGTAAAGTAAAATGTTGTTGAGGAAAAATAACAGCAAAAGAAGCACTGACCAATGCCACTGTGCTTACACAGCAAGGAGGTGAACCCTTATAAAGGTACGTGAGGAAAGTATAAAACACTGTCAAGTTTAGCAGTTGGGAATGTCCTTAGCATGTCCTCTCTGAATTATTTTTCAACAAACATGTGACAATCCTTCTCTTAAAAGCTTATTTTCAACTACATTTCAATATCCTCCATCCATTCATTTTACCAACCATCTCTTCTTTACATTTGTTAATTGCTCTTGAAAAGCACAAGCATCCCACTTAAGTTACTCAGTAAAGTTAAACTCTGGTAACAGAAGAGCCAACAAGCTTCCAGTTCACAAAGCTGCAGTTAAAGAACATAAACTACCTCTTTATTGTAGGTTTACCTCTTTATTGTAGGTTTTGCTCTTGAGTAGACACTCAAAATGTTAACTGTTTTCACTATGGGCACAACATTTAAAATTTGGGTTGTTCATGTACATAGCGATATAACCTGATTACAAGGCATTCCCTTGAAAAAAACCCCTAAATTAAGTCCCTTGGGGTACAGAAGCACACTGTATCAACTCTGTCTCATTATACACAAGCCTGATTTCCAATTAAGGAGGAACAAATTAGATTAAGCACATTAGGCTAGAAGCACATTAGGTTAGTTTTCTCCCAAGCATGGAATTCAGCAATAATATTGCAGTATAAATATTTATCATAGGTTTAAGTCACATTTCAGAGAACAAGGTTTCTGGACCAAAAATATTTCATAAAGCATTGTAAGGTAACAGATCTGCCTCCAGGTAGCTTTAAATGAATTTTGTTCCAATGCAGCTTTCATTAAAATTTAACAAGGAACTAATTTTTCAAATGCTTGTTTCCAGTAGGTAACAAAAATATTTTACTCAAAAGGATACTTCCTTTTTTTGCTTAACACTCATTTGACTGTAGATTAGTTTGTAATGTCTGTGACACCTTGGTTACCCTCTGGTTAAAACATCTACCCAAACTTTGGGATAACACTAGCTATTTATTACCATAGAAGATACCAGGCTTCAAGAGGTGAACCCTTTTCTACACTGAGCGAATGCCAGAGGTTTTGAAAAGTATCTTCTTTTCCCAAGAAACCAAAAAAACATCCAAGCAACAGTACCTTCAGCAACTTTAGAAACAGACACTGTATCTAGAATTACTCCACTTCTATACAGTTTGTGACAGCTCAAAATTCTTGGACTAAACTATTTCTATGAATGAGGCAGCCCCTCATCTCGGTAACCACACTCAGATTTCTGCAAAACTCACATATCCTCACTGGGGTGCAGCATCAGAAAGCAATAAGCAAAGCAAGGAACAACAGGTGGGGGAAAACCCCTTGGAGATGCAGTTTTTCTCCCATGTAGACTCACATTTAGAAAATGTCCACTTACATTTTACTTTACCAAACATCTTGCCAACTAACAGGGAAGTTCTCACTCATAACAAAAGGAATCAAAAACCAACCCCAAATGCAACCAGCATGTAATAAGAATTTTATTGAATACATTTAGAAAAAAACTAGAGCATGAAGACATGAGATTAATTGCTGTAAGTTTTATGAATGTGCAGAATCAAACAGCCATGCGAAAAGCCATCTCCTCTTCAACTGTAATTCAAGACTCTTATAATGGCAAAATTATTACCACCCTAAAACAGTGTTCCAGACACATAACTTACTTTAAAAGGATCTCCTTCCTGAACAAAAGTAAAAAATTTAGTAGCAACTGGGAAAGACCAATCATTAACAGGTACAGTATTTAATCAATACTCATGCCATATTTAAAGAATGCAAGCCAAAAATGTATCATTATGTAGAATAGGTATTTTTTTTCCCCAAGGCAAAATTCCTAGTAAAACTAATTCCTAAACTACTGAAATGGTGACTTGATAATGTACACAATCCAGAATACCATCCAATGGAAGATTTTTTTGTCAAATTGTGTCAGTGCCATGTATGACCTATGAGTCAGAGTAGGTGATCAGCCCTGTGCTTAGCAGTGTATTAACATTTCACATAAATTCCAATTCCTCCAAGAAATGTTGTTACAGATACAAGATCACAGAATTGTTAAGATTGGAAAAACCTCTAAGATCACCACCCACCACGGTAGCACCACCACCATGTTCACCATTAAACCATGTACTTAAGTGCCACACCCATGTTTTTTTTTAACAGCTCCAGGCATTGTGACTGCACTGCTTTCCCTGAGGAGCTTGTTCTAATACCTGACAACCCTTTCCATGAAAATCCTTTTTCCTAACATCCAATCCAAACCTCCCTACCACTTGAGGCCACTTCCTCTCATCCTATCACTTGTTACCTGGGATGTAATGTTAGGTATGAAATACGTTATGTTAGATAGGAAAATGGGCTTAGACATGAGGGAAAAGATTAAGATTTCTGTCATAAACTTGCACACCCATGCAATTTTTTGTATTATAAAGCAATCGTGAAGGTGAACTTTCATATGCACCTGGACAGTCAGTTCTGACTCATGTAACATGCTTGTTTACATGTGTAACATGTAAACCCATAGTGAAACACACTACAACTCTTAAAACACTTATTTATAAAAATATAGTTAGACTGTATCAACTTAATCAATTTGATAAATACAGCACAACATCTGAAAGCATGAAAAAAAGGATAAATTCAATGCCAAGTATTCCTGCTCATACTAGTTTGCAATTTAGTATTGTATTATTAGACAGGGGAAAGCCTGATGCAAAATCACTTTGCTTACTTGACAAGTCTTGCTTTTGGGAAAGTATCAATCGTGATTGGTTCAGTACACTACAGCTGGCCTCACTTTCTCTCCACACTTACCAATAAAAGTTACAGCCAAGCCAATATTCCATCAAAGTGTCTGCTACCATTATGCATGTCAAGATGTCACTGCATGAAACACGAGGATCAACCCTTGGTGTGTTGAAGCCTGTTGTGAGCAACTGCTGAAAACACATGAATTTAGTGAGTGATGCAGCTCTTGCAGCTTCAGGATAGATGCAGACATATGGTTATAAAAAACTGCTAAGAATTGCTGCAGTTAGTTCATGGCAGTCCAGGCCGTCTGAAGGTTTATCTTTTTATTTTGAAAAGCATCCCAGGCGATAGAAACTATGCTGTTACTGTAAAATCTATACTTTCTTGACTAACCAAACCTGGTGGAGTTTTTATGGGTTCCTTAATTTGTTTGCTTGCTTTTTTAAACAAGTAAGTTTTAAAAGAGGTTGTACTGCCACTGATGGGGAGAGTCGTTATAGAACACCTGAAGTATTGTTAGCATTGTGCTGAAAGTATGAACAACAGGAAAAGAGCAGGAGGAATGCATAAAAAGCAAAAGCAAATTTGGGGACTGTGTTTACAGGAGCGTTCTCCCTTTTATGCCAAGGTGACTAAGCTACCAGCAGAACATAGTTTCAAAGAGTATAACAGTAGTTACAGGATCCCAAAGACTGAAGCATTCACAGCAGATGGTCCAATCATCCACATTTCTCTCCATTTAGGGTTTAGTGCACTAAGGCAGAAGACAACTTACTTAAAAACAGAAATTCTGTTTTCCCAAGGAATTCCATTTTTCATGCAGCTCTTTAAAATGGATTTTACATTATGTAAGCCTACTGCACATGAGGATGCAAATTAAGTGAAAATATGTTTTCCACATTTTTTAAACATATTTAGGATATTTATATATCCATATGGATAGACAAATTTGAACTTGCTTGTTAAACAAGAACTTTATCCTGGCGTTTAAGCACTGCTAATTTTGCTGTCCAAGTTCAGAGTTCTGCACACACAAACACAGACGGCATGCTAGTAGCTACAGCTATGTAGAATTTTTTATCTTCTGATGTTCTCAGTGTCATACTAATAAGTACTCCACTTGTTGGTTCAGAACACATCAAGGAACATCTGTTCAATTTTCAGAGGACCACTTGGCAGGCACACATTTTATAAGCTTGTACCCTATCACTTTGTAGTACCTGACATTTTCAAATTAAAAAAAAAAAAAGAGGAAAAAAAAGTCATTAATAGAGGTTAACAGAATCTATACAGCAGAACTTAGAGCTGAAATTTTGTAGAAGAGTCCAAGGGAGTATGAAACCATGCTTAAACTAAGTAGTCAACAACAAAGGATCTTGAAGTGAAGGTAGAGAAGCACCAAAACAATTTTATATATGCATTTGTATATGTTTATCACCAGTGTTACTTTCTTTGTCTTCAGGGATGGTTTCTTTGGTAATGTATTTCCTACTACTTTAAGCATGAAGTAGGACTTCAAGTACTGTTAGAAGTTTGGGCTCAAGTCAAGTCATACTATTGGAAAACAGCAAGATTCTTAGAAATCTGTTATTTCACTTCAGAATGCCTTTACTACACCCTGTGTTTCTCCTGACACAATTCCAGGTCTGCCAAGGCTGGTAGATGAGCATCCATGCATTTTAACAGTCCACAAGACCTTTTGTTTACATATATATGATTAGGCACAATAAATAATGGTGTGCATTTTTTATTACTTTTATAGGAAATCTTTTTTATTTCAGCTGCAAGCCAAAATTAAGAAACTATTCCAAGCAGAACCAGAAAGCAACCTTACTGTGTGTGTGGCTGCTTGGATAAAAAAAAATATTAAAAAAATCTAATTTTTAAGCTATCCTGTTTTCAGCCATGTACCTTTACTGATGAACTGAAAAAAAACTAAGGTATTGATTTCTAATTATGGTCTGCTCAAAAGATACAGTATCCTTTTAAAGTATTTTGATTCAAATGTATAATTACTATTTGAGACAGACATTTTAAAGCATGTTGTTTCTCCCAAGATTTGTCCTGTATATAACTACAGTTTTTAGATGACCATCCCTGACCATCCTCAGAGTCAAGAGATACGCACATCTATAAGGAAATTGTTTTACCAAGACACCTACAGGGTGTGCTGGCTTCTCCTATATATCACATATCAACCTACTTTGAAAATCTCAAAACTCTTCTCAATGTTGTAGAATACAACAGACTATATGTTCTAAAGGCTGTCAAACATATACAGCACTTTGGTTATTTTACAACAGTTTGTTGTTTGCATACTCTTCACAGCTGAAATGCTAAGTTATATAACCATTTCCACTGTCCATTTACTTTTATATTTAAATAGCAAATGTAAAAGAGTAAAACAAAAAATCCCTTCTTGCCACCTTTTTTTAAATTTTAACGTGATCTGCTTTGACACATGAAAGACAGCAGGAGTCAGCAAGTACAGAAATCCTTGGAATAATACCAATTATTTCATCCTTCCACAGCCAACAGTATTGAAACAAACCTTCATTTCAGAACACGAAAGTCTACAACTTCATATTTCTGTTTATGTAACCTTTTACTTTAGAGGTGGAATTGCATGCTAATCAGTTCAAACTCAGCTTTTTTTTATCTGCATTACTGTATGCTTCTTAACAGTGGTGAATTTAACACAGGCAACTTAATGCATCCAGTCTAAACAGAACAGCTGAAAAATAGAGAAACCCACTGTGAACAGAGAGCACATCTACTGGGATAGCCAGTGCATGGTAAGGAAGGTTGCAAGCAAAGGGCAATAGCTGTTTACTCTAAATTCCCACAGAGACATTGCATCTAGCATAAACATACCCATGGGAACAAGAGCAGAAATAACTGTCACCCATTCAAGTTTACACCCCCATTTACTGTGCGTCAAATTTCTTTCTAAAAGGGAACAGATGATCTAGCATTAAAAAAAAAAGAGATCTATATAAAAGTTAAATATTTGATTACAGTAGCAAGTCACCACTTCATCATGGGAAATAACTTGTCTCTTGGAATCGTTATTGATCCGAACCCTCCTGTTTTGGTTGTGTGTTGGATACTGGTAACTCCAGGCTTGCCCATAGCAGGGGCTCTGCTTTTCTCATGGTGAGCTCAATCTTCGTAGCAGTCATGTTCACATAACTCCTTTTTACATCAATCACCTGGAACAGAAAAGGTGTTTCACACTTCAGTTTAACAGACTGATAGATGTTGGGGAATTAATTAAGGAGTACCTCATCATTAAATTTCAGTAGATGTTTATTTAGGTAGATGAAGATTCCTCTGGTATCTTGAAAAATCAGCTGTTTCCCATTCCAGAACTATGGAATGTTTATGACAAACATATTCCTATGCAACTCTAACATATATTGGCTATCATACATAAGCAAGGGTTTTCTGCAACACTGCTACCACAGTGTTGGGATCAAAAAAGACCTTGGACGCCCACCTTCTATACAAAGCAGTGCCCATTATGGTGTCACACTGGATCTCCTGGGTCTTTATATTCAGATCTGAATGTACTTAATGTCATGTAACGGAAATTCTTTCAAAAAACAGAGTAATGAGGAAAACTTTGAAATTCCATTTTGAAAGAGAGGAAGCTAAAGGCTTATGTCTTGACTTCCTTCTGCGATTTTTTTGTTTGTTTTTTTTGTTTGTTTATTTATAATAGAAAACATTTTTTTATACTTACTCCCCATAACTTCACACTGCGATGAAACTCCTTTTCTCCTTCAAATACAATATGGATATTTACCTTAATAGGAAAAACAATAGAAAGTAAGGAAATTTTATCATGTTAATAAAACAACTGCCACCTCAAGCATGTTTAAACAGAATATACCATGTTAGGACTTGGATCCTACAATGATCAAAGTGATAAAATTGTCCCTCAGAAATAGAAATGAGTATTTATTTTAATAGATTTTGATGCAGTTGCAGTCAACAGTGACCACTGTTAGTTTATTGTTTAAATAAAGGAATCAGAGAAGCATTTTGACACCTGTTTAGTATTAGCAGCTGAGGAACAGCATGTAATGAAGAATGGTATCAAATTTAGTCAAATGCAAGTAAATGATAAATCTATAATTATTTATGCATATGGTAATGCAAACCCATCACGCTTGGGTTTTAATTATGGAAGTAAAATGAAAGATTTTTTTTTTTTCATACTGTATTGCAGCTTTTAAAAAACCCACACATTAAAGTGCAGATGTCCAAACAGAAGGGAGGGAGAAAAAACCTATACATACTTGAAAAAGCACAAATGCCAAGAAAAAGCAGCTAATCAAAGAAGAGTTTTATGCTATCTCTGCCTTGTAAATAAACCTGAGCAGATTTTCCTAAGTTCAAGTTGCTGATCCTAAGGTAGAGGCTCACCATTGTGCTATTAGCTTCTACATAGCTCAGATCAGGGACGGAGTTTTTAGCGTATACAGAAATAGTCACTTCTCCTCCAGTCTGGTGCCAATCGTGCCTGCATGGAACTACTTTTGTACCCTGCATAAGGAAAAAAGTTACACAAAAAAAAGAATTAGAATTATATTGAATTTTTTTTTACAGCATTAACAGCATAAATTCTCAGGACTTTTTTTAATAGCCGATTAGCATAGCTAATAAAGGACTATATTTCATCTTCACAGGAGATTGCAAGACTCCGCTTGCAATTCTTTTTATTAAGTATTTCAGTATCTCCCTCTCAAACAAACTACAGCATAAAAACTGTTACTTGGTGGATCAACTTCCTTTCCAAGATTACAGCTAGCCAGCAGGTTACAAAAACAAACTGAACTAAGAGAAAGGATGCCGTAACTCCTGGAATGCTTCATATTCCTGAGAAAAAAAGCATTACCCTCTGTTCTCTGATGCAGAAAAAGTAAACTGTGAAATAACCTTCAAAATAAAAACAAAAAGTTAAAGTAAAAAGCCCCCTTGTTGGATAGAAGCCCATTATCTGAATACACATACAGTTAATATACACATGGTTTCTTTAAATGTGGGTAAATTCCTTACTCTCTTTTCATCCACTTTCCTGCTTTAGGCTCACAACTTCAGCTTTTTTTAATCCCTACTTTCTTCACTTGCAAAAAATTCTTGAACAAAAATACAAATCTTCAAAGCAAGCAATTATATGACACAAAGGTAGTAAAGGATTTGTGAAATAATTGCTCTAGAATGAGGTAACAAAACGACAGTTTTTATAATATACCTCTATTTTCTTCTGTTAAACATTCCTGATGTTTGCAGTATCAAACACATTTTTCCTCAGCAACAGACGATATACTCATAGCAAGAACTTTGCATTCACCTGTATCCAGTGTGACCAAATAGTGCTTTTCAAGTGTTTTGGTCCATTATTATATTCTATAATACAAGAAACAAGTATACCTGTACACAGACTACTTCACGCTCCATTTCTTAGTCTTCCTGCTGTGCACAGTATCCTCCACATTACGTCAGAGGTAGTGATCTGTAATAGCTCAACTACAGTAATAACGCAATCCAGCTACCACCTACATTTCAGTATTCAAAATTCACAATGGCCAGTTACAGAGTGCAATCTTAATGCTACTTACTGCATCCTTTTTAGTCCATACGTGTGCGCCTCTTGTGCAGCCTTCTTGAGCTAAAAATGTATTGAAGTCAGAAGTTTTTCTTTTACAACAGCTCCAATACTTCATCCTTGAAAGTTTGCAAAGTAATTAACAAACAATATTTAGGACACTATTTACTGTGAACATTTAAGGTCTTTCCTTTATGCAATATTTCTGTTACTTTAGTATACCCCCTTCAAGCACTGTCGTTTTTGACTGAAGAGGGAATAATACTGAATAAATCAAGACAACAGCTACAAAGAAAGCACAAACACACAACAGACTAGTTAAAAAAACCTGAAGCTAACTGAATACTAACCCTTCACAGAACACAGGTATAAAAACGGAAGTTAGCTGAATACTAACCCTTCATGGAATATAGGTACACCAGAATGGTATATACATACTTCTTCTGTGCTGTGTGGTCCTTCGTATGTCTGGTGGGACAAAGCATTTAAAGTATATTACTGTTACAGGAATTGGAACGAGATAAAAATTCAAACAAAACATAACAAAAACCAGAAAGATGGTATGACAAAGCTTTTGGGTAAATAATCTATATCTAATGGCTTGTTCTAGCTTTTCAAAGTAACCATTCAACCTTCCTTCACAAAAGGTTCTCTGGCACTGCTAAGAAGCTGTACTTTGTGTTAGTTCAATGGCACACATCAATGGTGACACCATCTATGCTCATAAAGCATAGATCCTCAGAGATTTGTGTCTTTAAAATACTCTGAGCATTCAGAGAAAACAAGAACTTAACTTGAAAGTAAATTAAATTCATCATTCATAAAACACATGGATTCTCTAATGAAAGTAAAATAAACAATATACAACTTAGCCACTGAATATCAGTTCTTCCCAACACAAAGACTGCCAAAGTTCTCCCACCAGAACTTCAGTAGATAATGCAAAATCTGCCAGGTAAAACAGCTATTTAAATCTTACTGTCCCATTTTGCACAACACAAGCGTGTCAGTGTAACTTTCGGTTTAAATGACTATGTAATATAATGACTAATTTTGGTGCTAGAAGTGTTAAAACAGTGACTTTAATTCTTCTTGCAGGAAGCATTAACTGTTAAGATCTGTAGATGCTTCTGATCTACACACAGATCATCAAGAGCAACTCAAGTGTTATCAGTAAGCCACCGCTCACCAATATTACATTTAAGCTGTAATAACAATATTGCAGTTAAGCTGAAACACATCAGTACCATGGATTTGACAAGCTCACTAATTAGTAGTTCATTACAGGTTTAAAAAAAAAAAATCTTTGACTTTCTGCAAACAATTCACATTTGTCCATACAAAAGTGTGTTATCAAATGTGCATTTGTTAAATCAAATGGACTTTGTGCCTTTTCCAAATTAACTCATAGCACACAAAACCACAAATCTGCTCACTTAATAGCCGAGCGGCTGGATTTAGAGTACAACTGAATCGCTTACTTTTGAACAGCCTGCATTTTTACATGCCGTCCCAATCTTGATTTCATCACTATCTTCCTCTGTAAACAGAATATTATTGAAAATAGAAAATGAATTGTATAATCCACTCAACACTTTGCTTTTATTAAGAACTAAAATGAGCCAAGGAAGAGGTTAGAAAAACCTCCCTCTTTGAGCTTCTATTTTCTGTCTGACATTGAAATCTGCCAGAGAGGTACAAAGAAACATTCCAAAAGCTGTATTACCTATGCATCAAATTCTAGGCTCTATATCTTTACACATTTTAAGTGAGGTAAATAAGAAAAGATGAAGAGGATCATTACAATCACAAGGGAAGAGAACAATCATTCATCTTGTTCAGTTTTGTAAAACTAAGAATGTAGAAGGCTTCAACTGCTGTCTATAAATACACACAAGGAAATAATTTGGATACCATGGAAAAAGAAGAGCTAAATTAGTTTGGCACAAGAACAAAAGAGCATAAAATAGCCACAAGTGTAGGTTGAAATTACGAAGTTTCTTAAGGAACGGCGTAGTTCTGGAACCAAATTCCAAATAAAACGTGGGAAGAAGAAAGAGGAAAAACAGACAAGGGAGAACCAACTAGTCTTCAGAGGAACTTCACCAATTTATGAAGGCTTTATATGATACCATCTCTGCAACAATAAGGAGTAAAGTTCATTTCTTGGTAACTTTGTCAGTCACATATTCAGAAATGGATGTTCCCATTATGTCCATTCTAACCACGAAACCTTAGAAAAGACCCAGTTCAAATAATGCTAAGAACAATGTACTGCTCCTGACAACCAGGTCTCCATGTTACCCACATCTGAACTTCAGCCATCATTCCCTGGACTGGAAGGCATTTCCCAGATTATTAAGAAAAAGAACTTCATTAGAGGAAACTATCACTTCAGGAACGACAAGATCAGCACAGCATTTATTTGTGTGACACTTAGCGTCACATACCTACTTAATCTCCCTGTCTCCTTACCTCTTCTCCCTTCATTTTCTGATGACAGTTTCAGTTTATCGAGAGCTTGTTTCAAGGAAGCTGACACTTTCAGCTGCAAATTTGTCATTGGCTCATCTGGGCTAAAAAAGTCCAAGTATTAGTGTCAACTTACTTCATGAGAAAGAATTTATAGAAGACAAAGCAGCAACTTTTAATCTTCCTACAAGACTCTTCCTTTCAAACCTCTCTTCAAAAAACAAACTATATTTGTAAATGCCAAACCTTACTGTTTATGAAAAAACAGACAAGAAACTTAGAAGGCAGTCTTGGCTTTCAACAGGAAATCCTAAATACTCTACAAAAATAAAAATAAATCAGATACTAAGGAATCTAAATACAAGCACCCCAAAATTATTTTTATTACTGTTTAAAATATTTAACACAGCTTGTAGTGGTACTTTAAGCTATGAGGTTATAGACTTCAATTTCTGCTTCTTGTGGATCTAAGTGCTGAAAGATCAAGTACTCCTTTCTCATAACTGGAATTATTTTCTCTTATTTTGAAGCTTAAGATAACATCATCATCGCTACCAAAACCAAAGTCTTCTAAGGTTAATTTTGGAATTTCTACACTATATGAAATGTACACTGAATAACCGAGCAAGCTTTAACTTGGCCAACTGACTACAAATTTGGAAAACCTTAAGTTTTATATACCATACCTTGGCCTCTTAATTGTTTCCAATGGTTTTGGTGCCTGAATTATATGTTCTTGAAATTTAGGTTTCAGTTCAGCTAGCTCCTTTCGTTCAGAGGTAGTTTTGACTTCTGGTTTAACAGGCTCAGGAGGTTTCTCGCTGTTATGGAGACCTTTTGTACAGCCCTATTGTGGAAAGCATATGTTTTTATTTATATATAAATGCAGCGTGGTTCATGTGCATTAAGAATTAACAAAAACTGCAAGAAGTTTTCTTGACTCATTTCTTCAGCTCCATCTTCTCCTTTAGCACACTCTAAACCCTGGCTGCAAAGGAAACCATACCACTGAGGTGGAAAATATTCTCATTTTTTATTCTCAAAATAATCTAATTTTGGATATAAGTTTAAAAAAAAAGTGCACACTTTCTGTAGTCAAGCAAATCAGCAATTAATGTTGACCATCCCTCTTTATTAGCAAGTAATTCTATCAAAACCTCTTTTGATAATTTTAACAATTAAAGCTTGAAAATGAGCATTAACTTCAGCATTATATGAAGAAAAATGGAGCATATAAGAATTAAGACAGTTTTAACAAGTAGGCTAACTTAAAACATGTAAGCACATGCACCATTTAATATTAATCACTGTCACTTGACAAGTATGAAAATTGTAAATAATCAGGAGTACATACCACAATGCTTAAGAAGTCAGAAAAGTCCGTTGTTCTCCTCTTACAACATGACCAACCCTGTGAACATTTTGGAATAGAAACAACACAGGCATGACTACCAAACTTGACAACAGCTTAAAAAACCCAAAACATTTATTAAATTCCTCTAAAAGATGCGGCACATCAAAATTAGCAATTGTTTTCTATCCTTCTGTGGATAATATTATCATCTTCATTTTTAGAAGCCAGAGAAGTCTTCTGGTTTGCTGATGCTGCCTTAATCAGAAAGTACAGTAAATGTGAGGCAATACTTCCCTGACAAGTTAGGTGCCAACTCTGTAGAACAGAAAATAGAACTGTTACTTTGTCTCATCAAGTAACATGTAAGCAAAACAACAAATACTACACCTGAGACCAGGGTGACCTGTGGCCCAATGTACAGGCCCTCTTTCAAAAATGATAGGGATTTTTTTTTTTTCCTTTTCTTGAACACCACTCAAATCTTTTAATTGCTTATTTCCCACCAACAGAGCTGGATATGTGCATTGCACAGCTATCCAACTACATCAATCAAGAGCACTTTTTATTATATAAACCAGAAATTCAATTTTAGAGCAAATTGCCTTGCCACTGTGAATAATATATCTTAGAACTCAAAGAACCATATTAGAGGCAACAGTTTGACTAATGCACCACCGCTTTGAAAGCTTAAGTGGTGCAACACAATGGGTTTTAGGTAGGTGGCTCTAAAATACCCTCAAAATATTAACCATTTCTACAGTTGTGGAGACAAAAGGTTCATCCTGCACACCTAGATTATCTAGAACTCATAGGAGGAAGAAAACAGCTCATTTGCAATTATAATAAACTTTTAATTAGGTCAAGAGGCAGGATAAGGAGATGGGGGAAAGTGGTGCTTGTTTATAAACAGTGAATATGTAAGATTATATAAGTAAATGTAAGTTTTTGAGCTAACTGTATAATTTCTCTCTTTATAATTATGTAGAATATTTTTGCACTGTACTGAGTACAGCTATAATTTTGTAGATAAAAAATTACCATAGTCTAAGCAACTGTACAGTATTTGATCTAAGATTATTTGCGGCACACAATGACCGATTCTGAAGTCAGATGCTGCAATATAAGCAACAGCTCACAGTAAACACACTGCCCAGCACAAATACAGAAGCTTTCACAAGGCCAAAAGACACCACATTGTTGGGATGAGATGCACTTCCAGTAGCATCTAAGTAACAAGAAAAAAAAATCCCCACTCAATCCCCTCAAAGCTCAGCTAAACAGCAGTTTAGTGCTCTAAGAAAAGTCACTTAGGCTACATTGATATTAATAAAGTGCCAGGCTTCATTTTTGGACACCAGATTTCTGACTACACACAATTAAATTATTAGAATAATTTCCTGTACTGTTTCAGCAGTTGTGTCGCAAATGATACCCTGTAAGCACTTTGTATGCATCCAGTAGATCCTGAAGAGGGAAAACACTTTAGCACAAAACCAAGGATGGGCTGTGCAGTTGGCTTAAGCACTGGAGATGTGCCATAGGTATATATGACTCATCATTGAAGATGCAGCCCAAGAATGCTGGACAGCTGCATAAGAGGCATGGGTGACCAGTCACAATTTAACCAACATCCTCATTTGGTTGATTAAATGAACATGACTGTTTTTTACAACAGACAAATGTCACATACACATTAGTGCACTGGCCACATTAGACCACAAGCAGCTGCTCTGAATTCCAAGCAGGTTAATTAACTGAAAGAGTATGAAACCTCTCAATGGCTCCACAGTCCTATTTAGAGGACCTAATTAAACTGGTGAGAGACCTAAAGTCAGTCAATCAACAGGAAACAAGTCATCTAGACTTGCATGGCATTTAGACCATATGAGTCGAGTTTTTCATTTCTTTTTTAGGAATGAGTAACTGTGCTTTTCTAATTTCATGGGGTTGATCATGATGGACTGAACATCAGTTTCTCAATACTGAAAGATCTGGAATGAAAAAGATGAAAAAACAAAAAAGATAGTCCTTAGAAGGACAGTTGCATACTTACTTTGAGAGCATCATGAAAAACAGGCACACCTGGATGGTATGTGCATGAACCTAGAAGACAATGATTATTATTAATATTAAGGCATACCAAGGATCTTTATTCATATGATTACAAACCCAGCAAAAATGCCACATTTGCAATTCATGTACACTGTGAGGCTGCCCCACTTCCCCGAATGCACATCATTACTCAGAAAAAATCCAGATTCCACAGAAAAACCTCTCTGAGTACGTATATTAAACATAAATAATCAGGTCTTCTTTCTCCTTAAGTATTATACAACATAAACTAGAAAGCAGGTTCTAAGACAAACTACTACTTCCACATGCAGCAAGTGGACCATCCCTGACTTTCATCAGTAATCAGGCCTTAATGATAATTTTGCAGAAGAAGGTGACCCAATGGCTACCTGACAGATAGAAAATATTGCTTTACCACTTCAAATACATCTATTTGAACCTGATCAGAGTGTTCTATTGACAAATATTCTGCTAAAAGTCTCTGAACGCAAATCATGAGTTCATGATTTTAACTGTAATTACCTTGTTCTTTTTTCAATGTTTGTAGTAACCTAAGCCACCTAAGGACTTGAACTCAAAGGTTAGTCTTCCACATGGACAGTTTTGACATGTCAATACTATTTATTGTTAATAGATTCTGTACAAACACTACACTGGAACACAACCTCCATTAATGAAAGTGTTTGTATTTAGAGATGTTTATCAACATTACACAGCTGTTCTCTTTTACTTGTATTCCTTTCACATGTAATAAAACTGCTCTGATTACATAACTTCTCAGTGACATTTACTGCATGGATAGTATTTTACTGACTTGACTCTAAACACTATCTTCTAGCCTTTAAAACAAAATTAGAAACACTTAAAATTAAAAGTGACACAAACAGTAATAATGCACATAATAGGAAGCTAAAGAAAAAATGATAAATAACTTCATTAGCAATCTGCCCACAGATATTAAATAAGCAAAAACCCAACACACACTTGATTGTTTTTATCTTATTTATAAATATGTAGATTTTAAAAAAAATCTTGTTTTGTATAATTTTCTTTGATTTTATATTCAGTGCCTAAGTCTAAAGCAGTAATACTGTCCAAATATGCATATTTTGGGACATTAGTCCTTCAACAAGATTTACAAATATATCCATAAACCTCTACCAATTCCTTCAGTTTCAGGAGGAAAAGCTAATGCTGGTAAACATCACAGGAAAATTAAATAGGAGAAAAGTGGCTATTTTGAATAGACCAGGACTTGACTGTTAAATAAAAATAAGAATAGAGGTTATTCTTTTCCAAAAGTATGAAACTATGTCATTAGAAGCATCATGAGGGTAAAAATAAACTGTTTTGTAGCAAGGACTGTATCTGAGAAGACTTAAATGACTATTTCCAATTCTTCACTAGAGAGATGCTGTTAATAACAACCATTTCAGAGACCAGAACCATCTCATAATCAAGTAACTCAGGGTTGGCTCAAGGCAGACACAGACAAGTGCCTGGCTGTCCATCTGGCCAAGGGCAATCCTTTTTCTTCACTCCCCGAAGCCTGCTCTGCAGCAGGTACATCGTGGAGCAAATGACAGCCCACTTGTCTGCTGCCTCCTGAGGGCCCTGCATGCTCCACAAGAGAAGATGCCAGGACAAGGAGCTCTGCAGTGCCTCAGCAGAGGCAGCAGGATCTGTCCACTGAGCAGCCTGACCAGTATCCCTGCTGGAGGACAGTAAAAACACCAGCTCATCTGCACTCATACTGAGTCCAACAGCTCTTATCTGACACGAGGGATCCCTTCTCACACTAGGCACCAAAAACTGGGAAATTAGGATACAAGCAGACAAAAGCATAGTCTAGTTCTGATTTGTATGAGATCAGATTGCTGCAGCCTTTGGTTGCTATTCTACATTTTCACTGAATAAAAAAAACAAAACAAATTACCTCTCCACTGCTGTTAATACCTTTCCTTTATCAGGAAGACCGAAATCTTTCAAAATCATTTTTTCTAACCATCAGATAATTTTGGAGTACTAGTACCAAAATTCTTTAAGGTTTTTGTTTTCGTTCGTTTGGAGCTTTTTTTGATGTCAATTTCATAGCCAAACTGATCTTACTGTGAACACACTGCTATCACCTTACTGCTACATCTTTAAAGCACTTTATTAGTAATTTCATTAAATATCAAAGTGGAAATTTGTAGGGGTCACCCAAACGCAAAACCTTGTTCTCTGTAGCAATCTGTGAATAATTACATTTACCTTCAGAACTGCTTAGTTTAGGATATAGTGATTTCACTGCATGTTCCAGACAATTACTGAAACAAATTTCATGGCATGACATTGTTTTCCCCAACCTGAGCACCACAGAGTTAGTATATGGCCATGCCAACCTGACCTAGTTTAGTACAGCTTGATCACAAACCGTAAAGAAGTGTTACTTTTAAACGAGTACAGATCACCAAGTCCTAATAGGATTTTTTCCTTTCTTTTCAACAATATATAACCTCATCTGCTTTGCCTTTTGGGGCAAAGGGGTGTAGGGGATGGTGGTGGAAGAAATCACTAAATGTAAGGATTCCACAACTGTGCTTGCTTCTGCTGTTATTACCATTAGCAAGTCCTACTCAATATGGTTCCCCTCTCTATGCAAAAACACATAGCTCAGAAAAATAAACACTCTTTATAAAAAATAAACACGGCTCTAAACCACAGAAAATGCACAGGCTAGAACATGTTAGCCTACTTCTAACCCTGGGGGTCACTAAAAATTTAATTAACGCAAAGAGAGCGTTCTAGAAATTCAACCCACTGAGTTACTTTATGAGGCAGGTGAAGGAGAGCCTTCTGAAAACTCAGATCACCCTTCTGCAGCCTCTGCAGAATTATGAAACCCCAAATGACAGAGCTTTAAATATGTTTCACCGGGAGTCTTAGCACGCACAGGAGAAGCTCTGCAAGCGCTCAAGGCACTTGGGAGAAGCAACACACGTGTGCCATTCAGGCACATTTAATTACCTGCTGCAAGTCCACACAGTTGAACTTAAAAAAATTAACAAAACCAAACCAAGCAAGCAAGCAAAAAGCCGCTGGTAACTGCGATGAATGCAACCCCCACAGAGGCCCTCAGCAGAGGAGCCTATGCTGGCCCTGAGAACCTCTGGCACAGCTGACGGCGCT
>NC_031768.1:79290420-79407270 GCF_001522545.3 Parus major | reverse complement strand
GGCGAGCATGCGGCAGGCGCGGGGCCGGGCGGGCCGGGCTCGCCGCACCCCGCACAGCCCCGGAGGCCGCCCCGCTCCCCGCGCTCTCAGCGAGGGAGGCACCGCGCCTCGGCCCCCGCACCACTCTCACCCTCCGTGTTGTTCTCAGGGTCGAAGCGCTGCCCGCAGCCCCGGTTGTAGCAGAGCAGCGACATGGCCGCGGCACCTCCTGCCCTGCCGCCCGGGAGAGCCGAACTCGGCGGAGCACGGCGGAAGGAAGAGGGAAGGAAGGAAGGAAGCCGGGCAGCAGCACCGGGGGCGGGGCAGGTCCCGCGGCGGAAAGAGCCGGCCGGAGCCTTCCGGAATCTTCACGAAGCTTCGGGGGCCGGCGAGAGCTGGCGGGCGGCGGCGCAGGCGCCGCTGCGGGGCCGCGGGACCGCCGAGTGACTGGGCCCGGTAGTGGTGCCGCGGCTGTGGGGTTCGGCCCCGGGAGAATTCTGGCGTGCTTTCTTTGTAATTTTTCCTTTTATTTTTATATTTTTAAATTACTATTTTTTTTCCTTTTTTTCTTTTATTTTTCCTTCCATGTGAATTTGATTTAAAATAAATGCTTGTGTGTATGTATTAAATGGCTGTCTTATCTGCACTGAAGCGCAGATACCAGCATCAGAAAGCTAATCATCAAAAAACATCTATGTTCTCTTAGTTCCCTGAAAGTTTACCTGGATGCTTCTCACAGCTGACCAACTTCTATATACTCTATAATGTGTGTTATACAGGTTGGATTTAAAATCATAGACTAGTTTGCAGTGGAAGGGACCTTCAAGATCATCTAGTTCCAGCCCCACCATGATAGGCAGGGACACTTCACCGGACCACGGCACTCCCAAGTCCCATCCAACCTTCCCTCGAACACCTCCAGGGATGGGGCATCTACTGTCCCAGTGCTTCATGACCCTCACAATAAGGAATATTTTCCTAATACTGAGTCTTAAAACTTCCTTTTGGTTTGAAGCTATTCTTTCTCTTGTCACTACATGCTGTTCTAAATACATAGCAACAGACATCTACATTTCTGCATGCAATTACAAACTGATTCCTTATAGCTAAACGTATTTTGCACAGCTTTTAAAATAGAATTGCCTAGGTACAGCATATGACAAATCCTGAAGCATGCAGAATGAACAAAAAAAGTGCTTCTTCAAAGGGAGTTTCAGGATGCAAAAAGAATAATCAGGAGACTGCTTCCGATGTAGCCCTGAATGTCTGCAAACTTGTGAGCTGGTGCCTGATGTCTGCTGGCATCTTTTTATGTGTGTCTCACATAAAGATATGCATTTGTTTGAGCCATTGAATACTGAGTGCTTCCTTGTGATCTGCAATTCCCATTGAGGCCTCTTGTAGTTTAAAGCAGAAAAAAAATCCCATACTCTTGCTATTTACCAGAAGCATTTTAACGTATAAATGCAAGCGGTAGTAAGAGTTTTGAAAGAAAGGGGAGATGTAGAAATGCTTCTCTTTCTATACAAAAGCATTTAATTGTTTCTTTTTGTTAGATGTCTTATAAAATAAGTAGAAGATCATCAGAGCTGTTGCATACAGGTGTATGCATGTCATTACCACAAGGTGAAGAACTGTTCTTAAAACCTAAAATTCATTCTCTTTCCCTTTCGTTGAAAGTGCCACATGAAAATAAAATGTGATTTATATCCATAAAATAAGTTTTGTGGTATTTCTGTGACCGTGGTTGCATTTCAGCCATAGCGTGCAAGCATGCATCCGCTTTAGAAGGAGCCAACATTTTGTTGGCTTTGTGCAATGCAAAAAAAGTTATGTTTTTGCAGAGGCAGCATCGATTTCTGTTCAAAGAATATTTTTTAAAAGTTCAAGAGGAGTTATTTTAGCAGTGTGGTATTTACTGCAATAAACTGTAGCATTCCTGTGACGTTGGTAATGGAGTTTGGTTCTAACACTCAGAGGAGACTTGTGAAAAGAAAAATACAGTCCATGTGTTCCCAAAAAGTATCGTGTATATTCCCCACCTAATTGCTATCTCATTGATATGGAGATGTGCCTTTATATCTTCTAGACAGAAATCAAAAAATAATGTATTTGCTTCATAATTCAAAATTCTACAGCGTGTCGCATTATAGAAAATTCATCTGAAAACTCAGTTTGTTGTTAATTTTAACACACAGATCTCTAAAAGTTACCGAGCTGTATCTGTCATCTTTGTAAGTGATGCTAAATAGAATGAGGTTTTCTGTTTCACGGAACACTACAGAAGCAAATAATGGTTTGTAATCAGCTCTTGAAATTGCATGTATTTGGCTGCACAAAACACTACAAATTGACAGTACATAATTCTAATCTCACAGAAGTCTGCGCAGCTTCAAAAAGGCATTTTCAGTGCTTGATAGGAAGGAATGAGAGGCTTTCAACCCAGTTTTAGAAAAACAGAAAGTAACTTGTTCAAATAAGATTTAGATAATCATCTTGTAGGCATGATGGACTTAAATCTAATTTATTCCTGTATATTTTGTGTAGAAATCTTTCATTTGAGATTCAGAGTGATAAGGAATAATGGGCTAATGGATGATCACAGCGTTTTGGTTCCCTAGAACTTAAAATATGGAAAGTACGTAGAAAAATTTTTATGTGTTTTGTCCTTTATTTTCAGTTGCAAAGTCTTCCAGAGTTTTGGCTTCCAGAGTGTTAGACAAGCTTTTATGGTGCCTTTAGCAATTGTATCTTGTCCTAGGTTTTATAAGACATCTAATCTGAGAAACAGTGAAAGATTTGTGAGTGTAGGCTTTTTATTTTAATTTTTTAATTATATCTGTTCTATTTTTCTCATGTCAGAAATGTTATGGTTAAAAATTTTTTTGGGAAGCAGTGTTCGAGAATATATGCTCTGGATTTTATGTATGTATGATAGCAGAGGAATTTATATCCACCCCCTACCCCCCCCCCCCTTTTTTTTTTTTTTTTTTTTAACTGAGATAGATTCTGTGCAATGATTTCCCTGAAGAAAGCTGCCCTGAATTTTTACCAGTTAAAAGTCATTTCATCTCATCCATGGTTAATGGGACTTAGGTGTATTTCCAAGCATTGGAAATGGCATAGTTTCCCTGTAGAACTGGAATCTCTGTAGAAGCAGGATGTTTCAGTTGACTTCTCAAAATGCAGAATCTTTGCAAATCTGATTTGCTTGCCAGTTCGTTGGGTGAGGAGTCTTTCATCCTGGAGTCTTCAAATCAGGACATTGTTCATGCAGAGCTGCTGAACATGGGATTGCAAAAAAACCCCCAACTAAACCAGTTTTCAATAAACCTGAAGGAGAGTGAGGAAAAGGTTTTCAAGACTCAAGCTTCAGGCTAGAGCTGTTGTGTCACACCACAATATTTTTGCTGCTAATCAGTGGCAGAGGACATTTTGGGGTCCCTCAACTTCGCTGGAAGAGAGAGGGAGCCCTTGAAATTTAAATGGATTCTGAGGACTCATTTAAAATCAAGGCATGTAGCTCTGTTTCTGATCTGAAAATATCAAAATGTGAAATAATTAAACAAATCCTTTCTTTAGGAAGCTTACCAGACATTTAAAATACAAGTGTAAATCCTTGTAAAGCTAAAAGCCAAAAGCCTGCAGAGTTTGCAAGAAACTGTCCTGTTCAACTGAATATGTTCAGATTTGATGGGCAGAACATCTTAAAATGTCACATCTCATGGAGAAGCAGAACAACTGACTTTTTAGGAGAGAACGCTTTTCTCTCCCTTCTGTGATTTTTAAATGCCAGGTTTTCCCAGGAGGTAAAGGAGATTAAACAGCATCCGCTTCTAATAATCCACCAGAGTGCTTGCTGCTAAAGCACGACCTGAATTTAAGTAGATGCTTCATTAAGGCTCACCACCTTCTTTGATATCACACTTTAGCACAGGCTTGCTGTGTGATTGTTGGAATTCATTTAAGACAGAATTTTCAAATGTAATTTTCTAAGTAACCTAGGTGCCTGCAATGTCTAGAAAACAATATTTTAGGCAGCTTTTGGATGTCTGCTTTCAGGTGCTGCTAAGGAGACTTGAAATTTTGTTACTGGGTTCAGTAGGATGTGGGATAATATGTTGATGCTTCCCCATTTAGATTTTTCTATGCTTTGGACTTCACTGCAGAAAGTAAAACCTGTTTGATGTAATCTGTACAGCCATTCTCCAGAGTGCTGCTTTGTCATAACTTGTAGTGATGCATGTATTAAAATGACCTTTTTTATCCTTCCTGCAGCTGAAAAAAAAAAAAAAAAAAGCTGAAAAAAAAAAAGATTGAAATACTACACAATCTGTGAATAATTAAACATGAATGCTATGTTGAAATTTAAAGAATTAAACTCCCTAGATGACAGAAAATAGTAAGATAATTTGTGTAGCTACATACAGCACACTAATGCTGTGACCTGAAGCAACTCAAACACAGAGTTTATGGATTACAGGAATACTGGTGGGAGAAGAACTGAAATTAAATGTGCCATCCAGAGGGACTTTAGTAGGCTTGAGAGGTGGGCCTGCGTATACCTCATGAAGTTCAACAAGGCCAAGTGCAACATCCTGCACGTGGATCAGGGCAATCCCAAGCACAAGTCCAGGCTGGCAGAGAATGGAGTAAGACCAGCTATGAAGACTTGGGGGTGTTGGTGGATAAAAAGATCAACACAACCTCACAATGCACACTCACAGCCCAGAAAGCCAACCGTGTTCTGGGCTGCATCAAAAGCAGTGTGGCCAGCAGGGTGAAGGAGGGGATTCTGTCTTTCTGTTCCACTCTGAAGAGATCTCACCTGCTCTGGGACCCCCAGCACAAGAAAGATGTTGGCCTGTTGGAGCAAGTCCAGAGGAGAGCCATGAAGATGCCAGAGGGCTGGAACACCTCTTTCTTGAAGGCAGGCTGTGAGAGCTGGAGTTGTTCAGCCTGGAAAAGAGAAGGCTGCAGGGAAACCTTGGTGCATCCTTTCAGTACACAAGTAAGGCTGCAAGAGAACTGGAGAGGGACTTTCCACACAGACGAGTAGTGATGGCACAAGGGATAATGGCTTTAAACTGAAAGAGGTCAGGTTTAGATTAGGTATTAGGGAGTTCTTTACTGTGAGGGTGGTGAGGCACTGGAACAGGTTGCTCAGGGAATATAAATGTTCAAGTCCAGGTTGGATGGGGCTTTGAGCAACTTTGTCTAGTGGGTAGCAGCACCCCCCATGGAAGGGGGTTTGGAACTAGGTGACGTTTAGGGTCCCTCATACAACTTAATGGTTCTGTGAGTCTCTAGATCAGATATTTAAAAGTTACGGTAGAGTAACATGTTCACTTGAACTTGGTGGATATTTTCATGGAGTGTTTGAGCTTCCATCTCCAGCTTTTTGTCCTTTTTTTATTCTTTTCTCTTGGAGTTGACTAAATCTGGTTGAAGTTCTGAGCACCGGTTTCAGCAACAGAAAGGGCTTACATTAGAAGTGACCTGGCCTTAGTTCTGGTAATGATGACCTTTACTTTGCTCCTCTGCACTTTGCTTGTGATCACTCTCACTTGGTCAGTATTACCAAACACATTCAAGGTGCTCTCATGGACAGGTCCCTGCATCTGTCATTGTTAGATATAACAGTATAAGGGTATTTTGTCTGGCTACTTATTAAGAGCAAAAGAAAAAAGTACTGCTTTTGTTTGGCAACTACAGAAGTTTTAAAATAAATTGTGAAAATGGTAGAAAAGGTCATAACACAGCTAAGGAGGCTATGATCTGGTTATGCTCTTTTTTTTTTCCATTGTATTTACTGCAAGCAAGTGTATTCAAGTAAAAGCATCTATCTAGAATACTGATTACATTTGTTTCTGATGCTGTGAAATTAATGGGACTAACTGCACATGCAGTGGGAGAAATGTGCAAAAGAATTTACAAGACCACTTTTGTGAAGTGTTTTTCATAGTGCTGTCAACAATGGATTTCTCTGTTAATTTCTAAAGAAATAAATTGGATTGAATCACAACACTTTTTTGAGAGGGATAAGGCATGGAAAAAGCCCACTTCGTTTTTTGTCAAGAAGTTTAATTTTGGTTATGAAAAATCTAATTCTTCCTAATTACAAAACAGAAGGGTTTGCAAAATGACAGTTTGAGTTTTTGTGTGTAACTCCTCTTTATGTATTAAAGAAGATGGGGCAGTAACATGTGAAGAGTGCAGACTGAAAAACAGCAAACGCATTATGAACTCAGTGTATGGTGGTTAAATAAGTGCTAAGAATTTCTGTCAGCCAGAAGGTGGTAGCAGAATTCTCCTGTAACAGCTCTGGATCGTGTTCCAGAAGGCATTCTCAATACAAAATGATTTTGAAATGCAGTTCAGAAAACATATTTTTTTTAGTAGCAGGAACAAATAGCACTGACTTTTTTTTTTTCATTTGGCAGCATCTTTGAGTAGAAAAGTGTCTGCACTTATGCCTGAGATGTCATGAATTGGGAATGCATGTAGGATCTGTTACTTGCGTTTTGTCTCTGTTTTTTTTGCAATTGTAATTATGGTTTTTACAGACTTTTTAATGCCAAAGGGAGCCATTTATGGGCTGAAATGACAAGAGATTTATTTTCCTCATAGTAGCACAAGACTGGAAGATGTCAGTACCATGAAAAACCCAGATAACACATTATTTCCATCCAGAGGAACTCTGCCATTTTTTCACAGATATAAACACAAATGCAAAGAGTGATACCCATCGACTGGGACTGATGCAGCAGTCCAGTCATACTCTTATCAAGTGTAACAACTTGAAGATGCGAAGGAATAGGTTTTATTACTCTGTTTCATTGTTTTGTGATGGACTTGTGTGACCCTCTGTGCCCATAGCCATTCCTATTTCAACAGAGACACTCTTCGTCACTGCAAGAGACTTGTGAGAAATTCAGGCTCTGGAGCACAGCCTGTCCCTCATTTTTCCTTAACCATTGTGTCACAGCTCTGATGATACACAGTACTCCTCTACAGACTTATTTAAAAAATTGTTCTGTACCTAAGAGATAGTTTCTATGGTAACTGATTATGATTTTTTGTGGTTTCTTGGGGTTTTTTGTTTTGTGGGTTTGTTTTTTTTTTAAACTTACTGGATAGTTTGGATATAGAAGGAGCAAGGCTTTAGTGTGACATTAGGAAGAGTCACCACAATAAAAGAAGCTAGAAAAATAAAACATTCTGTGCTTGATCTAGCTACTGATAAATTGAAACCGCAGTTCAAAAGAGCATCAGTCTCTTACTTATAAGCTGCCTGGCTTATAAGTAAGTAGGCTGGAGCTGCTGGAGCTATGCAGGAAAGAAAAAAAAAAAAAGAAGACATCCAGAGCAAGCTCTGCCACTCTTACAATTTTGCAACTGCTGGTCTTTTTAAAATTGTCTTTTTACAGTGGCTACAGCTTCCATAGTCTCCTCTTACTGAAGTTCTAACTGAGAAAAACATTCACCCAGAAGATTATTTTTTTTCATATGTGCTTCTCTCCCCATTTGCTTTTCTTTACAGTATAAATATGAAGTTGTTTGGGTCACTGTGTGAAGAATTTCTAGTGGAGCCACAAAGACAGTGATGAAAATATGAAATGAGCTGGTTTAGAACACAAGACAGCAGGAAATATAAATTATAAGTAGATATAGATATCAATAGATATATAAATATTAGAATACAGATATAGGAAACATGGCAAAGACCAGTGGGTATGTACTGTGTGAAAAACGTGTCAAAATATTGAGATAATCACAGAATTCAGACATCTATTTTGCACATATGCTGGGAAAGCATATTCATAGGAATGGTCTCTTTTAGGCAAACATGTAGCTGTTGTAAAGATGACAGAGGTTAGGATTGCTGGATACATTGTAATAGCTGGGCATTTGAAAAACAGTTTTGCCAACAGTCCTGTTTTCTCTTGAGGCAGAAGCTAGAAGAGGGTTAACTCCAAATGAACTTATTCAATGAAAATTAAAATATCTGTGTAATAAAAAATAAATGTCCTAAAATTGTACTAAGAGCTCATTTCTATAATGCTTACCAGTTCTCTGTCTGTATTTAACTGTTTCGTCTCAAAAAAAGGAGAAAAATGTTTATTTTCTGGAAGCAAAACAATGACATGAAATCAAAGGGAGCTGATGAAGGAAAAGATGCTCTTAGTGGAGCGCTTTGGTATTTTGTCAGTACTGTTAAAAAAAATACATTATCCTTCTGTTTTGTTGCAAAATGAGGGAAAAAGGACCACATTATTCAGAAATTATTTGAAGATATGGAGTTCAGTTCAGCACAGTTCTGAAGTGCACAGTGACTGCAATTTCAAATGTGCAGGGTACATGACTGTAATTTCTAGATAGGCACAAGTGAATCTTTTAGAACTAATATATGATTTTTTAATCTCAAAGTCTGAGAAGTCTTAATGAAACCCAAAGATGTTCCTACTTACTTTAAATTGGCACTTGGCATCTCCTTTGAGATTATTGAATGGTATTTTATCTTCATATAATGCTGAATGACTATTTGCTGAAAAATTGAGGTTCTTTTAAGGTGCCTTATGTTGGACACTAAATTAATTGGGTTATCTGAACTCTATTAGTCATCTGAAACAACTTGGTCTCTATTTCCTGCTCTTAGTGACTTATTAATGTGGCTGTGGCAGGAAAGGAAAAGAGCAAAGGAGAAAATGTCAGTGCAGTTATTTGCGGGTAATGCTTTCATCTGGAGAGCAATGACCACGACAACCCTTGCAGAGCTCGGATTCTACAAACCCTCTGGAGAGTCGCTTTCCTAGAACTGAAGTGAAAACCCTATAGCAGTAAAAATTAGAAAAGACCACATTCTGTAGAATGTCCTATGTTGACCCCTTTGAAATTTTCCATTGAGACCAAGTGAGGAATGAGGACACCCAACTACCACTTGTCCTTCACATGACTCATATTTCTTTTTATCCTATTGCAATGGTGTAAGTGAAGCCTGCAGCCTTTGTCTATTAAGCTGTAAATAAATGGATCTCTCAATCAGTGAGAAATTTTAAAAAGAGGAAAACTGTGCATTTGATCATATGTAACCACTAGGAGAAACATTGAAACTGCTGATTCTGATCATATTCTCAGGAATGAGTAATTAGAAGTAGGACCAGCAAAAGCATCTTTGAAATTTGTAATTTCAGGGCTGGTCTGAGAATTCTCCAAAGAAGCATGTAAATAGTCATGTGACCAGGCGTTTTAGCTTAAATCCATGATAAAACTAGTGAGTTATTTCCAAATATATGTGAGCAGGCAATTAGTTACTAGAGATATATAAAAATAATAATAATAAAAAAAAATCCATATTTGTTGTGTAAGGGAAGATGGAAGTCTTTGTATCCAGACTTCTGTGGTTGTAGACTAGATCCCAGTGGATGCAAGTTCTTTGCACACTGAACTTGCGCTTGCAGTACAAGAGCACAGAGGCTTTGGAACAGCTCTTTTGAGAGGATGCTCAGCTGCAGAACAAGAGATGTGATGGCCACGTCTGCCTTAGATGGTCTCAGCACCATAGATCAAAGCCTCCACAGGAGCAGTGCCTTGCAGTAATACCTAGCAGCAGATGAGTGTGTGGGAAATGGGGATGTGTAAACTACACGGTGTGCCTTGAGCACAACAACACCTGCCAGAGGATGGATTCTTGGTCTAGAAAGGCTGACACACTCAATGTAGAAAGTGTGACATTATGTGATACTAGACTGAGCATAGATTTTACTAATTTTGAGCTTATTTGGTGAAATTGTCTGTTTTGGGTTTTTTGTTGGCTTTTTCTTTTCCCCAGATTGTTGCTCAAATCTCTACAGTTGATGGTAGTTTCCTTTCTGTGTCATTTTGCCTTTATTACAGTGTGCCATAATCCTTGCTTAACATCTCCATAGAAAACTGTATTAGCAAGCAAAATATTTATCTGCCTGCTAGAGCCTGTTTCAGAGCTTAAGGTGATGAGATGGGTATTTCCCTTATGATCTTCTAGGCATATGCATTGTTATTCCACACTGGAAAAAACAATCACATCAGTAAGAACTGTGAGATTTCCCTGTTTTCACAGTTATGTGAATGCCACCCTTCCTCAAATAATAATCACTTGCTAACCTTGCATTTGTTGCTCTTTCAGATTTCGCAGCCAGAGCTGACACTGCTGACAGCTTGATAAACTGTTTGCCACTTATGATGGCTTTGCGTCTTCCAGGAACATTCTTTTCCTGTGTACACTCACTTTGAAGAACCACCCTGATTTTTATTTGTAGCCTCTGCAAAAATTAGGCAGCCTTTGCTCCTGCAAAATTATCCAGTGTAAAAAATGTGAAATTGTAGCTCAAGGAAACATTGCCTAAAATAAAAGTTCATGTGAAAGAAGAACGTGGCACTAATAATGTGGCTTCCCCTTGATTAGGGTACTAGTTTCACAGGGATCTTGGCAGTAGGATTATACAGTTGAAGGTAAAGTTTGCAGGTTATACCTTGCATTTCATTTCATGGTCTGCTTTGGTAATTTTCTATTTGCGCTTTAGGTAATTTGGTGACAAATTTACCGATAGGTGGTGCTGATGCTCTAGATCCTCTCTGTTCAGCCTTGATTTGGGAAAGGAATGCTGGCATTTGTATTTCAACATTCCAGTGATTTCTCAGGCTCTAAAGAAAAATACTATGAAATATTACTCAGGTATAATCTTTTCTATGTATTCCCGAGAAGATAATTACAATAATGAATCATACTCTTTTACTGTAACCATGTTATTACGCTTGTATATAACATCTCTCAAAACAATTAGACTCATCCCACATGTAAAAGATCTTGGGCCATCTGACTCTGCTTGCCATAGTGTCGAGTAATATGCAGTAAACATTTTCTTAATACACACTGAGGTAATTATTTTCATACTTAATGCTTGGGAACAGAGAGAGAGAGATATTAAAATTACTTGTCTGAGTCATGAAGTCTTTATCAAGACAAGGAATAAAATCCAGGTAACTTTTGTCATAACTGATTTACTTGCTGTTGGTCAGACTCTCCTTCCTTAAGAAATAATTGGAGAAAGAATGTCTGTCTTGTTTGGCACTGACAGAAAAATTACTGTAACAGCAGAACAAGCAGGAATGTGGTTATGCTACCTCTCTCCTCCTCTCTAGAAGAAATGAGGCATAGCTATTTTATTACGTTTGTTGTCATTAGTCAGGGCTACTGCTTGTTTGTCTGAGGCTACCAATAAACACAGTGTGATTCATGCAGAACTGCTTGAGGGATGGCTTGATTCCAAAAGCACAGTTTAGCCTTTATTTGGCAGTTGTTTGCTTAATGCAGAAAAATGTGTATGAAAGCTATGAAAAATGAATCTGTGCTGTAACACCCAGCTTGTAAAATCCACTTGATTTATCCTGAAGAAGATATTGCACTACAAAGGAGTAATGAAGACAATGCCTGCCTTCATTTTCTCTTATTTTTTGTTTATGCTGTCATCTTTGATATTATTGCAATGGATTCAGGCCTATATGGAGTCATCATGACTAATAAAATGTCTTTAAAATCAAAGATGATCTGTGATGCTGAGCTTTGAAAGGGCATTTTTTTAAATCTAATTGTAACGTATGTGGAATTTTCTTTCCCTTGTATGATTACTCTGATTTAATCATGAGCCGTAAGGGAGAGATGCAGTGGAACAGAGTAGTAGAGCATTAGAAGAAGGCATTGTTGCCTCTCCAGAAGTAGGTCATCCTCCAGAAGTGCTGTGTTACTGTTTTAGGCTGATTATTGCCTCTGTCCTTTCCTCTATAAAACAATGGTTTCCCTCATGTGGCCTTTGAATCTCTAGAAATCTTTGGGCCACTTCCTTTGGGTCCTTGGTCTTGGAGAAAGTATCAGAAAAACGCAAGCATATTTCTTTAATGTGATATACAGGGTCTGCCATTTCCAATGAAAAAACAAATCTATCAGGGGCAAAGTAGGAAGAAAACAAAGTAGGAAACTTTGAAATCATCAGTATAAATTATGGTTCCTGCAGAAACTGGAAGCATGAGGGTGAGGAATGCAGAAGTAAAAATGCAGAAACAAAAGAGGTTCATGCTGGGAATAAAGCCCAGATTTTTCTACACCCAGGTGAAGAAAGTAAGGCAATTGCCTGGAAACTCTGAGCAATTGGATTAATCTCCATTAGCATTTAAATTTGGATCAAGAGTGCACTTTTGTATCGAACTCCCACCATCCACATTTTCTCTGCTTTCATTCAGAGTGGTCTCTAAACTAGAAACATCCCAGGTAATATCAGGGTGGAAGAGGTCCTCCAGGAGCACACCTGTTCCTTTTTCGTTTGCAATGAGCATGCAGAAGACAGGAATAGACTAGATGTAATCTAGTCCAGTAATCTGATAGAAACCTCCTGAAATTGTGTAGTGCAGGCATCATATGGTAATGATCATTTGAAAGCCCTTGCTGACAGGGCTTTTGGTCTGCTGATGTTGGTCACTGCTAAGGACAGTGCAGCTTGGAGGGTGGTGTGCAGTGGGGTTCCACCAGTGACCACACTGAGGCTAGGGGCATTCACATGGAGATCATTCACAGTCTTCATGCTTTCAATGCAGCCTTCTCAGAAACAGGCTGGCTCTCACGTGTGTCTGTGTCAGGTGAGAGCTGGGTGGGCACTAATTGATCCAGTCCCTGTGGGTGAAGGTGAGCACGGAGCTCCTGCTGGCCAAGGTGATTAATGTGGGTGGAAAGTGGGCACCCCATGGAGAGAGGGGATGGCTGCAGGGCCAGGGCCTACCTGGCTGACCAGCAAGGGAGCAAAGGTTTTAAGAAACTTGAAGAATGTGGCAGTCTCCCTACTGGAGTCCTAGTTATGCAGTACTGTTCCCCTAAAATGTTCATATTGTCTTGCTGAAGTAATTATTTTGATTTTTTTTTTTTTTTAATTTGCAGGTCCTGTTAAACACAAATTGGTTTAGCTCTACTACACAGTGTGAACAGCTCTCTTCATTCCTTGATATTGCTTCCTTCAGGGTGTTTAAACTGTGTTATCATCTCCCTTCAGGCTCCTTTTATCTGACAGTATATATTAGATTCCCGTTTTCTCTATTTTTTATGTCAGAGTCTCAAATCTTGTCTTCATTTATTTTCTTGTCCTTAAATATGTGGGGTAACCTAGCATACAGGATAGAAAATTTATTATAATTCTAGGTAGATCTTTACTGTATTATATAAAGCTTCTAGGATTTGACTTGGACTTTTAAGTATAACTACTGTTCCAGCTTCTTTTATATACCCAGCTTTGTTAAATTAGGGATGTTACGTATATCTAATGGAAGAGATTTTACAGGGTTGTTCTAAATTTGTTGTTGCTGTTGGGGGTTTTTGATGGGGATTTTTTGGGGTTTTTTTTGGTGATTTTGTTTGTTTGGTTGCTTGGGTTTTTTTGCTTTTTTGTTGTTGATTTTGGAATTTGTTTGGTTTTGCTTAGCAAATGAGATCTACAGAAAATGTGCTTGTTTACAAGGCTAGTTGAAATTCTGTGATTTTTTTTTTAACATGATGTTTGTTCTCCTTCGCTTGCACAGAAGGTCTGCAGAGTCTGCAGTCCTGCCCCAGGAATGGATGCCTTTGCACTTGGGCATAATCTCATTAGTATCACTAGGACTTGCTACAAGTAGTAAGGTACACCAATATAAATCCACTTTAGGGATTAAAACACAGCTATGACAACACACAAACCAAAAGAAAAGCCTTAGCTAAGGAGGTGATGCATGGTTGGAGGATGAGGGACAGTGGGAATATGTGAAAACGGGCAATTGACAGGTTGCACAAAGAGGCATTGTACAGCTTCTGTGTCTGGACGTTTCCAAGAGCAGACTGGATAAAGCTGGACACAATGGGGTGTGACTTCAGATGCAGCCCTTCTTTGGGCAGATGATTGGACTAAAGACATCCTGAAATTCCTTCCAACCTGGATTTCCCTATAAGCCTATGAAAAAGAATGATGATGTATGAGGAAATATTAATAACCCACAGGAGTAAATCGGTGTTTGCTGATCTTCCTTCCATAGTTGTTACTATACTAGATTTGAACAACTCCAAGAAAGAACATATTTTCATTTTAAAAGTTTAACAGGGATTAACCAATTACTCCCAAAATAAACACTATAGAATATTTTCTGGTCATATCTTCAGATTCAATTTTACAATTCAAGTTTACAAACAGATTCAAGTTCACAAACATCTGTGTTTGTAAGGTGTTTATGTTTGACAATAGAGCCTGATTTTGGAACCACAGCATATGTTTAAAGCGGTTTGCTGAAGCAAATATCCTTTTGTGTGACCATTTGAATCAATCATGACTTGTCATTGTGAAAGGGTCAGGGCCTTCATATAACAGTCTATAGACTCCCTATTAAAGAATCTTCCAATCTGCTTTAAAGTCTTATAACCTTTTACAGTCCTATAGCAAATTCTGTGGCATCTTTCTGTAAAGCTACTCATAGAACCTTGTGTTCTGAACAACCAAAATTTATTTTTCTATTATTTTTATTTTTGTAGATATATTCTTCAGAAGGTCTTCTGTCTAAGTATAAATTTAGTCCAAGGTTGCTTGGCATATAAAGTCAGAGGAGATCATGACACTAGACAGCACAGGGCAGGTTTGTGACATAATTCTAAATGTGCTTTATATCAGGGAGAGGTCAAGTATTTACCAGTGTATTACACCATTGTTGAATGAGATGAAGGATATTGATATATTCAGTATGAAGCCACTGGAAAAAAACCAAAAACAACCCTGTTAAATAAACACAAATAAGGCAGATTTATCAGAGAAAAAAAAATTAGATGTAAAAATGCTTGTTATACACAAGTACTTCCACAGGGATCTAACTGAAGAAAACACCTCATGACTTGTGCTTTGACCTCAAGAATTCACTCAACATTCCCAAAGCAATCAGATGTGTTGATTCCTGTAGCCATGGGGTAGCTTCCCATTTTCCTCCCTTCCTCTCTCCCTTGCCTGCTTCTGCCTCTCAGTTTTCTTATACTTCCTTCCTGCTGTTTTCTCTGTTTCCCTTCCTTTCACTGTGCCTCACACATCTGGAGACTAACAGCCTATAGACATGATTTTCCTAAACATTCAGTATTTTACTAGTGTAATAATACAGAAGGAAAGGGAATGAACCATAAAATCATTGGCAGATCAAGGAAAAACCTGTTCTGTATCACATGGGAGCACAGGACTCAGAATAATGCGGGGGTTTTTATTTCTAAGGAAGAATTGTAATGATATGTAAATTAAAGGCAGAAGCATGGAGGCCCAGACTTCTGCATGAATAATACTTCTGTAGTTCTGAACAATGAGGATAAGAGTTTTTCAGATGGCTCATACAGCACCTCTAGACCGGTTACATAGAAAACCACATCCAGTTTTTTCCAGAAATTTAAAATGTCCATTTGGGGATTTCTGTTCAGGAGGTGTTCCTGATGACCTAACTCATTGGTGGAAGGAAAAACAGAAAATTGAACACAGGCAACATTGTTGAGTCCACCTGAATGAGTGTAGGAGATGTAGTTGTTCACTTTTCAAGACAAGTCAACTGTGAACAAGAAGTCTAATGTTCTTCAAATTATGAAAAGAATTATTAATTGTCTTATGGCTAAAGAATATTTATTGGTATATTCAATGGCAGGGCTTTTTGTTTTCTTCTTATGTATAGTGCAAAAATAATTGAGGAATGAAAAATTCTTTTTAGGACTGTAATAATTAATCAAAACTGAGCATGTTATAAAATATGGCTTGGATGTTCATCTGATGCAAATAAGCTCTTGTTTGAAATCAATAGAGCTGTGGCAGTTTATGCCAGCAAAGGGCTTGGCTCTTTTTCTTTTGAATGAATAATATACCCAAGCAATAATTTTTCTTTCTTATAGTTAAGTGCCATATTTCAACCTGCTCATTCACAAAGCTGTGGAACATAATCAGTTGTAAACTACCCTGTCTCCCATAATTCAGTGCTTTCTAGGATAGGGTTTGTCACTGTCCATTTTTCTCTTTGGTGTCAGCCAGGTGAAATAATGCAATTGTGAGTTTAATCATGCTGCTAGTCTGAAATTAAAAGTTGTACAGTACTGGAATTTCTTCTTAACTGTGCCTCCAAAAATCTAATATTCATGAAGTCTTCAGTGTTACAGTAGTGTTAAATATTTCCTGCCCTTGGGTATTTACTGACATGAAAGAAAATAGTGGGTCTAGGCTGATGAGGAGCTGGTTTTTGACAGAGATGGAGAGGTACTTTGTCAGAAACAATGCTGCAGCATTGTAGCAGCAGCATAGGAGATCTCAGCAAGAGATCTTAGAGAGGGGAGGGCAATTGTATTTTAAACCAGAGCTAATTTCATTCTTTAATTCACACATTTCCACAAACACTTGCAACACCAAATCATGTATGGTCAAAAATTGTGTCTTCCCTTGCAGCACCAGGATGATGTGCAGGCTGGCAGACCGAGATTCCCAGTGGTGCAATAGGGACACAGTTGTATGTCAGTCCCTCAGGTAAAAAACAATAGGACAAACAGGAATGGTCTCAAGTTATGACAGGGGAGGCTTAGATTCAACATAAGGAAAAATTTCTTCACTGAAAGGGTGGTCAAACATTGCAATAGGTTACCCAGGGAAGTGCTGGAGTCAGTCTCTGAAAGTGTTCAAAAAAGATGTAGATGTGGTGCTTATAGACATGGTTTATTGGTGGACTTAGCAGTGCTGGGTTAATGGTTAGACTAATTGATCTTAGAGTTATTTTCCAACCTTAATGATTCTATAATTCTATGACACAGAGAATGAAATTGGCCAGATTCTCTTCATGTCTTTTGGATTCAGCTTGTTCCCCATATAAACTGGGGATCTCTGCATCCTGTGTACACGCAATTTACACACTGTCTTTTCTTTCCCAATCTGGCTATCCTGAGAAGGAACATAGAGATGTGCTGGGACCTCGATGACCTTCTGATCTGAGTGACATCAATGCATTGTTCCTCTAGCCCTCCTCCTGCCACGTGATTCTTTGTGGTGCTTCCACACCTGTACATTTTTATCTATACCAATTTACAACACCTCTGCTCCAATTCTCTATGTAAGACAAAT
This sequence comes from Parus major, assembly GCF_001522545.3. Lineage (NCBI taxonomy): Eukaryota > Metazoa > Chordata > Aves > Passeriformes > Paridae > Parus > Parus major. Next base: position 79,390,129 of record NC_031768.1, on the reverse strand, counting down.
CTGTTCTCCTAATATTTAATGTAGACTTCCATGATGAACCATGATGCTGAAAAATACATTAATAGGGGCATTACAGAACTGATATCAAACTCCTGTCATAAATTGTCATATTAAATAGCAGTATATAATCACTGGTGTATTACTTCCCACTAGAAGGAATGTTGCAGTAGCAGGACTATTATGGGCTTGATAGCAAAGGAACATTAAGCTTGTTTTACATTTAATCCACAGCTGAGTATACCTGATAATACAGGCCATTGCTGTTAAGAGGTGTTAACATAATCTGCATATCTTCTTATCTTTGGGACGGAATTAATCACATTTGACTATAGACATCTACAGTGCTAACATTTACTTCTGAGATACCCAAAGTTCTGTGTTACTGTTGAAGGGAAATGTACACTTCTAACTAAGGTGCCTATTTTAGATGCCTACTTTCACATAAGAAAAATTACATCTAAATATGTTTATTTCCACCTCTCTTCCCAATTTTGAAGGAAGCCTATAGAGAGTAGTTCAAATACAGAAATTTACATTTAGTTAGTAAATACCACCCCAGATGTCTACTTTCTGTAATAAAGGTCCCACAACTATTATTGTTACCATATGTGGACAAAATAAAATTTGCCTGCTGCCCCCCAAAGAATCAAACCGGTGATGGAAATATTTCTGCAATATAGAGAATTTGAATTAAAATATTTTTTCCATGTGTACAGAATGGAGGGGTTAACTTCTTTCACGATGTAACTGAATGTCTTTTCTTTTAGTGAGTGGGGAACAAAATCCATTTTTATACAAAGGGAGAATTTGATACGGAATCACTGTTTTTCACCTGGCACATGATAAAAGTCAATCAAATGCTTCCTGCACATGACAGCATTTTGTATTCCATTTTCTTCATACTGATAATTGCGTTGATAACCCGTTAACTCCTCTGATAGGTAAAGATCAGCACCCAACACAACCATCCAACACAAAACAGCTGTGTTCAAGCTGCTGTGTCTTTAATATTTTGGTTTTCAGTGGTTTTGACCTACTGCTGCTCTTGCTAATTTAAGGGCTGAGATTTCAGCTTTTCCAGATGATCCTCTGTTATCACTTCTGGTAAGCTGCAACCTCTGTGCAACTCCTGTTCAACCATTATGGCCAAGGGTTACAAATGTGACTGCTAATTTTCAGTGCTGTGTCTGGAACACTTGAATGCAGCCAGAATGGCATGGGTCTTCCTGATGACATCGCCGACAGCTCCACACTGATGTTTGAATATCCCTGTGGATCCAAAATAGTGCTACATGCTTATGTATTTTGAACATTTGAACCTTGCTCCATCTGGTTTTGAAATTCTTGGACTAAAATACTGGACAGGGTTTTTTTTTTGAGCCACATTTCAGTAAGGTAAAGGAAAAAGTAAATAATTTGTCCTAAATGGGATTCCCTTTGAATGACTCAAGGCTTGTTCGCCTACTGAAAGCCACCTTTCCTGCCCTCTCAAAGCTTCAAAACCCCAAGCTCTTTTCAACATGTGTAATTGCTATTAAATCTGATCCAGATGTTAAGCAATAACAAACTGGTATTAAAAGTTAGTGGAAATATTTCAGCAAAATGCAGTGAAGATGGTCACAAATGTAAAGTGTCCAACATTGCATTGCAAGTACTGAAGCATTTTTCAGTTCCTAACTGCAGCCCACATTAGCAAACCAAGCCTGATTATTTATTTTTTTATTTTCTTATATTTTTAATGTTACTTTCTTTGTACAAAAGACCTTAGCAAGTCATTGTTCATCACTCGCTTGTGATATTCAAAGAGCTTGCCTGCAGGAAAGATTTGAGTTCTTTGAAAAAGCATGTAGGATCAGGAACATTGGTTAATATTTACTGGCTTACAACTGTAGATGCTAAATAATAATCAGTTGCACAGCATCATGAAAATCAGAATATTTCACTACAATTAGCGAATTACAGATTACATAGACTACATAGAACTACAATTAGTCCTTGAGCCTTTCCTCTGTTCTAACATAGGTCCTGTCAATGCAGATAAAGAAGACATGGGTTCAGAAACAAGTGCTCCTTCAAAATAAGATTTGACAGCAAAAGGAGTGATTGTACCATGGAAATGGATTGTGCTATTTGAAATGAAAATGTGTAGGAGGAGTTAAGCTTATCCCTAAAACAAAGCTCCTGGAAGCAGGCTCAGTCACAGAACCCTGCTGCAGTATCCACCCCTATGAAGTGACAATGGACAAGAGAACAGATATTCAAGTGCAATGCCCTTTTTGGTGGCAGTGTGAACAGTGTATTTGAGAGGGAGGCCCAGCAAGGACTACTTAGTTACTGGGGGAAGCTGTTTGTAGGGAGAGCTACTAACATCACTGCATCACAGAGGTTTGATGATGACTTACAGCCTTTCTCTAAGAGGATGAGAATATGCTATGGCTGTGCTCCTCCTCTGACCCAGCATTCCAAATGAGTCACATGTCTCTGTATGTAGATGGAAAAATATGCTTTAACTTCCTTGTCAGGAAGGTCTACTGGCATTTTTCACTCATCTCTCTTTTCAAAAAACCTTGTTGTATCTGCTGAGTGGAAGCCTTGAAAAAAAATTAGAAACAAAAATTGGGAAGAAGGGAGTCCTTGAACTAACATTCTCAATAAAACTTCCCATCATGTTGACTCTCTTGTTCTAATTTGCACTAAAATTGATGGACTTTTTTTTTTTGTGCTGATTTAGGCCCCTGTCCAGCATGATTAAAAAGTTGAAAACTATGGCTTTAGCTGCACTTGAGAGTGCTGATTGCATAATGTTACGTTATGTCAATATTCTCATGTCATTAGTGCTGTGCTTTTGTGTTGCTTATTGTAAAGGTCCCCTTCCTGTAGTCCATGCTGAAACTTTGCATACAGATGATCAAGCCCTGAATTTTGAAATAACCTTTGCCAAATCTGTAGTCTGTGAAATCAACATTATTAATCTTAAAATACTTTTAATCTATAACCAAAACTCTGAAGTGCACATTTGTGATAGTGCAATAATTAATGAAATATTAATTTTATATGTGACAGATACTGTCCCAGAATGAATAAGGAAGAACACATCAAATATTCATGAGCAGAATATGTAATTGATACCAAAGAAAAACCTTCCATGACTTCAAGACATCTCTTGTGGAAGTTGTATGACAATCTCCCTTCCAAAAATCTATCATTCTTGATTATCTTACAGTGAATATTGATAAAGAATGGAATAAATATCCACATGGTAGTGCTTTATTAGGACCTTTCTGGATCCGTGCCTTCGTTATGTTCTTAGTTTTGCACAAGAAAGAAAAATCGTAGTTGCTGTTTTGCTGCAGATTTCATGTCATAAATGCTGGGAAAATATGAAGGGGTGGAGGAGGGGAAATTCTTCTTTCTGCAAATAGCCAGTATAAGCTGCATACATGCTACCACCATGACTTAAATTACTGAAGGTCCTCTCCTGGCTGTATTTATAGAGTAATAAATATTACTAGCATCATTAAAGTGAGCATTTTAAAGTATGAACAGGCATTTAAAAAATGGCAGTGGAGTTCTTACTCTGCAGTGTTTCACACAACCCTGAATCTGTGGAAGTAATTGAACGGTAGGGGTGGAATGGGGTAATTCCCTTGTCCTAACTCAAGCAGCTATGAAGAGCAAATCTGAATTTATCATTGCAGGCTCCTTCTATAGTTGAGGTGTTACTCATCTCATACTAGCACAATACTTATAAACTTAGCTCCTACAACTCCAAGGTTTCAGAATTCACCTGTTTACAACATTCAGCTCTGCATATTTATAGTAGCTGATTATTACATCCATTAAGAGCTTTTTAACAATTTATTTTGAGTGCTTGAAGATAGCTATTCCATAATGTTAATGAGCAGACTTTCCCTGCTGACAGATGTGGTATGATTCAAAGTTATTGTCAAGACTTCTGAAAGCTCAAGAAAGTAGACACTTGAAGAAAAGGTATTTGCATATATGAATTAGCACAAATGAGTGACTTACAGAAAGATGATATAAGAAGGAAGCAGTCTAAGTCCAATGCATGCTCTTTCATTCGAATCAGTGATTTTGTACTCCTTACTATTTGGAGTCAATAGCAAGAGCCAAGGCCTCTGTTTACCACACACTTCACTTCTCATAGGGATTTTCATGGCGGTGATTACAAAAATTTTTTAATGCCAAATGTCAGCAAAGGGTCTTGGGGCTGTGCTTTGCCTCTCTCCTGTTTTCCTAAGCAATCTGTTGCAAGATAAGTCTTGCATTGGGTGCTTTGCCTCAAAGGCACTGGGAGTACTTTTCTGTCATCACTGTATATGGAGCCAGGATCTGCATGTTGAGAAAAATAGGATAGGTTAGCTCCCTGTTAGGGTACCACCTGATTTTTTTGAGCTTTGGTACCTCAGTATTTATGATAATGAAGATCAACACCTCTGTTAGGAGGTTGAAAGAGGTTTGCAGTGCTTTTTCGCTTGAAAATCAGGTAACAAAGGCAGGACCCCAAGGTGGACTTCTCTTCCTCTTAATATTAAACTCATCTGCTTTAGAAAACTGGTTTTATGGTTTACTTAGTAATTATTACTATTTTTCCTTGTAGTGTAGTTTAACTCGGCATTTCATTTCACTGTACCAAATTGAGTGAAAGCTGTTGTGCAATGAAGCCTTCCCATACAAAAATGGTACCACCATTTTGGGGGGAAGAAGTAACTGAGAAATATTTACACAATAAATGAACATCAGAGGTATATATATATTTTTCTGGTAAACAGAGACATAGAACCTCATACCACTATAAGCTGGTTTCTTTATAGTAAATAAGCCAATTTCTCCCTTTGTCAGTCAGAAGTGCAGTCTAGTATTCACTCCAACTCTGATAATTTCGTTCATTATATATTTCAAAGGCTGTTTCCATGCTTCCATGTTTCCAGGCATTAATATCAACCAATCTACTTGGTAAATATCTCTGAGGTGCTTAATTGCTCAGCATCCTGCTAGTCTAATTTACTTATATGCTAACACTGGCCACTTTTAACTTTCTGCTGACAGTGAGAATAAGTCATGGAAAGTCTCTTTCTCAAACAGGGACATGCTGTTTTAATTTAGTTTCTTTTGGAGAGAAATTTGATGCCCAGAAATCGTGGTGTTGGAAGCAAAGGGGATGGATGCCCTGGCTTGTACCAGCCAGTGTGATAGCCCAGAGCCCAGGAAACAGGGATGTGCTGTTGGGCTGTAGCACTCCAGCCTTCCTTTCAGTTCAACTCATTGCTGGTGGCAGCAGCCCTCAGGAAAACAGCCACCTCCCATCTTCTCATTTCATGTTCTCCTTGCTAAAATAATGGACAGGAAAAAAAAAAAGAAAATAAAAGAAAAGAAAAAGGCTTTTTCAGTCTGCTGTTTGAATAATAGGATTTTCAGTGTGAATCCTTGTTCCAGAATACATTTCCCAAGACATTAAGGAAATGTCCTCCAACTGCCACACATTGGCCATGCTGAATGGGAAAATACTCTGTGTCAATGGAAGAAGGGAAGACTATGCCAAGGTGTCATGGCTGGTTAGGAGGAAGACAGAAACCTAATCTAAAGGCAGATGGAGGCTTATGGATAGAAGAAGGATAGAAAATGTCAGAATAATTCTAAAGACTAAACCAATGCTGACACATTCCTTTTATGAGGGAAGAAAGGAAACAACGACATGCCTCTTTGAACTATCATAAAGTGAATTTTTGGAGCAATAGAAAAGGGAAACTGTGGCCTCAGTGAGGCCTGAACTAAAACTCCAATCTGTGCTAAGAACAATTTCTGTAGGGACACAGATGGAAAAAGCCTTAGTATCAGAGCATGTCCTTGCTCAGGACTCAGCTGTGATGGGGGAAGAGATCAGCATTATTCCCTTTGCTGGTGACTGTCATTCCTTTAGTTCTGCTTTTGTGAAATAATTGCCTTTAAGCAAAATTATCTGGATTATAATAAACAATATTATATCCATAATCAGTGGTACTGTGAATGAAATTGAAAAATGCCATGTAAACCTCTCAAGTAGTGGATGGAGGGAACTACATCCAGCTGGTGTGTGGTGACATGCACCTGAGGCAGCATCATCCATAAGGCAGCTTGTCTGCTCTTTGCTTTGAGAGTCAATGAAATTTAAAGATTAGCTACAAAATACTTACTCCATGGTAGAAAGGCTGGTGGAGGGGATAGCTGGCTAAAACCATGAAAGATTTGTGATGTTTGATCTCATCTCTTCTCCCATGTTCTCTTTGTGCTCCCTTTCGCTGATATAACTTCTCCTTTTCCTGCCTATCAGGAAATGTCTTTATGCCTTGAAATCCTTAAATTAATTTTCTTTTTCCGCTTCCTTTCTCTGAGCTTTTCTGTAAAAAAGGTAATCTCTGTGTCTTCCCAAGATACTTAAAATTCCTCTGCTAAAATGAGCTATTATAAACAAGACCTTTGCTTTTTTATTTTCTCTAATTTGTTTATTCAGATCTAGGATATCACTTGTAAGGCCTGTATAAACAATAGCAGAATACAAAAACAATCCCTGATACCTATTGACTGTATTCAAAACTGACCTGACTGGAGAATCCAGGTATATTGTTTTCAGGAGAAAAAGAGGAAAATCTGTTTTTTTCTAAATAGCTAATTTAATTTGCCGTAGGTATGTGGTAAACAGGATCTAATATGCTTAAGGAAGTGCTGCATATAGGCACTGAGAAATCAGGTACTCCAGCTGTATTTGACCAGGGAATGTTCACTCACGAATTTGCCAATAGATGGCAATCTGTCTTCACATCCCTTCGCTTCTTCAAAAGTGAACTAAAAGGTGAGGAGGAAAGAGAGAAAACAGTTTGTCTCAGATGCTTTTTTTCCCTTTTATGTGTCAGAGTTTCAAAGCTAAATGTTCAAATGCCCTGGAAATGAGAAATTATCTGAAAACTAGTACACTGCATGCTACCACAGCACAAATTACCCCATGCTGTCCTGTCAGATTTAATCTGTCTGAATCATTTTTGGAAGGGATGGGATTTAGTTGCCATGTGAGCTAGTAAACTGAGATTAACACTGTCCTTGATATTACTGCATGTTTTAATCTAAGATTCAATTTATTGCCCAAGTTCTACATTGAGAAATCTTCAGTAGATATCAAAAAGATAGGGGAAAAAAAAAAAGAAAGAAAAATAAAGAAATCTCATGGAAGATTCTTGATCTTCCAGTCTGGTTGTGCTTTGTGCTACAGCAATGTAATTCAGAAATAACTGCAAATAAAATATCTCAGTGTCAGGTTAGCAAATGTGATGGTAAATTAAAACCAAGTCTCATTTGCTCTGCTGCCATTGTGGGAGCACTTGTGGACTTCAGAGGCAGCTTTTCCAACAAAACTGGCCTAAGTTCTGATTAGAGAATCCAATTGTTGAATAAATTTAAACTTTTTACTCCCTTTGTTTACTCATATACTACCACTACTGCCACAGAGCCCATGGGCATATGAGACAGTTTTTTGGGACATATTTCCTACAAAAAACTAATTTAATTTCTACCAATTCGTTTAAAAACTTAAAAACACAAGGAAATGAATGCTTTTGCCCTGGCTGTGCAGTTTTTTGCACCCAGGAGTGGTCTGGGACCAACAAGTTCAGTTAATTTGGCAAATAATTTCTATTTCAGCTTCACTGTCTTGTTGATCCAGGGTGTACCTCTTGCTGCATAAAGGGTAAGACTTTGTGGAAAGTGGCTGAGCAGTTGCTCCCTCCAGCCTGCTAGCTGGGACACAGCTCCCTGGATCCCAGGGGCACTGGGATGAATAGTATCTCGCTGGATAGACAGAGCAGCATCACAGGGAGCCATCCAGCCCTGCTGCAGCCACACAGGCCTGGGGCTGTGGCAGAGCTCAGTGCTTGCTCTGTGCCAAAGGCTGCCCTGAGCTCTGCACCCACCGCCCTCTGCTTCACCCCCAGCCCTTCTCCTGGCCTCCCATGGCACTACAGGACCTGTTTCCCTCCTGCAGCGCTTGCACCAGGCTTTCAGAAAGTGTCTGTGTGGGTCTCTCATTCTGTCTGGCACCCCTGAAAGCCCCACGCTATTTGGGAAGAAACAGTGTGCTTCTACAGTGCATGCTTTTCCCTGAATTCTTGGCATCCTGTAATTTAGTCTGTCCTTTCTTGCACTAGCAAAGAGAACACAGGCCTTAAAATAGTTATTGTTAACTAAAAAATGCAGGTAGTGCTGAAAACAGATTACATCTACAAACACTGCACATTAATAGACCAGGCATTTCTTATGGGATCCTCCCCTTTACCAAAATTAGTGCCTTGTGTATAAAGAGTACCTCTCTTATTTTTGTTGGGGGTGCTCATACCTGATGAATAGAGCTGAGGCTTAAGAGGTTATTGTGGGTGCTAAGGACAGCAATAGGGCAGCTAGAGCAGCAAGCTGAAAAAAAAATGAAGACTCATGCATTAATTACCCATTCTTCTGGTTTCCAAGTGTAAACATGCTGTGCTTCCACAAGCCTACAGGTACAGAAAAGGGCATAAAGTGCCTTGCACCATTCTTACCTTTCATAACATTTCTGCCCTGAACATATGCTCTTATTTTATGTAGGTATTTTTTGTATTTTATGTGCTTCAGAGGTTAGGCTTTTTTGTAGTAGGACATCCATTTACTTCCAGAGGGAGTATTATTCTGCCTATTTGTATTTTATGAAGACTTTTCCTTTAAAAATGAAAAAAAAAAAATAAAAAAAAAATGCCCCAACCACAGTCTAGGATTATGTGAAATGAGGAGAGAATACACAAAACCCAGCCTTCAGCCTCAGGGATGAATATCCATAATCTGAAGCCAACACCAGATGAACTGCTGATGGGTTGCTGTTTAAGCCTTGATACCATTACCTCTCCTCTTTGACCTGAAGGGATTGATTATCTGCTCCTGGAGTATTAATGAGTTTGCTGAGCTTCTCTGCAGCAAACCTGTGGGCATGAACTTTCTCTTGCCTGAAGGAATGGACGATAAATCTCTGAGCTTGTTTTCATGGCTCCAGTTTAATTGCTGATACAGGGGCTTTTGTCATTTCTTCAATTAATAGCGTCAAAATCTATGAATTTTATATTTCCTCTTAAAAAAAAAAAAGCGAGGGAGTCAGGTAAATGTAAGGAAGGAATGGGAAAAAATGGGAAAAACACTACCATTGTTTTTCTGGTCTCAGAAATGCATTTGCTAATGCAGTGAATAAATTTTAACAAGGCACAAATCTCTGTGCAGCCCCAGCCAGTTCCCCAGTAGATCCATAGCACTCTGATCCTACTGAAAGGGTGTCAACTTCATTAATGGCAGCATTCTCCAGACACACACAAATTAATCAAGCATGTATGAGAAGTTAATGAGAATAAAATTAATGGGGTATTTTTAATGTCTTTTGTAGATGTTTCGAAGTAAACAGGGATGCTTATTTCTGGAGCTAGAGAACGAAGTCGGAAAACCTCTAAGTCAATACTTTTTATACTTTTACAGTGATCTTCTGAGCAGGATCTAGTAGTATAAGGACAGCAGAAAGATGGGGCCCTGGGTACAGCACCAGGCTAAAAGTTACAACACTCGGCTTTAGAGTGTTAATTTACTGCAACTTTATAGGTCACTTTACCCTCCATGCCTCAGTTTCTCTTCAACAGCTGATGTTTTTCTTCAGGGTGGAATTTACTCTTCTTGATGGGGATTTGCTGAACCCCAGTTGTGAGAAGGACATGGACTTTATGGGAGACCATTGGGGTACTGTAATGCAGAATATCTGACCTGTAATCACAGGATGGGAAATTCCTGGGCATCAATAGAAGCCCAGTGTGCACTGCTGACATCTACATCCACAGCTCTGTTCTGTGTCACTGCAGGCCTTTGGCATTTCCTCCGTTTGGGTTCTGGATCCTTTCTGAGCGTGAATTGTCAATTTCACCAAACAAGGGCAAAAGGACTAAACACAAGCAATTTTCAAAACAAATGCTGAACATATCAGTTCATGCAACATTAAGTTCACTATTATGTGGATGTTGTTTCAGCCACTCTGTGTGTCCTGTTTATTTCACAGCATGCTTGCACATTTAATGTATGAGTTTGGAAGGGAGAAGGAATGTAACTTCACCTGTCACCTGGGGAATGTTACCTTGTTAATTTTCTATTGTTTGGCATTCTGAGCTCTTGAGGAAAAGCATCAGGAGGTTTATCCCTGCCAAAGGATATGACCTTTAGTGAACTGAGAAACACAGCATGCAGTCTCTGTCTTAAACCAACTGCTGCATTGCTTGTCATATTTATTTAAATGTCCTCCGGCATAGCGCGAGAAACCAAGCAGGATCACATGAAAACTCACTGGGGTTATGTTGGTTCATTCCCTAAAGAAATACATACTCTCACACAAACACAACTTTTCTCATAATGGAAAAATAGGAGGAATCCTTGTATGCTATTGGAATGACTGTCAAATGGAAGCTACATCTTACACTGACAGGAGCAAAGGGGCCCTGTTTGGCCCCACAAGTAGAAACTGGATTTATTCTGAGCCATCACTCCTTTTGAAACATTTCTGTTTAGCCAAGGACCTGTATATGGGAAGAGGAATGATAGATAGTCATATTAATTCTATCTTTAGTCTAAGCTGAGACCACCAACATTAAAATGCCACCAATTTTTTTTCTGTTGCATTTCCCTAGGCTAAGTTTCTGCACAAGCCCTAAATGTAGATTTCCATAATATAGTATATTGTGATGTCTTCAACATGTTGCCTTGGCACCGATCACTGAATTTTTCTGGGTTTATTGTATTTCTGGGCTTAGGGAAAAAGTCCCCTTAAGGAAGAAAGCTCTGTAAAGAAAAAGTAAAAGAATGATTCCTTAAGAACCGAACGGGCAATACAGGCTCCACTACAATCCATAGAAAGAGATTATGTAAATCAAGGGAAGGAGAAAGGGAGTATTGCAAGAGAGCTGGCAAAATAACTTATGAGAAAGGAAAATTAATTCTGTCATGCCAAGACCAAGCACTTTTTCTTCATACTATCCCCTCAATGCTTTTTCCAGTTTCTTTCCTGATATCTCATGTGTCAGCAATAGGTCAAAATTTATGTAGGATTTGGATACACTGAGTATCCCTTAATTTTCTCTAGTGTTTTCATGGTTCAGTATACTACATTCTTCCCTTCATCCTTTAAATTCTGTTTCCCTTCAGGAAAACCTGTTCCTTTCAGAGAACCTCTGGAGGGTTTTCCCAGACTTCTTTGGCTGTTTTTCTCAAAAAGACTGTCTCTTGCATTAATATCTCTGTCCCCAAGCTCCAGTGAGCAAACTTAAGGTGGCAGTTTATGTCCAAATAATTTTGCTAAAGGTTCTTATTTATTTGAACTTCTGCCTAAGCATTAGGACTTTAAAGCATCCAGCAGGGGTGGAAATATTTCATAATGGGGATGGGGCCCAGAATTTGTTGTTGTTGTTTCATGTTTTTATTTTGCCAAGAATATCTTACACTTTCATTAATAAGACTTTGCCTGGCTATTTGGGGACAGGGTGCACAGAGTACCAGGCATGAAAATAGTGAATCCCTACTGAATTGTTTCTAATGTCCTTGTACCTTAGCAGCCCTCAGGTCAGCAGCTTCCAGCAGATGTGGATTGTGATATGGAACAGAGAGGGAACAGAATTACTGAGGCAGAGAAACTGTGGAGAATGTGTGAAAACATGACCTGAATGATATGGATTGGAATTAGGGCAAGGAGCAGGTCACTGGTGAACTGGATGGGAGATGGGTATGTCTTAGACAAGGATCCAGGTTGGGAGGGGACTGGGACTGATTGGGAAAGAAGCTAGGTGCAGGAGAAGGAGCAGGGAGCTGGGAAATGAACTGATGGCTGGGATTGGGGTGAGAAGCTTGGATGGAAACTGGTGTGGCAAGGATTAGGAGAAGCAATGATGATTAACCATGTGGAGTGGGAGTGAGAGCAAGAGGAGAGCAGGGTAATGTTGGAGTGAATCCAGCTGGGGCCAGTGAATGGAAGGGCAGACATTTAATTCACCCACTGCTTGTCTTCCCGTGCCAGGCTGGCATTTCCATACATGTTTCCTTGCTCTCCTGCACATGTGAAGGCTTCCATGTCCCTTATAAGAGAAACATATTCCCCCACCCTCCATGCTGATTCACATCAAAGATGATAATCAGCCCTTGCTTCCAATTACTTCATTAGCTTGAAATAGTTGAAAGCTATTTTTGCATCTTTCGGGGGGCCAGCCTAGCCTGAGCTCCCTGACTGACACCATATGATAGAAAATCTTCTGCCTTTTTCAATTTTGCAGTTTGTCTGCATATTGCAGCAAGAAATACTTTCCCCAAATTCCACTCTTTCTTTTGCACATTTCAAATTAATCTCCTGGCCATTCTTACAAGCTGAGTCTGGTCTGTTTACTTAGCTGAATAAATGTCTGATATAAAATCTCATTAGCCCAACAATTAACTTTGACACCACAGATGAATAAAATCTCTTTGCCATGTAAATTACAGTAAGTCCCTTTCAGCTCTGAGAAGGAACACTTTTGAAAGACATTCAAAATGCAGAAAATGAGTTAGAGTCATTAATATTTCTGTGGTGGGTACCGTTCATATCAGACATCCCAGATACCACCAGACATAGGATTTTATTATTACACCTCATGATAAAGCTGTCCCTCTGCATCATATGCAGACCAAAAGCCTGGTTGCTACATTAATCATTACACTTGATGATTCTGTCAGTTCTTCCTGGATGGCATTTCTTTGGAAAATTGAAAAAAGAATGAGATAAGAACTGGTCTAAAAAGGAAAGGAAAATCAGAAAGTTCATCCATTCATTCTTTACAGTGCTTCTATTATCAATCCCCTTTAATAACTAGTATTAAGCACTATTAATGCAAAAATTATTTACAATATTAATACAGAAAACATTTAAAGTGCAGGAAATTTGGATCTGGGGTTGATTTCCTTCTCCATTTCTCATGTGTTCACTCTGATATGGTGAAAAGACTCTCTGCTTAGTGAATATGGAAGAAGCTCAAGATTTGGGTACTGAAGGAGCTGGAAGAAGGGCTCACTGAGCCCCTTCCATCATTAGGTTCAATATTAGGAAAAATTTCTTCAGGGAAAGGATTGTCAAGCACTGGAAAAAGATAACCAGAGAAGTGGTTGGGTCATATTCCCTGGAAAGATTTAAAAGAAGTGCAGATGTGGCACTTGGAGACATGGTTTGATGGTAACTTGGCAGTACTGGGTTGACTGGTGGACTCAATGATTGAAAGATATTAAATATCTTTTCCAACCTAAATTTGATTCTAGGACTCTATGATTTCAAAGAAGTTCAAACCCCATTCATAGCCAATGCCATTCAAGCAGCTCTGAGACTTTTGAAAATTTAGTTGAAATCTTTCTGAAGTGACAGGCATTGGAGTCTTCAGTGTTTGGTTTACCAGTCCCTCGGGTCCTTTTACAAATACTATCCGAGCAGAGGGCTGCTTAGAAATGGGAGCTTATGATGGGCTGTATTTGTTCAGAGAACCTTTGAAAACAAACATGAAAGTGTGCGTGCACAGAAGAAAAAGATCTTTGTATGAAGTTTTCCATTCATGTAGCTGTGTTGTATCCTTCTTTCATAATAAATGGAGCTATGTAGGTTTTCCTACATGGTAGAAAAATAATTGGATTTCAAGTAGACATGCTAGAGCCTTGTTTACTCAGATGTCATTCCTTTATGGTACAGCACCTCTAATTCTGTAGAGCTGTTCAGGCCATCCAGGTCACCAGCAGCCTCATTATGGTGTACAGGTATGGTATGCCCAGAGTGAAAACTGACTGGCAAAAAGAACACATTGTAATTAACCCTAGCGTGGTTCTCAACCTAGGATGATGGTTTTTAATATTGAAATTACATTTAAACACTCCAGTAGAGATGAGCAGAAAGCAGGAGACATAGAAATAAGCAAAATAATGAAGTGATTAATATTCACAGTATAAAGAATTCACTCTTCCCATCTGTTAGAGATCACTATGCATTCCACACTTATCTGTCTGTAAATCAGAAGCAGCCTGATGATTTATGAAATAATAGTCATTTATTCAGAGAACTGTACCTCTTTTGATGTTTTAGCTGGTTGCCTGTTATCTGGATTTTACAGATGGGGTTAATTGTCTATAACTCTACTGAAGTTTTTGCAAATATCTTTTTATGTTTGGTCAGAAAGTGTTGTGCAAGATTATCCTAATAATTATAGTAGACCTTGACTGTTAAGTGCACCTCTAATTTCTGCTGAAGGCACTGGGATTTACAGCAATGAACTTTAAAGATGGTTCTCCTGCTAGGCCTGGATCACTTGCTTAAGCTCTACAAACTATCTGGTGTTTGCCAGAGTAATTTCTTTAATCACTAACCCCTGGCCCAAGCCATTAATATTTGGGGACTGGCCAGGTTTCCATTAAGAGGAGAAATTGATGAGGCAGGTTTTTTTTGATGCTGTCCTGCTTATTTACAATGAATATTCGCAAAGTTATTCTTCCCTGAACCTGGCTGCCAGAAACCCCTAGAGGCAGCTCTTGGACAGAGTTTAAAAATCTAATGCCTCAAATGCCTTTAACTGTCCCCTTTTCAGGGTTGCCAGCACAAAAGTGCTTTGTTTCTTTTTTGATTTTTCTTTGATTCACAATTTTCTTTTGTCTTGCTCCCGTGTGTTTCATGTTCCACCTGAACATGAGGTACTGTGCAGGTAACTGAGCACTGGAACACGCTGCCCAGAGAGGCTGTGGAGTCTCCTGTCCTGGAGACATTCAAAAGCCATCTGGACACAAATCAGACTAACCTGCTCTAGGGAACCCTGCTTGAGCAAGGAGGCTGGGCTACATGACCTCCAGGGCTCCCTTCCAACCTTACCCTTTCTGTGATTCCATGATTCTGTCCTTGCAAACACTGCCTTGCTGCCTTTGGGGCCAGACTCTCAGCCTACATACACCAGTTGAGCCAAGGTCCACTCTTGCTCATCTTCATCAGCTACCATGGCCACCAGGTTCCATCTTCCATTAAACAATGTAATTTCTTCCCCTCTGGGTGAAAGATCAGTATTTAACCAATGCTGTAGTAAATGGCAGCTGCTAAACCCTTTTTTCCACATAATACAAATTTTCTATGAATCACAAAGTTATTACATGGATAAAAATTGGCTGGAAAGGAAAACAAAGCTGTGAATCAAGACTGATATTCTTTTAGAATGTTTAGATAAAGGGGATTGCAACTATTTTAAGATGAAAAATGCTGTTTATGTAACATCAAAATGTTATGCCTTTTCTTTTTTAAATCTGTTTAAACTCTCTTTCCTTAGCAGAAGTCTAGTAGGATTGCTTTAGTTTGGGCTGGTTCAGCATAGGTAAAAATGTTTTATTCTTTTGAGTGGCCTCAGAAGTTTTAGCTTTGTCTGTTTAGTAAATTTTTATACTGCATTTCCATTTCATGCATGAGATGGCAGTTTGAGATGTTATTACTCCTGATGGTCTGGAGACCTCCAAAGAATGGTTTCCTTCTTTCACAAGACAAAATGGATTTCTTTCCAAGTATGCTCTATGTTTCAAGGTAGAAATCATCTGACTCCAGTGCATGATAATAGCTGGCGAAATAATCCAACTTGTGAAAGGAAATATGGTCATCACTCTTCTGAGACAGAAAGCCTGTGCAGTGAGGTGGTATAATGAGAAAGCCCTACGGGTGTATTAAGCTAGTTCCAACCAAATCATGTGAGACCATATCAGTAAGTCAACAGTGAAACTGTTCAACTGAACTTTGTCAAAGTATTTTATTTCAGATAACAATATAAAAAAAAATAATTATTAAAATATCCTCCATTTTTTTGGTCAGGCTGCAGCACAGAAAAACCATTGGCATGCCTGTGGTTCAAAATGAATTTCAAAGTTTATTAACATCTGAGTGTAATTCCTTGTTTGCAGATATAACCCCATTGACTGCCTATATTTAAGTTTATTTTTATAATTAATGTTGACATGAGGTGCCAGTAAAATATAGGTTTCAGATTGATCTCTGGGCTTTTACCTTTTTTTTCCTTAGCCTTTGAGCTTGCAGTTCCTTGTGGGTCCCTTCCAGCTCAGGATATTCTATGATTCTATGATTCTCAGATTGGAAGTCATCTTTCAGAAAGTGTATATGTACACTGGTTTTTCCCTAAGGCTTTTGGATATTAACAATTTTATAATATATAATCAGCCATTCTGTCTCTCTTTCAAATGTCTTTTCACTCCTGTGGCTTTCAACTTCTTTCAAACTCTTACAAGTTTTCTGTGGAAGTGTAGACCTCTGTATGCCATATTCTAGCCTACTGACAAAAGCCTTTTATTTCTTAGTTACCCTTTGCAGATTCCTTAGAAATCTTCTGTGGGCTGCCAGACTGAAAAACCACAGACCTTCTGTCAACCCACATCAGCTGGACTGTCCTTTTCCTTTTCCCTACTGCATATGCATGATTTTACTTAGAGTATATCTATTCTTGGCAAATGCAAAGTTTGTCTCTGGCCAAGGGTTTCCAAAAGAAAAGCCTTTACCATGATTACTCTTTTCAGCTTGTATTGATTTTGAGTCTTGAGAGATTTCCTGCTAAGGACTACTGAGGTCTTGTGCTAGCTAGAAAAAGAAAGAGAAAAAAAAAAAAAGGCTTTTTTTGTGTGTGTTTTTTGGTTTTGTTTTGGTTTTTATGGGGTTTTTGGAGAGTTTTTGTTGTGTTTTTTTTTAAATCAAAAGGAAAACCAAACTTGAAACGGTCAAAACATCAGTGATTCCAAGGCAGTCTCAGAACCAGGAGACTTGACATTGCTCAGAACCAGTAGGTTCAGTTTTCAATTCTTCTTTACACTATTATCTTCAGCCCAAATACTGCTCTACTACCACAGTTTTCTACATCACTGCAAGGACTTGTATACTTTTATCAATATTAACAGTGATTCTCAGCTCCTGAGATCGTGTGTCTTACTGTGAGCACCCTGCCTAGACACCTGTCTGAGTCAAGCCTGCGCTGAAAAAATAATGACATCTCTTTTGTGTCCATGTCAGGTATCTCATCAGTAGAACGTCAAAGTTCTTGTGAGACCTCTAATGGTGCACATGGAGCTATATATATTATAGAAATAAGCAGAAACAAGACAAGAGAGATTGAAAGTGTATTGCTAGGAATGGTACGTTTGTGTATTCGTTGTAAAAAGTTATGAGCTATGACTATGCCCTTGTGTCTCCTTTGCCTTGATTTTTTACTGTGCAAACAGCAAAAGACCACAAATAACCTGCCTTTTGTGCACCTGTTTTATGGAGAATCCTTAAAAATAATGCAGTATATGGTGTGTGGGATAGTTTTGTGGGGTTGCAGGGACTTCTGTTCCCTCCTTTGGGTCTCTCCTTACAAAAGGGTACTACCATATTAGCTAACAAGGAAAGTGCTTGAAACAAACTGCATATACCTACTCCTCCTATTTTAGTGTAACAGAGGGGATACTCCTAGCTGCAGTTCCAGGCTTTGCCTGAACCCTCTTTATCCAGCATTTTATCCAGTCTTCTGAAGTCCTCCACAGCATGAGCTTATTGGTGATTTCAATGCTCTTTATTTCTGAAAAGAAGTTATTAACTATAAACTGGCTTCCCAAATAATGTCAGGAAGCTTCAAAGCATTGTGTGCAATTCACTATAGCAATTGGGAACAGCCAAACTGGCCCAAAGAGGAATTTGGAAAAGCATGCAGCTCTGCAGGTGCAGAGAGTGTCTCAGAAGGCATTGCAGGATCTCTGCTGATTATTCACCCTGTCCAGACTTAGAGGGTGATTTGAGACAATTTGGTGTTTGAGACAAGATAGTGTTTGGAGCTTTTTAACGAGCTGGAGGAATTGTGGTTCAGACATACATGATTATGGTGACTGTGAGTCCTTGACACAAATCTTTGAATAGGGCAAGCTGCATGGAGCACTCATCGTGCCCCATGGACAGTGGCCGTGAGGCAAATGCCAGTCAAGTGGAGTACAGACTCTGTCTTTGTATTGGCTCAGGGATCTTCAATCTTGCAAAACAGAAATATGAAAAATTGAATGGGAAGAAATCCAGTTTTGACTGAAGCTCTGAAAAGGGAATTGCAAAAGAACTGATCTGTTTTTAAAAACCCTAAATCCCCTGAAGCTTCTGATTAATTTATTGAAAAAGTGTTCATAAAAGATGTAACCAAACCCAAATCTGTTGCTTTGGTAAGGAACACATTCAGGATGAGAAGCCTAGGGCTTTGCCCTACCAGCACAGAGGGAGCATTTCAGCTGTCATCCAAGTAGGCACCTGTCACTCCCATCACAGCAGGAACAGCATGATTTCTGGCCTAATTTCTAGAACATCAGTGCTGTTGAATGGAGATCTCAGACACTATGCAAACCAGAACCCAAAACTACAAATGCTGCTTTTTATTTTTGCTTTTTCTCTTCCCTTATGAAAGCCTCAAGGAATATGAAGTCATCCTTAAGTCTGTTTCTGTTCCCCAGGCTTTTCTTTCCACAGTGGTGGGCCAATCCTCATATATTTGCATGATGGTGTGACCCACTTTGAACAAAGTTATGTGCTGATCAGTGAAAAACAGAATATGCTCTCCTGGCTTTTGGGTTATTCAAAATTATTCAAAAGGAAAGGAGACCCAGAGCAGCATGCCATGTTCACTCTTGCATTACAACACACGTGAGTAGTCACGCTTCGGTAAAACAGACCCATGGAGGAACAGCAGTCTGCCTTAATAGTACAAAAACTTTCTGCAGGCATCCAGCTTAGTACCATCCGGAACAACCCTGCGGCAAGAGCTGTGGGATGTGAGTTCTGTGTAGGAAAATGAAGTTTGCTCTTTTGTTATAACTGTGGTTTCGATGTGGGTCAGGGCTGTGCAATCACAATGCACACGGGTAAGGTTATGGAAGAGTTTATACTGAGTGCCATCACACAGCAGTTACAGGATGGCCAGGGTATCAGACCCAGACAGTATGGGTTTAGGAGAAGTAGGTTGTGTTTGACCAGCTTGGTCTCCTTTTATGACCAGGTGATCTGCCTGGTGGATGCAGGAAAGGTTGTGGATGTTGTCTGGACTTCAGCAAGGCCTTTGACATTCTCTCCCACAGCAAACTCCTGGAGAAGCTTGCAGCCCACGGCTTGGACAGGAGCACTCTGTGCTGGGCTAGGAACTGACTGGATGGTCTGGCCCAGAGAATGGTGGTGAACAGTGCTGCATCCAGCTGGGGGCCAGGCACCAGTGGTGTCCCTCTGTCTGTGCTGGGGCCTGTTCTGTTCAATATTTTTATTGACAACATGATGAGGGTATTGAGTCTTCCATTGGTAAATTTGCAGATGACACTAAGCTCAGAGTGTTGATCTGTTGGAAGGTAGGAGGGCTCTGCAGAGAGACCTGGAACATTTAGATGAATGGGATCAAATTTATCCCATCAATGGGATGAAATTTAATAAGTTCAAGTTCCAAGTCCTGCATTTTGGCCACAATGATCCCCTGCAATGTTATAGGCTGGAGATGCTGTGGCTGGACAGTGCCCAGGCAGAAAGGGACCTGGGGGTGCTGGTGACAGCTGGCTGAACATGAGCCAGCAGTGTGCCCTGGTGGCCAAGAAAGCCAATGGCATCCTGGCCTGGATCAGGAATAGTGTGGCCAGCAGGAGCAGGGAGGTCATTCTCCCCCTGTACTCAGCACTGGTGAGGCCTCACCTGGAGTGCTGTGTCCAGCTCTGGGCCCTCAGTTTGGGAAGGACGTTGAGATGCTGGAGCATGTCCAGAGGAGGCAACGAGGCTGGTGAGGGGCTGGGAACACAAGCCCTACAAAGAATTGCTGAGGGAGCTGGGATTGTTCAGCCTGGAGAAAAGGAGACTCAGAGGTGACCTTATCACTCTCATAGTGACAGGTGGGGGTTGGTCTCTTTCACCAGACAGCAACTGACAGAACAAGAGGACACAGTCTCAAGTTGCACCAAGGGAAATATAGGTTTGACGTTAGGAAAAAGTAATTCACAGAAAGAGTAATAAAATACCGGAATGGTCTGCCTGGGAAGGTGGTGGAGTCACCATCCCTGGATGTGTCTAAAAAAAGACTTGATGTGGCATCCAGTGCCGTGGTTTAGTTGAGGTGTTAGGGCATGGGCTGGACTCAATGATCTTGAAGGTCTCTTCCAATCATTCTGTGATTCTGTGATTCTGTGATTCTGTAATTCCAGGGGTAGTCCAGCAGCTCATCCTCATTTGTTACCTTCACAGACAGGACAGTTGACAGCACTGTTCTGCACTGAAATCTCTTTCTAGTGATCTTGTCCATACCTGCTACTTGTACTGTTGAGTCATGCCGTCATGGGGTGTTGTTCATGCATACTTGGAATTCTATCTCAGAATTTACTAATCTATTTTCTCTATTGAATCTGTAAGAATTAAAGGAGAATTTAATTACTAAGATGCATTTTGCCCCATCCTAAATTTGATTTAACTGCAAAGCAAATAAG
Organism: Parus major; assembly: GCF_001522545.3. Classification (NCBI taxonomy): domain Eukaryota; kingdom Metazoa; phylum Chordata; class Aves; order Passeriformes; family Paridae; genus Parus; species Parus major. The sequence goes on along the minus strand of NC_031768.1, from coordinate 79,369,540 downwards.
TCTCTGAATGTTTTTGGTTTGGTTTTTTTGTCCCCTAAACAGTGATTAATATAGATTTAAAAGCAATATTCATAAATTACTCAGCTCTTTTATGTTTCATGCCAATGATTTTGTGTTGTTTTTACATCACTGCTCTTGTGGCTGTATTAATTGCAGGGACTATACAGCATCAGGTGCTGAACAAATATACACATCATGGATCTGCAGTTCACCAGATCCAGTGGAAAGGCTGGAAGCCTTCATTTTGGTTGCTCTTATTTTAAAGCAGAACTAGATGTGCTGCTTGTACATGAAAAGGACACAATCAGCTCCATCTGAAAGGTCCAGTTCTTTAAGAATTTACCTCCCAAGGGCTTTCTGCGTTGAAGGTTACACATTTCCTAACATTCTTTGCAGAATCTTTGCAGAAACACATTTAATTGTTGCCTTTATGAGGCCTAGTCATAAAAATAATAATAAAATCATGGGTTTGTGACAATTGTAATGTGACAAATATTTGGCAGATCTCTTGGAAAATTGTCTCTATTTGTGCCTTATATAGACCAGCACTCCTAAGTAAGAGCAGAAAACCCCAGCAGAGATGACAGAAAATAAAATTTTAGAGATTTTCCTTAGCTAATTTGACTTACTACAGGTATCTGAGTACTTTTGAGGCAATCCTATGTATGTTTCAGTGTCTGTAAATGAAAAATATAATGAAAGATTACCAGAACCAGATGAAATACTTCTTCCAGTTATGCAATATAAATGTATAAGGGTCAGTCCCACATGCCCTAATATAGCAAACTCCTTAAACATCTGCACATATTTAAGTCCAAGTATATTTTTGCAACTGTTATTTGATACAGAATAGAATAATTGAAAAATCACAGATAAAATGCATTTCTCAAATAACAGATGGGTATACATTACTAAGCTACTGGATTTCTGGTTTGGATCATGAGGTTCAATATCCCTTAACACATTGTTTAGGCTGCTGCATACCTGATCCGTAATTTAGATAATAAGGAGAGTTAGGAAAGACTTCCTTTTATATTTACATTTATCCTGCACTGTGAAATTTGCAGTCAGTGCTATTGATGAGAAATGGACTTGTGGCAGCTGTGTTACAATCCTGAGTGAGCACAAAATATTGGAGCCAGACAGGGAAGCAGGCAAGAAGCACAAGAAACCTCCTTGTGCCGCCTTCTACCTGATGAATACAATCTTAGGTTTTACCTAAATCTTACCTGGTGTGTATTTTGAACCCAGATTTGACAGGTTTTTAAGATGCCACAAGCTAAATAGTTTGAAATGGCACTTAATCTTCTGGCTGTGTTTTTGAGCTCAAGTGCAGTGGTTGCCATCCTTCGTGCTGAAGTCAGGGCTGCCAGCAAATGTGCATGTGATCTCAGCTCACCTGCCAGATCAGACCTCTCAGGTTACTTTACACAAAAAGGCTCTCAGATTCTGAATTCCAAACAGCCTGAAGCAGATTTTCTTGAATCTGAGCTGGGATGCAGGAGACCAAGGCGTGCAGGATCACAGCTTCAGGCACTTGTCTGTAGGAGGGGAAGGCAGGGCTGTGGTTGCCCAGCTGAAATAACATGTCAATAGCCAGCCAGACTGTTTCTTGGACTCCTGCTCCATGTGCCCTCCTGCTCTTGCTCCACAGAAATGAGAAGATCTTGGTGTTTTTACAAGGTGGCATTGAGCCCTGTGTCTGGCATCCTCTGGCAATGTTTCCTGGCCAAGCATCAGTGACAACAGCTTCTTGTCATTGATATTCAAGTAAAGTCTTGAGTGTTCAGGATGTCATGTTTGTGCATATATTGCATATGCACAATATTAAGTATTTTACACTTAAACATATCAAAATTAACCCCTTCTGCAGGAATGATCACTTAAGAGAATCACTAAGGATAGAAGTGATAATAACTAAGCAATGTTTATTCTAGTTGTTAATTCATACAAATGGCATAAATAAATAAATAACATGGCAAAAACAAATAGGGTAACAATAAATTGATTTTTGTTATAGTTTGTGCAAAGAGTAAGTACTCATTTGATATCAGCACTACTGCTGTGATCCAGGCAACTATTTATAGCCTCATTCATTATGTGCAATACATAGTGCAGAGATGATGAGTTCTTTACCAAGGTCAAGGATTAAGTAGGGAAGGGAGCTGCATGTAGGGCCAGACATCTTGACACCTGTAACTGAGCACCTGTGACTTCCCTATGATTTGGTCGGTGTCTCTGTTAAGTGAATTGAGAGTGAGATTTTTCAAGCCTCTGTAAGACATTAGCTGTAATTAAAACTATGCTTTACAGTTCCTTTTGTCCACTTAGAAAATCCAAGGTATTTTCTTTTTATTGGCTTTTCAGTATCTTCAGATATAGACTGAGGGCAGCTAGTGAAAAAAAAAAAATGCAAAACAAACTTGCAAAACCAAAGCAAACAGGGAAAAAAAAAAAAAAAGTCAGTTCCTACTTCCAACAGCAGCACTGAGCTAATCCCTGCAGTGGACATTTGAAACAGCCAAAGCAATAAGGATTTCCACACATTTTAAAACTATTTCACAGCCTTTACTGATTTCTAATGAGGCTGAATTAGCACCTTCTTTATCTTCCAGGGGCTGCATCTTAGCATCAAGGTTGGAGAGGTGAAGAGAATGAAATCATGTAGCTGTGCACAGAGAAAGAGCAGCCTCTGAAACTGCTCACGCTTGGCTGGAGTTCACAGAGCATAAGCCAATTTTTGCGCCCACAGAGCAGTTCATTTCTTGGCAGCTGAATCGGAATAAAGCTCCAAGGCTACAGCGGCCCACAGGCTGCTGTGACTCGGTGACCACAGAGCCTAATTTGTGCTGGATAAAGCCCTAAAGAGATTAACTGACTCATAACATATGCTACTTTACCTTCTACAAATGAACCTCAAATGCAGTGCCATGGTTCTGATCCCTCTCTAAATTTTGAAAATACCCCACCACTTAGTGACAGATATAGGGGAACCTGAAGGAGAAAAAAAGAAATTATCATTCATACCTTTTTTCACAAACACTTCGAAAGACTGTATGCTTTCACTGCCAGGAATGTGACATTTCACATTAAGGAATCTATAAAAAATGCATATTTTCATTTTAAGAAACCTCTGACCAGCAGCAGTGCACGTGTCTTACCTGCAGCACAGCCATGTAGGAGAGGCAGCTAAATCCAGCGTTGAGTTTAGAAAGGGGTGGCCACATATATGTCTGTAAAAGTTCTTGAATCTCTTCAGTCTCCCCAGGCCCATAAAGAGCTCCTTGGAGACGGTCAGCAGCTTAAAAGACAGACCAGCAGGAGTGCCAGCCAACAGAGTCAGGGTGTTTTTAAACCAGACTGGTGAATGTTTGCACTGTGACATAGATACACTCTGAGGTGCAGCAGTTCCTGACTCCACACCATGGAGCTGGGCAGGATGAGTTTTTTCCTCCCTGGTAGCCCACACATGACAATATTACACTGTGGACAAGGATGCTGTTATTCACTCAGATGTCATTCCAACATGGACTTTGAATGTGGGTCTGGGGACAAGCAGTACTTACAGCATACAAAACTGTGAGGCCCAATTCATTTCCATGTCATGAAACCCTGTCTTCCCAAAGCATTCAGATGAGGGCAGATGGGATGGTCACATGTACATCTCATCTTCCAAAAGCAGTTATCTGACATCATTGGTCTAACATTTCATAAATCTTTTTGAAAACCCAGCCCCACTGCAAAGACATTTATTATCAGTGATTTCAAATACAGCTAACTTCATTAAATTCAAGGCATTCCATCCTATTGAAATAACAACAAATATCAGTTCAAACAGCCATTTTAAATGAGCTAATAAATACTGGACCAAATAAATGATGTTGCTGATTAACAGCTCTACATTTTTAGCCTGCTTTATTGTCATATTTTAATGCCAAATATATCTGCAGACTTTAGGAGCAGTGTCCAGAGGAGGGTTAAATAGAAATTAATCTGTATTAAATGGCATCTTAGATTTTTGGCTCTTGTAAGATAGATCAGACCTCCTACACTAAAATCTCTGTGTGTCTCCTCAAAACTGGAAACACCATGGTTTAGAAGTTAACAGTTAAGATTCTTCCTGGTGTCTTTTTTTCCTGAGATTTTCTGGACACCCTTAAAAATCACATCATCCAAATCCAAGTGAGAACCAAAAGCCTAACACCTTTTAGCACCCTTTCAGAAACATAGTCTTACAGTGTTGTTCTCACCAGATATATGTCAAGAGATTGAATTATTGTCTTTTACCTTCTAGGCATTCGCTCCAAAGATCGAGCGAAACGTGTCAGCTTCCATGATGCAATTGCACTCGCTCTGGGGTTGTGATCGTGGTCAGTGGCTGTGGGTGAGCGATGAACAGGAGCTCATGCTCAAGTAGAGCAGCTGCCACTTATTGTGTGACTACAGTCTAAAGTTCATCATAGTAGTTGCCAGTATCAACAGATTTAAGGGGCAAATTCAACACCGTGTTTTACCAGTGTGCCTCCTGGATAATCCAAACCCACAATTAATGTTCTGTCATAGGTCAAACTTGTTTTTAGCTCAGACAACCAGTCTGCACGAGCTTCACTTTTTTACACTAACAAAACTGTTTGGTTTTTACGTCTGGAATCTTCTTGATTTTTTAATTCATTCCTCTCCTAAAATACATAATGGGCTGGACAGATCAAATCCTTACTATGACTGATAAAGTAGGGATCTTCTTTCTCTCCCTTTTCTTTCCAGACTTCTCCTGACAATGAAACTAGATTTTGCAGCCACCAGAAAAACAAAGCTCAGAAGTTGTCAAGTTGGTAAGATGTGTGAAACTGAATTATTTATGCAAATGAAAGAAGCTGAGAAGTTTCTCAGCCCCCAAGGAGAGACCCTGTGCTCCCTAACCTGTTACATGTACATACTGAGTTTAGGCCCAAGTGAAAAAGTCAATTAATTCCTCAAAGATCATAAAACTGGGAAAGGTCCATTGGACTCTATAGAGCTACGCAGCCAAGAATGCTTATTTGGCTCAAGGGGGAATTATATGATTTTAATCTAGGAGGATTTGAGTGTTATAATCTCTCCAGTAAAAACCTAAGGCAGGAAGGAAGGCAGGCAGGAAGGCAGGGAGGCAGGGAGGCAGGCAGGAAGGCAGGAAGGGAGGGAAGGCAGGAAGGGAAGTAAGGAAGGCAGAAGGGAAGGAAGTGAGGAAGGAAGGGAAGGGAGGAAGGGAAGGGAAGGGAGGAAGGGAAGGGAAGGGAGGAAGGGAAGGGAGGAAGGAAGGGAAGGAAGGTATTATCAGCAAGAAGCCTAGAAGCAGCTGTCTCTGCAGACATGTTTCATTCCATCAAACAGAGAGCTGTGGGTATTTGTAGATAACCCACACTTACTATGCATTTAACTACAGTCTTTCCATTTGTTTGGAGGCTGTCAGGGATTTATGCTCAAACAAGAACTTTTCTCAACTAGGCTTTGTTTAGAAAGCACCATTTTCCTGTGGAACCAGCATGTGAATGCCAGGGTGCCACATGGAGCTTAGGCAAACCACTTTGCAGGGAGGGCTCCTGATTTCACAGCTTTTATTCACACAGTTGTGGCAGTAAATGAAGATGTTTTCAGAATGTGCCTTTCTCCAAGAACCTAATGCTATTATTAACCAGGCTGAAGTGGAGATGATCTTGTTCTTTGGATGTGGTAGTTGTTAAACCATGGCACCTGACAACCATTCCCACTGATAACTCCTCAGAATTCCTGTACACAGCATTTCCGGAGGGGGACTTCACCATCTGCCTTCAACATCATAAACTCACAGGGGATGCCAGTCAGGCCAGGGACTCAGAGCCCATCCTGTGTCCTCCTTAATAAGAACACTGGAAGGCTGTAATTTTTGCCTTACTAACTTTGTCACGTTTCCTCCCTATTTGATTGATTTCTTTTCTTTTCAGCTCTTCTCACAGTTCCCTATGTTAATGGCTTCTTTTTTTTTTCTTTTTTTTTTTTTTTTCTTTTCATATAGCACACATGCACTCTAGCATTTTAATTCCAGTGTTTGAGGCCTTAAATAATATAGTACTGCTGCTGTCTACTTGCAAGACTGTCCATGGTCTCTTACTGTGTCATGGCTATAAATATCAGTTGCAAAGAGAATGTAACATGATAGAATGCAATTACAAGTCTCAGAGGCTGGCTCAGATTGGCAGCGCCTGCATTCCCAAAGGAAGAAAGGGGGAAAAAAAAAAGACTCTGGAAAAGCTGTACCTTGGAGTGGACAGTACTTTTTTCTATTCTTCAACCTGCCTCAGAGCTTTCCTTTGTAAATCTTAAGGCTGCTTCAAGAATGTTCAAGATGAGGTTGGACAGGGCTCTGAGCTGTCTGATGTAGCTGGAGATGTCCCTGCTCACTGCAGGGGGGTCACATTAAATGAGCTTTAGAGGTCCCTCCCAACCCTAACCATCCCATGATAATGGTTCTGTGTGCCTGCTAGTCCCAGCCTTGCTGGAAGGAGGTTGTGTGCACCTTGCAGATCTGCTTTGTGCCATGGATATAGTTGTCTGTGAGATCTCACAGTGAGACTAGGAGAAAACTGCAAATGTGATGATAGGTAGAGGAAAATGGCCTGATGATCTCCTTGTTTTAGGATAAACAGAGTATTAATAGATATTTTTTTTTAGTACAGAAATAGTGCAAGGTGTTTGTTTTCCAAAATAGATAATTTCCACAGATCTTTATTTGGGTGTATCTCCATCAGAATACAAGGAACAGGCAACCAGGCATAGGGAAAGGTAAACAGCTTTTATGCTGGTTTTGCCTTATAGGAATAACTCAGTATAAAATTATGCCCTGAGATACCATAATGTGGAACTGTGCTGTCAGGATCTTGCAGATCACCTCAAGATAATATGAGACAGATTTTTCAAAAAGGACTGAAAACATTCCCTCAGCAAAAACCACTGTCGTTTTTAAATTACTCAACTGAAAGACTGCTTCCTCAAATGATTACACACATCAGAAAACAGTGTTCCTATTAAAAAAAAAAATCACAATTTTGTTTCTCATTCCAAAAAATATGTGCTCATTGGCCTGATATTTTTTTGTGTGTAGGCACCATGACAAATCCCCATGATACATCCATGGATGAAAATAGAAGTTCAGAATTTGCTAAAATGCTGTGGTACTGTGGAACACTTTCTGCAGTGTGGATTTGTTTTCACCTTTTTACCTAATAATAAATGTTAGACTCAGCAAAAAGGGCTTATAACACAGCCACACCAGTACTGTAAAGTGTAGGATTTATTACCCAGATCTGCAGAACATAAATTTTCCAAGGGCTGTAATTGTATACAATGCTACATGAATCCAACAATGTAAAGAAATGTATTTTTAAGGGAAAAAGATTCTAGTTATCAGGGTCTCAACCTCTGGCTGGGAATTAAAACTACTGCAGGACTGAGGTGCTCATCAGCTTGTTGGAACTGCCACGTGTCACTGGCATGTGACACAAATCCTTCTCAAATGCTGGGAAGACCTCTCCCATTGCCCGAACTGGTCTGTTGTGGGGTGTCTCTGGTACCAGCACTGGTGTCAGCAGAACAGACAGTCCACCTTAGGGGAAGTAAAAGTATTAGAGCTCATGGAGGGAAGCAGTGGTTCATAGGAAAAAGTGGCCTGCCTTAAGTATTTTCATATCCTAATGGTTCTGAAGTGTTATCAAGACTACCACCAGCCTTCACAGCACCTAAATAACTGCAAAATGTCTCCCTCAAGCAGATAGCTGTTTAGCTTAAAACAAGGTCATACTTTCAGATCAGCTTCAAGAAAATGCCAGCAATTCCTGTTGTATTCATCTCAGTGGATGAAACTCTTCGTGAATTGCTGTTCTGCCCTTTCCATGCACTGGCTCTGTGCTGACTTCTCAAGGAACAACCAGATTTTACTGCTCTTCTCTCACCCTGGATCATTAGTGCTAGTTGTTGTGATTATTAATATTGTACTGGTAAAATCCACTGAAAATAACCTCAGAACTGCAGGTAATCAATGGTTTCTCCAGGTCAGTGTTGAACCCACCTAGGAAAACCCAATTGCAACTTTAAAACTTCACCAACTGTGTTCATAGAAGGCACGAACATATTGTGAAATATCTCAAAAAACCTACCCCACCCCCCACAAATCATCATGGCCATCATCAGTAGTTTGGTGCAGTTGTGTAGCTAATCTCTTTTTTTAAGACTGATTTAGGTATCTGAAAAATGATGCTTCAGGTCACCACCCTGTGACACCTATTTCTTTGGCTCATACTTGTGCTTTTCTAAGTCATACTGGGGAAAAATGCCTAAAGAAAGCCAAAGATGGTCGTGATCATGTTCAACAATGTATAAATAATTTTAAAGAAAAGGCTAAAACAAATCTTAAGAAAAAGTGGTCGTAAGCCATGCATTCAGTTTCCATGGTGTGCTTTCAGCTCTTCCTCTTTTTTCTCTCAAAAGAGTGAGTGCAGGATTGTCCCACCTCACAGACTGGTCTTGGCAATAAATGCATTGAAGTGTAAGTGAATGACACATTCACTTTGATGTGAATGACACAGCACAACAGAAACCACTTCATACTTGCATACGTGAATTCTTGCATACTTATAGTTTGTAGACAATCATAAAATAACAACTCCAAAATACTTACTCTTTAAAGGGACTTCTTGCTTTTTTTTTTCTTTTTTAAATACCAATTTCCTAGTTTTCTGAAGCCTAGTTAATGAGATTTAGAAGTGATTGCTCTGTGAAGCAATCTTCAGGTATCTCCCACCAGTTCTTTACACCAGACAAACCTCTAGGAGAATCTTACCACTGAACTTTCAAAGGAAATTAAAATCTTCTTTTGTGTTCTTTCTCCCTCTCTCTTTTTTTTTTATTTTTTTTTAATAATCTTATTCTACCATTTGCCATCTGCACATTTGTGATTCTAAAAAGACCTATTTGGTACTTTCCCCTTAGAAGCTGTGCTTTTTTTCCTCTTCATAGATACTATTTGCAAAGCTTCTATTTGTCAATCTAACAAAGCAGAGCTGAATAAGCTATTTAGCCATATAATAAATGAATTAATCAAGAGGACCATGAATTGGTGCTATTATTTCAACAAAATCATTTCGGCAATTGTCTTTCTCTTCATAGAGACCCTTCATGGCATTATTTCACTAAATGACACCATGAATGTAATTACTTTGATTCAGAGTGTTGGAATCACACAGGTAACAAATTACACTGCCCCCTGATGAGTAATAATTCAATTATTCAGTGGCCTTATAACAGTTTGAAATAGCCTATTCTCATTTCACAAACATCGTATTTACTGCTGGAAATAAACCATTTCTCCACAATGAAATATTAGATCTATATATCTTAGCACATGTAAGTTCCTGAATGGATCACTGCATAACTGCATATCTTTGGTGTTTTTAAAATTAAAGGGTCTGCAGAGAAGCTGAGCCTCTTGGGTTACTCTGTCTCAGTAGATGTGTACATATATTTTGTCCATTCACTACCTGGTGAATCAAGAGTTGATTGTATAAATATCAAGCAGCAGTTGTGCACAGAGTGAGGTTTGAGACATCTCAGTGACACCAGCACTGTTGGCATTCTTCCCAAACTGAAAGCAAAAGCTAAATGTGCATCCAAAGTAACATTCCTTGGACATGACTCTTCTTTTCTGTGCTCCAGCACAAGTGAAGCATACAACACTGCTATGGACAGTATAAAGCAGGACTGAAGAGGGGAAGAAACAACCCTGCATGCTGAAAGGTCAGTTAAATTGGGACTTTTGGGGTAAAATGTCTAAAGCAGTGAGATTTTCAAATACACTAAGTGCAAAACTCCTAGTTATGCAATCTCCAAATCATATTTAGATATACAGGGACCTGTGAAGATCCCACAGACATCTTCACCTTTATGTGCCTAGATATTTTTAAAAACTGTAGGTGTTTTCATCTACTGTGATGGGATTTATACAACTTGTATTCAGTTCAGCAGTGCAGCATTCCCTCAGGCTGTCTGCAGGAGGCATCAGTAAGGAACTTCCAAACAATAATTGCTGGGTTTGGTCCGAAAAAAAAAAGCAGCAGCAGATGTGCAGCCTCTTTTTCATCTGATACTTGGCAGCTTGGGGTTTTTCTACAGGATATGGCAGATACAAATTCCATTTTTGAATTTACTTGGCGATGTCCAAACTTTTACTTCCTTGGGGACTGCCTTGACACCCAGCTTATCAGCAGATTGCTGGAATAGCTTTCAGTCTTTCCCATGGAAATTGTGCCATTATATATGAAATATTTAGAGATGTGTTAATCTTTAAGAGCAAGATGTGCTCCAAAAGTTCTCAGCTGAGAGACAGCATACACCACTGAGAGTGGAGGGAGCAGAGGGCTGTCTGCCAGTCACTTCTATTAAATTACTTTTACAAGAAGGAGGTGATTTTCCTCTCAGGTGAGGACTTAGTCCCTAGACAATGGAGTCATTCTGTCTCTGTCAAACAATTTCCTCAACCAGAACTAAAGTCTGGTTTTGTAGTATATTTTTTCCAGCTTAGTTTCAAAGCAATGGTCATTTAGATGGTTTTGTAAAAGTCAGTGTCACAATGTGGGTATAAAAACATCAGTTTACAACTTGCAGTAACTGAATTCTACTAAGGAAATCTACCAAACCTTTGCAATGAATTGCACAGAGTTATAATAAGATGAGGGATGAATCCCTCAAGTGAAAATGGGAAAATGAAAACAGATGAAGAATATTAAGCTGATTTTCTACCAAGACCCAGTGCTGCTCACCAGTGCTCAGACACATATCTCTGTAAGTCTTAAAAAAAATCTTCAAGATTGTGAACATGCATAAGCAATATATCTGACTGTCTCCATATAGAAATGTAAATCCATGTGCAAGGAAGGGTAATCAAAGACTTAAACTTTTTAATGTATTTTTCAGATGAAGAGAATTTCTGGTGGCCTCATGTTTCCAGTGCTAATGCCAATCATCTTTAAAAGTCCGGCCATGTACTTTAATATTAAAATCTCTGAAAACCCTCTGAAATCTTATATGATTTGCAGGCCAAGATCTCAGTACAAGTTTATCCTGAAATAAAATTTAGTTACCCTGATAACACAGCGATGAAGTTTACAAATCCAGTTCATACTTTAAAAAGAGCAAACAGAATAATGAAGATTTCAAAACACCATATTATTTCAATTAGCAGCATGGAAGAGAGTGGAAAACTCAATCCAAAGTGAGCAGCACCTCTGTAATTCTTCACATTCTTATATTTAAGCATATTGTATGTCTTTGTAGGATTAGAAACTAAAATTCAACTATGATCTACTATGCCAAGATCTCTGTTTAACATAGAGATTTTTAAGTAGCACTCCTCCTATTAGAGAGGAAGAAACTAAATCACTACGTGATTAGTATCCCTTCAAATCCTGCATCCAAGTCATTAATGAAGGTATTGAAGAGAACTGGTCCATCTATTCCCACAAAACAGTGTAGACTTTTCCCAAACATGTAACATCTACAACAGTTAACAGAGATATCAGCTCTCAAAAGCATAAAAGGACTCCTGTAAGATAAAGATTTCGATTGACCAGAAGCCAGAAAAGTCAAGATCATGTGTCTGCTGTAATCTGTCATGTCATAATTACAGGTTAAGGACCTGTGTCCATTCCTGAAGTAGATTTGAAATATAATTTGACCCCAAAAATGACTATATCGACACCCAGTTCTTAATGTGAGCAACCCCAGCAGCTCAGTTTTTTAAGTTTGATGTCCCTCAGACAGTAGAAGAGCAGCTTGGCCTCTGTCACACTTAAGCTTGACTGTGATTCCAAGAGTAAATACTCCTGTGCCTGCCTCACATGAGGGATTTTCTTAGGAAGAGCAAGTCTGGCACACTGTAAGAATGGTGTTCATTCAGGGAGGAATGATGTTTGCTGTTGTCCACTAAAAGCAAGCTGAAAAGGAGTGTTTGGTTCCTTTTAAACAAGAGCAATTTGAAGCAGAAGCTTCCTACTCGCCATCACTCTTTGCCTATGCAAGTGCACGTAGGAGCTGGAGAGAAATCAGGAGGAGGATGCAATCATTCTTATTGCTTTTCAGAAAAATTCAAGACTCATTGCCTTGGCGAAAGCATACTGAGTATGTCTATGTAGTTTATTAAGTAGGACAGGTTTTCATGGTAGGTGAGATTTGGAATCTCTCCAATAATTATTCTAACATTTTCCCAAGTTTTTGGGAAATACTAATATTAAATTCCACTCTAGAGCCAAGCACATAAAATGAAGATATCTGAACAGTCACTGACTAAGTTTATTTTGAGAGCTTGCACTAAATAAAATGTGTTTGAAACCTTATTTTAGCTAATGGAAGACATTTATGTACAATAATACATTTGAAAATACAGAGTTTTGTGGGAGGGAATTGCCCCACTGAATACCTTTTCCTGCTAGGTGAGACTGCCTGCCACCAATACTGCTAGGCTTGCCAGGATGCATTTGAGAGTCCTCATCAGCTTTTCCTCCTGATCAAATAAAATCACCCCCTGACTGGAATGGCACTGGTGACCTAAATCCCAGTTCTAGTGAGAGTTGCTGAAACTGAGGGAAATGGATTGAGGAGTGAGAGCTAGGTGTTTGCAAAGAGACATTGCCTAGAAGTTCACTGTATTTTAAATATTTCCCATATTGCTTTATGTAGAATCATTTGAGGGTTGCTCATCCATATTCCAAGTATAAAATAAAATGACAATAAACAGGACTGTTATATAATAAAATAAAAAAACAGTCTTGCTAGACTTTTTCAAAACAGAAATCTCAGCTTTTCTCATGCATTATGCACTTTTAGTATCTTTTAGATCAATATTTTATATGTAGTGCAATAGCCCTTCTTTCTCTTTAAACAGAGTTGATTGGAGAAAAGAAGGCAGAAAGGTTTCATTGCTGCCTAACTGGTATTGATTTTGTAACTGCTGAATTTAGAGCAAAAGAGGCTCCAGTAAAGGAATGCACTTTTATTTCATATGACATATATTCCCTAAAGAGAACACAGCAAAAAGAGGGCAAAGAAGGATTTGGGAAGCTAATTAACACAGATCATAAAAATCAAAGAAATCAAAGGGAGAGAATTTAGGAAGGCTGGCATGGCCACTCCAGAGGAAGGATCAGCCATATCTCTGTCTTTCCTGACAGATGATTCTCTGAGCTTCTTTTGAAAATCTCCAGTGACAGAGAGACTAAAATCTCCCTAGGTGATCTGTCCTCATGTTTACATAACCTTATAGTAAAAAAGATTTCAGAATAGTAGAATATTCTGAGTTGAAAGGCACCCACAATGTGCATTGAAATCCAACTCCTGGCCCTGCACAGGACATCTCCAAGAGTAACACCATGTGCCTGAGAGCATTGTCCAAATGCTACTTGAACTCTGTCAGGCTGCTAAGTCAGGTGCTATGACCACTGCCCTGGGGAGCCTGTTCCAGTGCCCAACCACCCTTTGGGTGAAGAACCTTTTCCTAATATCCAACCTAAACTTCCCCTGACAAACATCAGATCATTCTCTTGGGTCCTGTCACTGGTCACCAGAGAGATGAGATCAGTGTCTGCCCCTCCTCTTCCCCTCATGAGGAAATTGTAGAATGTCATAAGGACTTACATCAGTCTCCTCCAGGCTGAACAGAACAAGTGCCCTCATCCACTGCTCATATGGCTTCCCCTTGAGTCCCCTCACCATCCTTGTTGCCATCCTTTGGATGTTCTCTAATGTCTTTTGTGGCACCCAAACTGCCCCTGCAGCAAGTGGAGGTGAGGCTGCCCCAGGGCAGAGCTGAGTGGGACAATCCCCTCCCTTGCCCAGCTGGCCTTGGTGTGCCTGATGCCCCCCAGGGCACCACCAGCCCCCAATGACACCTAACTTAAATATCTGTGGCTTCAGTTCTTCAGCTGTAGGCTCTGACTTATTTTCCATAGCTATGAATTGAGTTTGTTATATTTTTGAGGTCTGTTGTCTCTGTTCCTCTTATTTCCTGAGACAAGAATGCCATTGCTCAATGGTTAGTGCCACCCTTCCCTTCCTCCAACTTTTACATCATCAATTCCCTGGTTTTATAGTACACTGTAGAAGACTATTCCCTCAACTTCCCATCTCCAGTTTATTTCAAGAACTAGATAGTCTATGTTCTGCTGTATTAGCTGACATTTCCATTATTTCCAGCTTCTGATAACTGTTCTGTTTTCTCTAATTAAACCCCTTTTCCAAGCCATCTTTCTGGCATGTTAGTCTAAAGTATATTGAAAGACTAACTGTGGGATATATTCATATAGTTAAATTTCTCTTCTCATCATTATTCAGACCCTTTCAGTCAGCCTATTCTCTTTAGCTGCCAAATACAGAACAAATCTAAATATATTTTATGAAGGAAAACTCTTCATATTTTTGTGGTTTATTCCTCTTGAGAGGCAATTTTCCATATTAATATTTTAGCTATGTCAGTAATTCCACCATTTATAGCAGTTAAGTTGTAATTTTTATTATGCCTTATGCTTTTATTCCATGTGGCTTATTCTCAATACATCTTCCATTGCAATATAGGCATAAAAAAAAATAAATATGATCATCAAAGATGTCATTTTGAGCCCTTATTTTGCTATGGGCAATGGACTTGGACCTCAGTTCTTGGGTCAAATGTGCAATTGTGTCTCCTTGTACCATGCAGGTACTTGGCAGGATAGTGAAAGGTAGAGAGATGCATATCACCCGCTTCAGTGTCCATGAAAAAACACCTTTTTAAAATGCAAATAGTGCTGTTAGACCATGCTCAAATAGCATAATGGCAATAGCAGCTATAATAATTTCTAATTCAATAAAGTTCATCATTTGTGATTTAAAACAACCAATCACAATGTACTTTTACTTGCTTACAGCTTAGGCTTGCTTACGGATTTTTCCTTTGAAATTGTGGATATTCAGTTCTGAGCCAATTTCCCATAAAACTGCAAGGTGTCTAAACCCTTACATTAATGAATCTTAATCACCTGAGTTAGGAGGCCTACTGAGCCATTGGCTGCACTGAATACAAGAGGTATATTTGCTTCTCAGAATGGGTGAGGTCAGATGGACTTCCCTATAGTGCAAGGAAGTACTTGAAAATACACACTTGGAATCTATAGGTCCTTTTGATCTCAGTGGGATTTAGGCAAGTGAGTTACCTTTGCAAATCCCATTCTTAGCACTATTGCAAATTTTCAGTACAAGATACCTTCTAAAGAGCTGATATTGTAGTTAAGATGCATGCAAGATCCAGAATGATCTTCTTTGTCTTAGTATGCAGTAACAGAAATAGTTTTTCATTTTAGAAGACCAACCTTTTTATTTAAAACCTTTTGATAAATATTATTTTATTTAAAAATAGATATGAAAAACCTAGAAAAATTTTCCTGTTCCATAAATTCCTCTGGTTAGACAGGTTAGAAGTTCACTAAGAACCAAGCCAAGATAATGAACAGATATAATGGAGAATTTCTTGTCATAGCTAAACCAAAATCCTTTACATCTCTTATTCAGAGAATTTCTTGTTGGTTTTAGTCAGTCTCTGAAAATCACTGCCAATCTATCTTTTTAAATTAATAATGGTTGAGAAAAAATGAAATGTCTTTGGAGGTTGCAGTTAATAACTGGAGGAGTTTCATCTCTATGAAAGAATAATTATTCTTCCAAGGAAATTATGTATCTGGAGAAAGTGGGATACTTTGAGACCAATACTAATACTATTATGAGAACACTTGGATTTACTTTACATAATGTAACCGTCCAAGATTCAAACACGATTTGACAAACTAATAGAACAGTTAGTATGAGCTTGAAAATAAAAATTCTGTCCCACAATAATTTATGTGATTTTTACAATTTTATTTCATCTCAAATTAACAGTTGTTGTTTTGATTTTGTTTTTTCTTACAGCTCATTTCAGAAGATATTTCATTTGTACTCATCTACCTTGTTTTAACTTCCATAATATGTTCTGTAATAAATCTTCAATGTCAGAATAATACCACTCAAAATTTTTAAATTACATCACAGTGTGAAAATTAGGAAAATTACTGTATGATTTTTAAATGTTTTTATTGAATTGAGTCATCATTTCAAGATGGAAAATCATACCTTTGCAAGATGTTTTGATCATATTTTATTATTTTATGGTGTTATTATGGGGAAACCGTTTCTCTTATATTGTTATAAAAACATTTCTGTAATCAGAATGCTAACTAATTAGAGAGCCTGCATACACACAGTTTTCTGAAACTGCTTATTCTCCTGAAGACACATATCTTTTATATTCTTTAAACAATATTCACAGAGAATAGGAATATAAAGGAAAAAAAAATAGCATTACCTGCTTCTGGGTTTTTTTTGGTTGCTTGGTTAGTTGGTTTTGTTGGGGTTTCTTTTGGGGGTAACTTTCACATATCACCTTTGGTCCTAACAGCTGAGGTTCTTCCAGTGAGGAGCCAATCACAAAGAAAAAAATCTAGCCATGATTATGTTAAGAAATTTTATATTGCTTTTATCATTTAATCTCAGGGTGTGCTGCTAGCACCTCTTCATGAAGGTGGAATTAAGTGAAGGGATATAATGCCACTGAGCTTTGTGGAGCTGTGTGTCCTCCTGCAGTACTTTTTTTAATATGTTCTCTGACATAATCACACAATTATAATTTTGCACTGTCATGGGAGGATATTTTGGTCTTCTTGTCTTACCTATTGAAATGCCATTCACTCTTTATGGAAAAACACCCATAAGGCAGGTTTTACCTCTCATTATTCTATAGCAAAGATACCTGGATCAAGACAGATTTAGCCCAGGCAGACCAGACAGATGCAGTGTGTTATTTCTCAAAATGCATCTCATTATAGCATAATCTGCCTAGACAATAGAAGTGGGAATGGGCAGTGTTTTAGGGCTGGTATTTCAAACCTGTGTATAATTAATTATATGTGAATAAGTATGATATTTAAAAGTATTAGCGCTGAAATGTCAGAAGCCTCCATTACTACCACCTTGGGCAAGATCAAGAGGTAAGCAAAGATGCCCTAGTATGAAGTCCAAAGAGGACCTTCTACAGATTTGAAGCTGATGTGCTTTCACCTCAGGAGCACAGTGATCCCCTCCCAAGTGTGCCTGTGTAGGTCTTTGTTACACCACTGCTACTTGGACACCCAGGGCTTCTACAGAGTTTTCAAGTCCACAGAGGGAACTTTGTCAGGCTTCCTCTATGTGGACTTGGACCTCCCTGGATCTTTGTTTGACTTCATTTATCCTTGACATCAATCCTTCTATTCACTAGGTGTAAATGGCTAAATTGCTTCACTTCCTCGTCTTTCTATAATATCCCCTGACTTTTTAGGTAGATAGCAGAAACAAAGCATAAATAAATACTTCACATAATGTGAAATACTTATGGCCTTAACACAACAATGTTTTGTAGAGAAACATAAGCCTTGAGAAGTGGAAACAATGTGTGTGCTACAGAGAAGAATAGGCATGAGATTATGAAGATGGGAACAGGCTGACCCTATAAACAACTCAATAATGGTAGATAATGAAACTCAGACCTATAGCTGAAAAAAGCAGACTTTAGGGATAAGAAAAAATATAAAGAAATAGTATCTAACATGTAAAATTGCAAAGTTATGTAAATTCAAGAATCACAGAAGAACAGAATCATTTAGATTGGAAAAGATCTCTGAGATCAAGTGCAACCTGTGGCTGATCACCATCTTATCAAATAGAACCTGGCACTGAGTGCCGCCTCCAGTTGTTTCTTGAAGACCTCCAGAGATAGTGACTCTACCATCTCCCTGAGATATCCACTCCAGTGCTTGACAACCCCTTCATGAATAAATTCTTCCTGATGTCCAGCCTGAACCTTCCCTGGTGCAACTTTAGGCTATGTCATCTTGTCCAGTTGCTAGTTTCCTGGGAGAAGAGGCATCTTTTTTTCTTCAGGGGAAAAAAAAATCTAAGAGTGTTTGTTACAGTTTAAATCATAATGTTGCAATTACTGAGGTTTCTAACCCAATTAGTATGCGTTCTTTATTTTTCTGTGTAAATTATATCTAGAGTAATAATGATTATTGAATGAGACTGTTAAGGCTTCATTTATATTAAGAATAAAATTTTCCTTTAGGTGTGTTTCTCTTTGCTTATGAACAAGGTTTTGAGCATAGCAGAAAGAGATTTCTTTGGGGTCAGCATGTGTATTAGAGCATTATTTTTAGCCATAGATTTCCAGGCTGTTTGCTTCTGATAGTACATAAATCAGTTTACTGACACCCCTGCAGCTCTGACTTGGTTTTTAGCTGTGATTTATCCCACTAATATACTGGCAGAAATACTCCTTTATTTTAGCTTATTTTTATAGACATTTTTATAACCAATCCCTTTAATAATTCAGATCAATTGCTTATCTTATTTCTAGGATGTTGCCAAAATAAGAAAAAAACATGTTTTCTATAAGCATGATTGAAGGCAGGAACAGATTGCTAGCAGATATTGTGGAGTTACCCACTCTGGCAATATTCAAAACCCAAATGGACATGGCCCTGCACATCTTGTTCTACTTGACCTTACTCTAGACAGGGGGTGTTGGACAAAGTGACCTTCAGAGGTGTGTTATTACCTCAGTTCTCCGTGTTTGTTTGGTTTTTTTTTTTTTAATTTGGCTGGTGCTGCAAGGAATTCCACAGTAATCTGTCAGGATTCTTCTTCCTTGCTGGCTATTTACAGGCAGTGTAGCCACGGTTCTTGGCTGAGCCATGCCAAATAGTTTTATTTTATTTCCCTGGGAAACAAGTTTTGCACAGTATAAGACTCCTAACAGCCTCTGGCTTTGGTAAGAGTACAGATTACTCAGAACCTTGATGGCTACCCTCAGGTCAAATTGGCAGATGACTGCATTCTTTTTTTTTATTTGACATATGACCCTGGTCATGTGAGAAGCTATTGTTCCTTTATATAGAATTGTGAAGTCTTATGCCATGAATTTTGTAGGTAAGAGCTAGTAAAAGAGGCACAGGGAATATATTATTTAGGGAATTTGAGGGATTTTTAGCAAGAGAAGTTATTAGGCACAGGTAACATTGGTGTAAATAGTCCTGATGGAACTTGGGACTAGACTAGAGAACCTCTCCAGACCATTTCCTGCCTTTTTTTGTTATTTGTCCACACAGAAAAGCTGAAGTATGGCCTATGGCTATATACCTGAGGGCAAAATATGTCAATCCTGTACAAGTGGAGTTTTATCTCACTGCAAGACGAGCCTCAGCTGGAATCACTGACATAGGTAACAGGCATCTGAATCCGTCTTCTCAGTTCTGCCGTCTGCCATTACCGACCTTAGCCTGACTGACAGTACCAAAAAGTAGCAAATCCAGCGTGCAATCAGTGTAATATTTTGACTTCTTTTATGTAGGAGAATGCTTAATTTTTTTTTGGAGCAATTTTGCACCTGTATAGCTTATAGCTGCTAGTGACTTCAGTAGGTATTGTCCATTGAGTTCTGATGACAGTTTTGTTCCTACATACTTACAAGAAGAAATAGTAAGAACTCTGAATTATAAAGAGGCAGGTTTAGGCTTTTCAGTAGTAGAAAAGTGTCCTTACCTTGAGGCGACTGAGTAGTGTCAGTCTTGCAAGTCATCACTGGAAAGAGACCTGGATGATTTCTTCCACAGTGGAAGACCAGCAATAGTTATGAGCAGAAAAAGTAGCAAAGAACTTCTGTTAGGTGCCATGAATTTAAATGGTGGAAAAAAAATTAGCAGTCCTTCATTTCTGTTTTAGTCCATATAACAGAAATAAAGAATCATGACAGCATTGATGATAGGGTACTGTGAAAAGTAGTGATCAGGGACTTGTGTTAGCTAAAGTTTCATTTCTTGTAACTGATGGCCATGTCTTTTTGATGGATATCATGAAGACATATACTAACATGGGACTTGTCAAAATGTTAGAGAGCTGTTTGGACTTCAGTAAATATATGGATTGCCAACTGTTAGAAGAAAAGTAGTAAAAGCACTTAGTTTGGCTGTGGAATACTCTATGCCAGGAGCTCAGTGAGCCAAAACTTAGAGCTGGCTGTAGGAAGCAGAGGAGTGGATTTATGGTTGGTTGTAATATTTGTGTCCATGCTAAATACCCAGCGGCAAGCACATAAAAAGGTGGAGTATCAAAAACAACTTTCCTATGTTCCTAAAACTTACTAAGGGAGGCCTTGCAAGGGTAAGTTAGGGGGGCTGTTCTTTCACATCATCTTCAGGAGCTGTGCCAGCTTCTCCAAGGCAAAGTTCACACTATTTTTAAATGCCATCTAGCTTTCATGTGGTCTATGAAGAGAAAGAAATCCATTTGAAGGGTTAGTTCGTAGAGGGGTTTCTATTAGTATTCTCTCCTCTAGAGAGGGCAACAATGATCTTTAACAATGGGGGAATATAAAACTCAGCAAGACTGAACTGTTAAGTTAGAAACCCTGAGGCAGACAGTGTGAAAGCCCCACATTCCAGCTCCTAGGAAATACACCATTACCTTTTCATTGCCATTTCTATTGACTGCTATTGTGATATATAAATCTTCTGTAATGTTAACAATAAGAGGGCAGTAGCAGAAACAAACTGTATATTTCACAAAGATACATCTCTGGCTCCTGGAATCTGTTGTCCCCTACTGTGTTAGGGCTTTGTCTGAAAACCTTTGGGGCCAATGGACATACTCATGCTGTCTCCAACAAACTGCAGTCAGTCTTGTGAAATCCAGCACACCTTGTCTGTAAAAATAAGTACCTATTGAAAAGAGAAGCAATAAAGAAGCAGGTCTGTAGGAATCAGAGCTAATAAAGCTTGATTATCCTTGAATGTACTGTTGGTGAGTTGTGTCTGAAGGAACTTATAATTGTGGTATTTGGTAGTGTTTTCCCCATGTGTATCTTTTTGTGTTTTGCAAAGATATGAAACTTCCTTTCATCTGATCACTTAAAAGTCAAAAAAGTACACGAATTTAGTTATTTTAAACACTCTGCCACATTCAAACAATACATTGGAATGTGACTAGAGAAGGACACAGTAATCAAAGAAAACAGTACTGTGATTGTGTGAGCCTCTTTTTCTTAAAGAAACTCAGCTGAACTTTTTTTGTCTCCCTTCCTTGCCATGACACATGCAATGGACTGGGTAAGGGCTGGGACAATAGAAACTATCCAAATCAGCATGGATCTTTTTAATAGCCTGCAACTGTGAGGGAAGAAACATGCTGTTTGAAATCCCTCCAGGTGGGTCTGATTTATACTTTTTTCTTACCCAGCCATGGCAGGAACATGGCAGTGTTCTGCTAAATGATGTTTAAAACTAGCTACAATTTTCAAAAGGTCTTCTGCTGTTGCTGTTTTGGTTACTTTTATAGGTATACCAATCTTAGTATCTCCCAGTCTGTGTTTTTTCCTAGATGAAGATTCTTCCCTCACGCTTGCTTCAGACTTGTAATTGTTCAAAGTTTTGAATTCACTAGGTTAGTATAGCTCATAACCTTTGCAGGTGCCTACAATGACTGTTTAGATTTAAACAATAAAAGCACCCTGGCAAAAAACTCCAAGCTTCAGTTCAACTTGTGATAGGACATTAATGACAATCCCTTAGCAATAAATATTCATTTGCAGGTAATGTGTTAACTTAGCTATCCAGCAATGTGCAATAATCACATAAAGATAACACATTAGTTAACCAGGCATTAATTTCAACTTGTTCTCCATTTGTAGTCTCCCTTCAGATCAGGTTAAATGAGTGACTGACCACCCAGCATGGTGGTCATGAAATGTTGTTTTATCCCAAGGAGAAAAATGAGTTTGAGTAACTGGAATTCCTCCATCCCCATGCCCCTCCTGCCCTTTTTTTTTTCCTAAGAAGCTGCAATTTAAGTACATCCTAGAAAATCTTCTTGGTTTACAGTTGCATGAATTTAATGAGCATTAAAAAAATATCTTTCTACAGAAGTAACTGATCCAAATCACTGGGAATTTTCAAGGGATTAAAAAAGAAAAACATAAAGTGGGAAAAAAACATTTCTATACTGGAGGTGAATATCTATGCATCATTGCACTGGCTTGATCTAGATGTTACCTAAGATTATAATATTTCAGGTATTTTCATGTTAGTTCATCCCTCCAGCCCTAAAACATGACTGATCCATCAGGATCAGAAAGGACTGACCAACATCTTCTAGGAATAAAAAACCTTCCTTGGGTGATATTTGATCAGGATCTGATGACTCATGCTTGGGGAGCATAAGTCTTTTCTAAACAGTAAATGTAAAATTTATGTGGTTCCAAGTCTTCTTCCTACCAGCTCACCCTCCCCCAGAATCAGAAGGGAAAATCCCTTTTCCTGCTCTGGCATTATAAAAAGGGAAAACATCCAGAGAGATTTCTCCTCTCAGAAGATATTATGTAAGTTGAAGAAGGTCTTGGTGCTAAATATCACTGAAAATTCAGACATATGGAACATGATCCAATTTCTCTTATGAGTAATTTTGACTTTTTCTCTTTCCTAGACATGTACCATATGTTACCATATGTAAATTTGCTTGAGACACATTCAGTTTGGAGCTAACCTTCTGAAGCTGGTAGATGCCTGCCTTTTGTGACAACAAATCAGTGGTGTTCCCCTAATGTCTTCAAGTATTATATAAGGAAAAGTTGGGAATACCTTTGATATCCTGAATAGACTCTATCAGAAACCCTCTTGCACCTTAAATAGTTTTATACCTACACCGGCCACTACCAGAAACATCCTCAAGCCCTCTGCTTCTACTTGTCTAGTATCTATTGGTAAATTTCATCTTCTTTAATTTAGGTATCTCTTACTGGCATTACCTTGTGTGGTGCAAACTTCTACGAAGCAGTTAGATCCAGTTGCTGGATAAAATTATACATAGGAAAATAATGCATCATTATTCTTTTCCAGCAATGATAAAAAAATGAATGCTTGAAACCAAAAAGGACCTCTCATGGTGTGGTTTTAGGAGATGGTGATACAGAACCATAAGCCATATGTTCTAGAGACAAGGATGCCCTCAAGGTTTACACTGAGCTTTTCAAAGAGGTAGCAGTTTATACCATGATTAAAATAGTCTGTTTGCCTGGAACATCCATTTAAGCAGGGAAATATCTATTTCTGTCTCTGAAAGTGATTTCTAGCATAAGCCTTTTGTAATTTCTATTAATATTACAGAATGGAGAAGATTGATGCTGATTCACTCACTAGCTCAGTTAATTTTTCTTCAAGTATGGATTCCTATTAGGAATGTACCCATGTAATGTAATAAAACTTGCTCGTTCCATTTGCAATCAGGTCTCAGTGCATATATTTTTTCCAGTGTCTCCCCTTTAATAATAATTGTCAGAAGAAACAGAGGACACAAATGAATACTGGTTGATTCACTGGCCCCCTGATAATTCTATCCATTGTTATACAGAAAATACTGAAAGTTCAAGAGCAGTATTTACTGTAAGAGAAGAGCGCACTCATTGATATTGTAGTTTCCAGTTTTGCTTTCTAATATGTAGAAAGGTATATGTAAGAAAGAAAAAGCTAAAAAGGCTCTTTTATTGCCTTATAGTTTTACTCCTGTCAGCTCTGTCCACATCTCTTGCTAGCTATGCTGATTTCCATCTGTGTCCTCCAGTTGTTTAGGTACTTTAATCTGATATTTTCTGTGATAAATAATATGTATTATTTAGTATTTACAGACATTAATGTGTTACACACATATTTTTGTGATGTTATTATTTAAGATAATCCCTCCAAAATGTGTTGCTTTTCTATTATCATGTCTGCCCTCTTCTGAAAATCATTGTTCTTGTGCTCTTCTCTGTTATTTGTGGCAATGAACAATATAAAATCAGTGTCTATAGTCAACTCCATGGAGAAAAATGAAAACAGAGGGTCATAGCTGCTCCTTTGTTATTGACATGGCAAACATTGAGCTGTTGCCACTGTATCATTTTGCCCCTTTGGATTTGTTTTAATAACCACCTTATCCCTACTGGAAGATTCATTCCAACATGTTTACAGCTACAGAAGCCAAATTTTCTGGTCTATTACTCTCATCTCTTCATACTTGAACATTGGCACCACACTTATATTTCCTCTAGTCTTTTGGTGACATCTCTGATTTTAATGAGTTTTTGATCTATGCCAAGGAATATGTTGACTCCCAGTTTTGCATCCCATGGTGAATCCCATCAGGCCCGGCAGATGCTGATTTGATGTTTGCTTGTTCCACTAATAAGCCGTGTAGTTTGGACGTGATCCTGGCCTTCTATTCCCAAAGCAGTAGTTGCCTTCTGCTCTGTCTGATCTGTTATGCTAATGTAGCTTGTGAGTAGCACAAACCAAAAGAGTGGTGATTTCCCCTTCAGGGGACGTAATAGATTCATCAAGCCACTGCTCTGTGCTCAGCAGTGTTTGATACAGATACATCTGTTCAATAAATCATATATCCAGGACTACCAGTAGGACAGAGACAATTTTTTCCTGGAAGCATGAGATTTAATTACCTTAACATGTGTAATTCCAGTTTGTATCATCAGCATTAAAAAATTTATCACCTTAAAAACTGAATCTCAGTGCTAGACTCTCTTACCATGGACAAAATCAGACTTTTTCCTTGGATGTGTTCTAATGTGATTTTGTTGAATACAGGAAAAATGCAAGAGCACAATCAAATTTAAAAAAGGGTTTGAAAGGACACCCTTCCCCAGCTGAAATGTGATAATCAGTCATGGGTGTGCAGCTGACCCATCACAATGTGCACCAGAGAGAGATTAACTTAAACTGGTGAATGTGGAAGGCTGATTTGCTGCTGTTAGAGGCATCTAACATCTCCTGTGAGAGCCCCAGGAGATTTTTTCTTCACTGCTCTGCATCCTCTGGCCTTTCCAGGTCAATAGAAAGCCCTGGTGGATATTCTGTCTGTAAGTGAATTAGCTCATAATGGTATCTGCAGAACCATGATGGCATTCCAGGAACTTTCATATTCTCATCTAATATCTTAAACAAGTTTTATTTTCCTGCTGGGAGGAGTAGAGATTCCCTTCCTGTGTCCTTGCAAATAACGCTGTTATCTCCGTTGTAATCTTTGGCTGCTATGGTCCTCAAGACAAGTATGAAACAACTGATGGAAATTTTCACATTACTCTGGAAAACCTTCAAATAATAGGAAATGCAATGTGTGGTAACCACTGGGAATTGGCCATTCCATTGTGCAGTGTAGATGCAGTCCATGAAATGTGAGGACTGGGACCTGGGAGCAGCTGTCCTTGTGCACAACAACAGTTCCTCTCCCACAGGAACTTGGTGGAACAAAAAGGCATGGGACCCTTCCCAGAGACTGTGGCCCATGGGAACAACTGGCAAAACAGCCCACTGGTGTTTCACTTGTTTGTTCCACACTGACAAATACAGCTCTTTATCCTTGACTCCTCTCTAGTACTTCTTCTCTTGGCTAAATCATTCAAATGATTTAACCTTTCAGTTTATGGTCTTCTAGGAGGTATTAAAAAAAAAAAATCTTGTCTTTCCTTGTAATGTATTAGTCTTAAAAAATATTACTAGTAAAAATTACTAGTAAAACAGGATGAAAGACATCTATTTTTCACAGATTGTTCCTCACTGTAGGCTGGAATGTAACAAAAATTGTCCTAAATCAGGAGAAGTAATATTCTCCCTTCTGTTCCTGCATGATATATCTAGTCTTCAGTCAGATTGTGGGGAAATAAACTACACTAATAACCCAGTTTCTCAACCTGTAGCACACACAGCAACTTTATGCCTTATTCTGCCTTTTGTATTCATTGGTCAGTGTAGCTTAACTGTGCTCAGTGCAGTGTCAGGTATTTCTGCTCAAATGGAGCAAATAATCATCCTACTGATTGTAATAGCAACGTGGCTGCTCTTTAGTTTATCAAAATCTCTGCCATGGTAGTACACAGGAGTCAGTTTAAGGGATCTGCTTGTACAGTTTTCACATTTAATGATATAATCTTTTCCTTTTAAACGTATTTCTAAGAAAAGATCTTGTTGAAAATTGAGTTAACACAGGCTTTCTGCAAAGTGTTGACCTGCTTTTAGAATGACCTATAGAGATACTGCCTTACAATGACTAGGGAATTTTTGCTTCTTTGGTCTTCAGGTAAATGCTTTAATAACTATAGCAGGAAGCTCTTATGAAGAGCTATTATCCAAATCTGGAGTTCTGAATCTGTCAGTTCTAGAATTTTTTTACTATCACCTTTATCTTCATTGATTTTAGCATAATAAATATATAATTGATATATTTATATTATGTTTTTATTTTAATTATATACAAATATATTAGTTTAATAGAAACAGTGCTCTAAAGTGGTCGTGAGGACAATTGCTTATCAAATGGAGATATGAGTGTAATCCATGTTTTTTCGCTTCTGAACGGTAACATCATAACCCCAATCAACAACTTTGACATGCTGCTTTAAAAGAATTGCCTGAGTAATGAAGGGTGTGAAATCTCACAGCTCCAAAGGGATTGAGCAGCAGTATTTCTAAACACAAAATTTCAAGTGACCACATGTGGATTTCATTCATTAAAAGATAATGTTTGCCATGGAAAGCAAATACAAATATTTTGCTTTCCTAGATATTAAGTGGCCTGTCAAAAATAAATAATCTGGGAGGAAAATTTCTTACACAGTTTCAGGACTTCTCTGGTAAACTGAATTGTCCAACAGGTGTGAGTTGTTTCTAATAGATGTCATATTAATTAAGTTAATTTGAATACAGGATTTGATGTTGAGGAGTTTGCAAGGGAGGGCTTATTATACCCTGACTCTGAACTTGGACTGGTGTTGTAATTGTGAATGGGCTCAGTCTAATTTAGTTCTGTTGCTTCTAAGATTTCATCAGTTTGAGCTGTGGCTGCCCACTCATTGCAGACTTTGCTGTTGCAAGACATGTTAGGTCAGGTTATGCAAAATACCTGTAACTTCTGAACTAGAGCTGAATTATATCTGATTGACTCAGAAAGTGAACCACAGGATGATGATGTTCATCACCATTGCCTGGGATGAATCAGGCAGTCATTGTGTCAATATCTTGTGTAAAATGGAAGAACAACAAAAAACATTGCAAAAATGTTGAGAATGAGCATGGGCTTGTTTAAGTAATTTCAAGACTTGTTCCTCTGACTGTCTCAAATATTTGAATAAGAGGGCATGTAACAAAATTAAAATGGAGAATAGTCAAAACTGATAAAATAGAAAATTATCTACAATTATAATTATCTACAAAATGTACAATTAGCCTAAAGAACTCATTGCCACAGGAAATTACACATCTCCACTAAAGAAGAAGGGGTGTATTAGGGCTGCAATAACATACAGAGTTATTGTAATTAACAGTACAGCTAAAATAATTAACATTCCAGGCTACAAGGCTAAAGCCATCTACTGATACAAGGGGAATATGCTAACATGAAGGGTGCTTTATTCTACCACTGCCTTAAAAATTTAATTTTTGCTCATGTTTCTGCTGCTGGTATAGAAGACAAGATATTAGACAAATCTTACACCTGATTAAAAGGGAAAACCCCATGTTCTCACAATAAAATCTCTGAAGAGCAAGAAAAAACTGACCCAAGCTAATTTAGTTCTTGATGCGTCATTCTCCATTTTCAGTTTAACATCAAGAACAAAGATATGTATTTTTTTAAGATCAGTTGTCAAAATTGGAGAACCTTGTTTCTCGTTTGAACATTTACTTGGAGCCTTTTGGTCTTTTCCTGTCCTTTTAAAATATATTTTTAAAGCACACAAATACAACTTGCTAATACCATGTTTCACTCTTGTTACTGCCACCAAAAGAGTTACTGAATTAGAGGTTTGTTTGGGGTTTTTTAAATAGTATTTGTAAGCTATTTAGTGAATAAAGTGCCAGATCTGCGTATTTCTCTACTTTTCAAAGTAGTTATTGAAATACAGTTTGAGTATAGATCTGGAATAGTACAGCTTTCATTTCTACCAGTGTTAATTTCTGTTAAACTGCACTTGGCTCCTCTCTACTTAGTCTTCAAAAGGTTTACATAGCATGTGTCACCAGTCCTAAATTCAAGTACAGAATCTGTACCCAGGCAAAGCAGGTAGTTGCTCCAAACTGGAGATTTTTATCAAAGAGTCACAGAATATTTTAGATTGGAAGGGAAGCTCTGGAGGACGTCTAGTCCAATCTCCTGTCCAAAGGAGTTCTAATTGGATGGGGGTGTCAGGGACCATGTCCCATTGAGCTGAAATGCCTCCAAAGATTCTGGTATTTGACCAATTTTATGAGAAATATTTTTCCTAGTATGAAAATGGAATTCATCATGATTTCCAGAGCTGCTTTCTCTCCAGGCTGAGCAAGCACATCAATCTTAGTTTGTCCCTGTATGTTCTGTTCTCTAGACTCCTCCCCAGCTCGGTGGTGGGGAGTGACAGCTGCTCTTGCTCCAGTGTTGACACAGTTTTTGTCATGCTGGGAAGCCTGGAGCTGAGCACAGTGCTTCAGAGGCACAGGTAATGAATAGAGGATCACTCACCTGGATTTCTTAGAGGCTATTGGCTCTCTCTGCACAATGGTGCACTGCTGGCCCACATTCAGCTTGGTATCTGCCAGGACCCCTACATGGATAAGATTTGTGGAGTACCTTCCTAGAAGGCTGGATCCCAGCCTATAATGTTGCACCAGCACATTCCTTCCTGGATAATAAGACCTTTCATTTTGTCTGTTTGAACAACATGAGGTTCCTTTTATTCCATTTCTCCAGGCTGCCCAGGCCCTTAGCAGTAGCAGCCCAGTATTGTTGCTCCCCCCAGTTTGGTATCAGACACAAATTTAGCAAGAGTATACTCTCTCCCAAAATCCAGATCTTTAATGAAGGCAGTACTGATCCCTAAAGAATACTGCTCGCTGCTCACTGACAGGTAAATGCAAAATATTATAAATTCAACGTTGTTAATATTTATCATAAAATGCCCAAATGTAATGGTATTAATTGGTTGAGATGATATATTTAAATTTTCTTTGAAGAACATAAGGAACATTATTTTCTATTTAAGAAGTCCTCTGCATGAAAATGGTTTTCTACTAAGGCTTTTGCTGCTGTTAATCATTTGCAGTGTTTCACTGGAGCATGGACCTTTGGGGTAATTATGGGTGTAGAGCTAAGGAAGAGGTTGAGTCACAAGTCACATCCAGATCTCTGAAAACTTGGATATTGATGCAGAAGGGCGAGTCAGCAATGTACTTGCTGTGGTTTGTCCTGGCAGGTAGCTAAACACCACACAGCTGCTCACTCACTCCCACCAGGTGGAGTAGGGGAGAAAAAATGGAAGGAAAAAATAAAAGTTGAAACCATGTATTAAGATAAAGGCAGTTTAATAGGCCAGAAAAGGATAACAGCAATAACAACAATAATTATGATAATAATAATAATAAAAATATACAAAGCAAGTGATGCAGAATGCCGTTGCTCACCACCTGCTGACTGGTGATGAACCAGCTTTTGAGCAGCTGTCCCCAGCAAGGTTTACCACTGGTTTACAAACTGAGCATAACACTATATTATGGAATGACTCTTTGGCCAGTTGGGTTCAGCTGTTGTGGCTGTTTCCCCTCACCCCTTCTGCTTTGCTAATCTCCTCACTGGTAGGTTGGGATGAGAAGCTGAAAGCTCCTTGACTTAGTATAAGAACTGCTCAGAAAAAAACATTGGTGAGTTATCAACATTATTCTCATCCTAAATCTGAGGCACAGCACTATACCAGCTACTAGGAAGATAATTAACTGTATCCCAGTTGAAACCAGGACAGTGTTTTATTCCAAACTGATTGCTATTGCTATGAGAAAGAAATGTGGTTTAAACTATTAGGAAATGTTGATGATAGGTGATTTTATTTTGTAATATCATGAACTGAAATAATGCAGACTGCAGTTCATAGTTGTGATGTGTATGTGTAATAGAATGGGCCTAATATCTGATCAGCTGGGATAAGAGTGAACATATTCAACCAGTACAGCAGGATTGCTTTTCTGCTGGCATTCTTTATGAATGTGGGATAGAGATCACTTCTGTACTCTTCAATTTTCTTTGAAGTGATTTGGAGTGTTTGAATAAAAATACAAACAAAATGCACTTACAATACCTTTTAAATTAACTGTAAAAAACAAAATAAAAAATATTTTATATAAACCTGGTAATATATTTGAGATATTTAAGCTGAATTCTGTATTTAATTGTCAAAGGTGAGAGGAGTAGCCTGGTAGGGTTTTTTTTTAAATTCTTTTCATGCATATCCAAGTAGCATCCTGAGAGCAATTCACATGCTATACCAGGAGCCATGGAATGGACAAAACAGACTGGAAAGAACAATAATGTTTCATGGCATAGCTATATATTACCTAAAAGAACACAAAAGAAGGATTTCAGGAATGAGTGCGCAGTACACATTCCACCTCAGAGGTTTGTCCAGCTTCAATCAGCAAATGTCATCACTGAAGAAAAACGTCTGTCATACTTCTTTTCCTCTTTCCCACTCAGAATACATCCAGTATACATTCCATCCTTTTATATCTTTGCAATACTCCTGTGAGCAGTGATCCTGATCATACACATTCAGTAAAGCACTTTAAATCATGAAGACATGATTTACCTTGTTTAGTGTGATGCTCAAACCATATCCCCTTCTTTTCCTGATTCCAAGTCTTCCCCACATGAGCAAAGCAGAGCTCCTCAGTAAACTGCTATAATTCTAATGGGGTAAAAACTGCATTTACCATAAACTGTGGATTTCTATAACATAGGCTAATAAAAGTAAATACAATTGAGAGCACTGAAAATTTGAGACTTCTCCTCCAAAGGCTTAGTCCTGCAGTGATGGTTGTGTTTTAACTAAAGCTGGTATTGATGTTCAACTGGCTGTTCTCTGAGCTGATGACTTCTGAGTTGTCTTGGAGGGTCCTAGTGCAATTTAGCAGAAAATTTGTTGAATTCCAAAAGGTTTGCTACCACGAGACTCCTGTTCAATTCCTTGTATGCAGATTTTATATCTGAGTACAAGAAATTTTTGGGGGGAGACTCACTTTGACTGCTGTGAACTGTGAGTTTTGCATTTTCAAAATGGGTGACATTCTGAAGAAGCTTAACTCTCCTTGGCTTGCTTTTCTCCTTGCCTACATTGACAAAACAGCTAACCATTGAAATATTCTTGGCTGTGAACTATGGTCTCAGAAAACACATTTGATGTTCACAGATGTTCTCTTGGCTGCCTATACTTGAGCCCATCTTCTAGGATGGCACCATGCGGGAACACAATGGGGCGCGCCAGTTTTCTGGGGCAAGGAGCACCAACCATGAATGGCTACACACAGGCAAGATGCCAAGTGATTCAAACAACATTTCTTTTTCAATCCTTTTTATTTTTGTTATAGAATTTTCACACTGTTTCCATAGGACTCTTTAAATTTCTGGTAGCTTTTTACAGCTATCGATGTACAATACATGACTGTTGTGGAGGAATGAAGCTGAAGAATATTAAGTTTCTCTTGAAATGTTGTCTGATGCATGTGAAACACAGATTATTTGAAATAACATCTATGGATAAGTTAAACAGGAGCACTGAGTGTTTCTGGCTTTATTTATCATCTTTTTAAATGATGAAAACAGAAATCCTGGTCTTGTGTGGCACAAGAGAACTTGCCAATATGGCATACATGGTGTGATCAATTTATCACAAAGCTTCACAAAGTTTCCACGACAGTCAATAACCAATTAAGTACTTCTGAAAACAAAGTTGTCTCAATAAAAGGGGAGGGCGTATCAGGACAGGAATGAGAGGTCAGGTCATAAAGAGAAAGGAAATTTAACACAGGATTTAAATTTGAAAAGGAAACAGTGACCTGGAGAAAAATAGCATGACTTTCCAAGAAGTGCAACTTTGGACAAAATAAGAGGCTTGCTGCAGTTATGATCAGATACTGATGGATTGAGAATGTGATGCTGAGGGTGTGAAGAGAAGAAAATAAAAAGAATAATACAGATCAGGCTTAAATAATTTCATCACTTTAAGTGCAAAGAAAAGCTTACTGTGGTTTGAGAAAGGGTTCATTTTATATACGTTTTCCATGATTTCTAACTGGAGAAGAGGTGGAGTTTCTCCTCTGCTTCAGAAATGTTTAAAATATCAAAGCATACCTTACTCTGTGTTGGATGTGTGTCTCAAACCCTTGGCTAGGTCCTTATCAGGGCTAGTAGAGCTGCCTTTTTCACTGTCAGCAGAAATGTCTTCCATGTTGGTATATTTATTCCTAAAGAAAGTATCATGGATTTTGAACAAGAAGCTGTCATTCAAAAAGTTTACTGACAAAGAAAACATGAA
Source organism: Parus major (assembly GCF_001522545.3). Lineage (NCBI taxonomy): Eukaryota > Metazoa > Chordata > Aves > Passeriformes > Paridae > Parus > Parus major. The sequence goes on along the minus strand of NC_031768.1, from coordinate 79,337,010 downwards.
ATTGATAAATTGTCCAAAGACAGTTACAATCAGAAGAGTGACACAGTCCTAGCAATGCTGTAATCTTGTATTCTTCCTCACCAAATATCTCACAGACTTAAGGAGTTTCTGATACACTGGAAATCTTTTTCTGCACTTTGGTTCTCAAACCAAATTATTTCTTTTCCCCTGACTCCCACTAAAGTCCAGTGACCGAGTGGTTTGTTCACTCTGCTGTGGTGTGGAAAACTTCATGTCCATCTTCATGTCCTCTGCTCTACAAACATAGGCAATTCACAGTACCTTTACAAAGAAATATCAAGGGACAGCCACTAGAGAATCTGTTATTTCTTGAAAAAAATCTAATAAAACATCTGTTTTTGAATTCTTCCTCCAACTGGGCACTTGTTAGACTTACATAAATGTAAAGACCTGAAGGATTACATTTGAATTTTGATCTAAATTTATGTTTAAGTACACCTGAGTCAAAATAATTTATCCATCTAATTCCCAGAAACTACACTGAGAGATGGGTACCACATAGCCTTCGTGGATTTGGGACATAAAGTTGTAGCTAGTTCCCCTTCCTCTTTCTAAATCTCCTTGCTTACAGGGCCTAACAATACCCAACTCCTACTGGCCACAACAAAACTAGTTAAGATGCAGCTTTAAAGGAAATAATAATGCCTATTAGAGCTCAGATTGTGTAATAGTTTCTATTGCAAAAAGTTCTGAAGCTGAAATTACAGAGGCTTTGTCCAAGAGCTGCCTTACTGCTGAAAATATTCTCAATAATGGATCAGCAATTTTACAATATGAGGAGAAAAACTACTTTGCTATTATAAAAAATTAGATCTCATAACTTTTAACAGTTATGCACCCAAACTGTCATGGAATAAATGTTGAATGTTGGCATGGAAACCACCCTCTGAGAAGGTTATTTGGATTAGTTTTTCTGGCCTTGGTAACTTCTGCACCAATTTTCACCTCTGCAATGCTGCAAAAACACACAGGTATTCAAACAGTTTTAAGCCTCAACTTGAAGTAAGAGTCAAACATGTTCCCTCATTAGTTTTGTCGGTATTGGCATTATATTTGTTTAATTGGCAAAATGTGAAACTGCTTCTGTGCATCAAGATGAAGCATCAAACAAAATTTTTCCAAATGTAATTATCTTATTCAAGTGAACTGAGAACTTAATGACTTAACATGGTGAGAAGAAAATGAGAAATTAAGTTGCTAATGCTCTGGCAATAATTACTGTAAAAAATGCATTTTTGATACTGATTGTTGATTTGCTTGGTCACAATCATCCCCTTAATGTGCTCAGTTACATTTGCAGTCTCCAATACATAAAAGATGGTGATGCTTTGGTGCTAAAATTAAACATATTTGCTTTCTACTGATAGAATAACAGAAATCCATCAAAGGTGATAGAAGTATATTGATTTAAACTGGGAAAATGGTCCTATCTGTGCAGCTATGCCATCAGCATATGCTCACACCTTTTGCAGACCACTACTGTTTTCCCAAAATCTTACACCTGGCACCCTTCTTACCTGCATTTACAGTGTCATTCATAGGAAAAGTCCTATGCATCAGACTTGGGTCTTTGAGAGACTGTCTGAGCTATTTCTGAAATGTGGAATGGTTGTTGACTGGACAAAATAAGAACAAAGTATTCACAGTATGTAACCAATGTGCAGCTCCTGGAGCAAAAAACTGAATGCAGGAAAATTGCGTTGTTGGGAAGGCTAAGGACCGTCACAACAAGCTTCTGAAACTTTCCATCAGATAGTCTGAAAACTTTAACACTAGGCCACTTCAATATGGGGACTCCTGTAATTATAGAAACAATTTAAAAGCTGATTTTTGTTGTCTCAAGCCATCAGTTCAGGTAGATGTTGGCAAGCCTGCTGTCCAGTTATTGGTGTGAGGCATTTGCAATGTAACCCTTAAAGCTGATGTCCAGTTGTTTCCAAAAGAGTTCCTGAAATAGTGACTGACTTCTACTGAACACAGTGAATGTCACAATCTTGAATAAGAGAGGACATACAGTAATTACATAGAAAAATCTTTGCTTCCTTTTCAAGGCACTGCAGAGATGGGCTTCTGAACATGACTATATGTAGTATGGGGAAAGTGGATACTGGTATTTCTCCTACAAAACTGTATGTCAATATTTGAAATGTCTTCATCATTACTGTGAATCACTGTTCTTTGAACAGCTGCCTGTTTGCCAGGTACTAGTTCAAATTTAGAGGACAAAAGGAAGTGATGGGCTCTGAAACAAGTTCAATCAGGGACTATAAAGCAGGGTCAAACTTTCCCCTGCCTCTGTCTCATTTTAAATACAGATCAGAGATGCCCTATTCCTTCAAGAAGCCATTCTATCTGATGATGAAAGAATGACTTAGACCATAACCCAGGGTGCCTTTCAATGTTTAAATTTGTTCAGTTAGTAATTTTTGATATTTATTCATTCTTTAACTTCATTCTCCTTTTAAGGATGGATGTATCCACCGTACTATGCTGAGGAATCCTACAAATGCATTCCAGAATTCCAGGGGTATTTTGAGTAGGAAATTTCAATTTAAACACATTAAACCTCAAATTTTACATTTCCTCTTTGGCTTGCAAATGTGTGAAAAGATTTTTAAATTCATTTGGTAAAGCACCCTCTGGGTTGGTAGTCCTAACCTGGTGAGGGGTGCAGGGTCCAAGTATTGCCCAATGACATAGAGCAAGTCAGAGAAACAAGAGAGATGACAAAAATTTGTGGGAGAAAAAGATAATCTGTAACAGCATCTTTACAATGCAAATATAATATACTTTTCTAGATATTTAGGCAATAATTACCTAATTATCTTTCAACAATCTATCCCTTATTCCTGCTCCTTTTGCTACCTGATATTAATTTTTGTAACTACAATGCTGTGGAAGTTATGTACACACATCACTACAGCTTGAAACTGTTTAATTAGTTGCCTGGAAAAGAAAGATAATGTCTTGTTGTTTTTCTGGGGTTAGTCAACTTATTCTGTGTTTGGAGATAATCACCTTCGCTCTGGAGTGAGAAGATATCCTGCAATTAGCACAGAGATAAAACTAGTCCTTTGATCCAGGGTAGGTGGTGATTCCTGAAAGCAGTAACACATTCTAAGTCTCAGCTATCATTAGAGCTTGTCAGACACTGCAAGACTCCATTTTATGGGGTTATTTTTTCGTGTATATTCAGAACTGCCTTCCCCATTAATTGTTTCATATTGCAGTCTAAAAATTCCTCCTGTCTTCAGGATTCATTAGCAATGTCATTTTCCTGTACACACTTATGCAGGCTTTGTGTGTGGTCTCCTAGGATGCACAGACCTCCTTCCTATCTGAAGATATGACATCCTCAGCACATTAACTCAGCTTCAATACTACCCTGGTAAAACCTTGCACAATGTTACAGAGCTGTCTGGGAAATGCTGAGCTCTTTTCTTATCTCCTTATCTTTAAAGATAAGTATTAGGTGAAAACATCACCATTCTTCTTATTAATCATCAGCTCCCTTAGCCTGTTCCCACATCTATAGGTAGGACCCGAAGAACTGGCTCTTAACTGAAAGAAATGTTTCCAACTGTAGGTCTGGACTAGTCACTCGATTTATTTCTTAGTCTATTTCACTCCAACCCTGCTGAGGCTGCACAACACTGTCTGTATCTTAGTAACCTTGTGTTAGCATCTACTACTGTAGAGGAGATGCAATTACTCTGAATTAAAATGCATATGACTAAACCTTTAATTTTTTTTCTGAGAATGCTTAAGTCTGATTTTTCAGTACCTTCTGTGTCTGTACATGGTTGTACTTTAAAAAGATCAAATACTTCAAATGGACTGCACCATCTTTTTCCATCCTGTTGTTGGAATACAGTAGCAAGTTGCAAGGTAACATTTCAATTTGCAGTATGGTTTAGTGGACATGTTTGTATTTGGTTGATGGTTGGACTTGATGATCTTGGAAGTCTTTTCCAACCTTCAGGATTCTATACTTCTATAATAAGTGAGGTGTCATTTACAGAGAACATCTGAGGGCATGTTTTATCTCATGCCATGTCCTGACTGTCCAGACAAAGCCCTTTACAATGCACCAGTTTCATCTCTAATACAGGTACCACGTATAACACTTCAGGGTCCTTTCGATCCAGGTCAGATTTCTTTGGTAACTGTGGGAAGTTAAAGTGCTAGCAGGTAGAATGAATAAGGTACAACAGACACAAGTTATATTAAGACGAATATAATGTTTCACCAGACATTAAAAAAAAAACCACAAGGTCTTGAAACAGGTTGGCTAAAGCACTCTTGGATTCTCCATTCTTAGAGACTGTCAAAGCTCAATGGGACAGGACTCTGAGCAGTGCAATCACTGATGGTACTGGTAAGAGCAGGGGTCATACTGTTGGACCTTCACAGGACATTTCTGTTCTAAATCGTTCCATGATTCAGTGAATTAACAATTGTGAGTAGAGTACAATTCTCACATGAAATCCTGAGTTCTACATTTAGAAAGTTTAGATGCACCCAGGTAGACTAAGGAGGAAGAATGTATCATGTCAGCAGAGCATTTTCTCATCAACACCAGGTATTGACTTTAGCCCTCATTACTAGCCAAAAGAGCTGCAAGATCTGCTTTCAAAATTTGTGGTTGACCCTGTATATACTTCTTAGAAAGATATTTAATTTCTCCATAAATCAAGACAAAATGTCATTGGAGAGATGAAAAAAACTATGGATGAATCTTTGTAAAACTGCCTGCACAACTAAAGAAGTATTTTGAAGCAAAAGAAAGTGAAAAATTGTTCTGCCAAGCTCTGTTCACTCCATGAAAATAGACAGGAGAATTTTTGCCTGTAAGTGGAAAGTATGACCCTTTTACTTTGGTATGTGTATATGCAGTTCTAGATAGATAAATAGATTACAGTTAGGGATATACTGATTCCAATTTCCAGAGTTAATACACATATAACTTGCATAGATCTGGCAGATCACCACATGTTTTTTTCCTGTGTATAAAAGCCCTGAAAATGAAAAAGGAATACAAAATGAAAAGTATTTGTTGTTTCTAACTAGAGATCTTAATAATTGCAATCCAGTTTTACTGTCAGACTATTAGCAGCAAATGACATTCATCTGAGATCTTGACCAGTAGTAGGTCATTCCACTGATTTGATTTTATTTAAACACTCTTCACGTGGAAGAGATTGCATACATTAGCTGGAAAATTAATTATATTTTTGAATTTCAACTATCAATAGATGCCTGAAAACTGTACTTCAAATCTAGTAGGAAAAATGTTTATAGCTGCTGGAAATGGGCCATAGTGGAATACACTGCTGTTTTGCAATTCAAGATAAGCAACCATATTTTAGTTAACAGTCCTGGGAGCCAGCCAGCCTAATCCTTTTTTATTAATAAACTTGATTCTCTGTAAGCCATATATGTTGTTATCTCAGGACAATTGGAAGGGTTTTGGTTGTATATATAGCAAAAATTATTCAGTCTTGGGAGCAAAGAGTTCTACATTCTAAGAATATATATATACACACATATATAGTGTTTCGAGGCTCTTCCCAAAAGGAAAGACATCTTTGTGGCAAAATTAGCTCAAGGAGGAATTGTGGTATAATACTTAACTTTAACAATTGAGATAAACTGTAAAGTGAAAAATTTTAACATCTTAAGAATTCATGAGGGAATTGTGATTGCTGCTATGAGCAGTGATTCTACAAGAAATGTCTTCACACAGCTCTGTCTTTGTTGAAAAGGCTTCCAGCATGTGCCTACCAGATCTATAGTATTTATATATGCCAAGAATGCAAGTAGCTTACTCTCCTGTCTCTATTATTGGAATTATCCTGAGTATGTTTTTGCAATAGTTCTCCTGATCTAATTGCCCTGAAGGGATATCTAGAGTGATTAATCATAATCACTGTATTTTGATATGTGCATCTTTGATACAATCTAATACGGATTTTTAAAACTGTGCAGAGCCAGTGCGCTCCAGATTTCTGTAGGAGGCAAAGGTCTGTTACATGGCAAATTCTCAAGTATAATGGATCTAGCTATTGGACCAGGGGTTTAGAAAGTAGGGAAGGCTCCCGAAGACATAGGGAAAGCCTAGATTACAAAGGATGCTCCTTTTGGATGTGAGATGGGAAGAGCGTTTGTGGTAATAGTGGGCTAGCTGGACTTCAAAAAAACCTCTGGAAGGCAGAAGAAGGAAAATCCAGGTGACCTTGACCTGAGCCACAAAGTTGAATTTGATAGCAATTGTAAGTTTGACTGGTTTTAGCTTGTTTCTTGGATTTACTCTACCAAATAAAAAGAAAATAGTATTTCAAAAAGCTCTGTTGAGTTATATCATGTTTGTGTTGAGATACGGACAGACGTGTTCTGGCAAATTCTACTAATATAGTTAACTATATTCCTGTCCCAAGTGTCTAATATAGTTAAATATATATTCTGCCTCTCTGCTGCTGTTTCTCCTCCTTGTAATTCCAAAGGTCAGCAGAATCTGACATGTGTCTATGTTCTTTTTGTTCCAACTTACCACCCCTGCAGCTGTCCCACATCTCAAGCAAGCAATCAAAAAGAATGTGTCTACAGTTTTGGAAACTGTGTTCTGTCAAGAAATCATGATCTCCTAGTACATGCAACCTGAAAAGCCACACTCTGAGCAGTGCATGCATGAGGAGGAAGAACACTGGTGGTGCAAGAGCTGTGTGAACCATAAACTCACTCTTTGTCTACACAGCTTTTTGTTGGGTTATTTGCCTCTTCCTCTAAGCATCCTGCACTGGCCAGTGTCAGAGTCAGGATACTGGATAAGAAGGAAGCAAAAAGGTCAATCTATCTACTGTATCAAACTTGGCTCTATATTTGTATGTACTCTAATCACAACAGTCAGGTGATCTCAAAGTCATATTAGTTAAGGTTAAAAATAACCCCTATTTAAATGATAACTCCTCCATCCAGCTGTAACATAAAGCCAACATAAAGCTTCTTGGTTGTTTGCCTGAGGAATCAGCCATATAAAAGCTATTCCCCAGTTAGACTTACTTATTATTTTCTTTTATATTCACTTTTATATTTTAATTGTATTTAATATACACTTGTGTGTGCTTCAGTCAGCTTCCAACTCAACACTGAGAAACTGTAAAATCATTGAGACCAAATCCAAATAATTTTGTTGAGGTCAGTCACTCCAGATGTAAAAAAAAAGGCTGCTCTTAAGCAGGCACTATTTGGTTCCCTGTGTAATATTTGCTTCATTCAACTGACATAGCTTTTTTTAGGGATAAAAATATCTGTCTCTTCGTGTACCTCTTTAATCTGATCTTTTATGAGGAGTTTATCATTGAGTTATACAGGTTTAACCATTCTTTGAGTAATTTAATCTAGAAGTAAAGTCTTAACAATTAAAAACACCTACATGTAGATCATGTACTGGAAACTGTTTGCCAGAAATATTAGAAAAAATGGATATTTTTCAAAGGTGTTTTATGTTTCATGGTATGCACTTAAGTGACAGTAGACAATGCAGTGCATATGTTTTGATGGATCTTCTGTTAGTTTCTTCTTCTTGAATATTATGGACCAGAGGGCAATACTAACATTTTTGGAGAAGGTATTAGTGAAGTTCATTGCATCCTAAGAAAGCTCAGGTAATAGTTTGAAAATCGTTGTCCTGGGGAGTCTATTGTACTAGGTAATGAAGGAACCATATTCCAGTGTAATATTCCAGTGTATATAAAGGTCATCACAGCTACACCAAAACTGGGGCAGTTGGAAAATGGCTTGGATATTATTTAGCAGTTACCTACACCTTACAGAGGAAATAGCAGTTATCTGCCCCCTTTATTATTAAATTAACTTCTAATAAAGGAAGTTTCTAAACACACAAAAAGTGTATGGCATGAAACCTAACACTAAACACTAACATTAACCTGGGCCCTAAGCCTAAACCCAAGCCTAAGCCTAAACCTAAGCCTAAGCCTAAGCCTAAACCTAAACCTAAGCCTAACCCTAACCCTGAAACAAACAAAAACCCCTAACCCTAGCCCTAAAAATGGCGGCGCCCAGTGGTGAGGTGCTTGCGTAAACAACATGGCAGCATCTTGACACAGGACCCATATGGCAGTCACACGTACTTTCAGAACAACATGGCAGTGCTTGCTTCAGGTCACCACCGCCCCGTGCTGCCCCGGTACATCACGGCATCAGCACATGGTGCACTGGGGCGGCACGGGGCAGCAGTGGGAGTGGCAGTTCTGGGAGAAAAAGGTGTGGGTTCCGGAAGAAAATGGCGGCGCTCGTGCAATGGTGTACTTTGTGAAAAATATGGCGGTGTGTGTGCCAGAGAGCTCATCTCAGCAGGATTCAGTGATGGGGCGTGGCAAGGAGGAAGGTGTGGCGGGGTGGTAGAGTGTAGTGCAGAGGTGTACAGGATTCCAAAAAAGCACCGTTCATGAGGTCACATGATAAAAATGGCAGCACGTGGTGTTACGTTGTTCTGGCAAGAATGAGGCGTCCATGGAGATTATGTACTTCTGGAGAAAAATCGCAGTACACATGGGGCACGTGAGGCAGAGCAGCTCTGGAGCAAATATACCCACATGCCTGTATCTGTCAGAAACTGAGAATTTAAATATAAGTTTGTTTAGCACTCTTTATCCATCTCCTCTCTTGATATATGTTGTACACATATTTACTAGGTAGCCCTTAAAATTCCTTTTCCTCTTTCAACAGCTCCACACCTAATAAAAACAGTAGTCACAATGGGTAGAACTTGAATTTCCTTTCCTTTTAAGAGGAAGGACAGCTTGGTAAAAAAATAAATGATGTTAATTAGTTGAATATAATTGCAAATTCCTTGGAGTTAAAATGTGCTGCATACCAGCAGAAAATGATATTTGCCATATGGTATCAGAACATTCTGGAAAGATGTCTTTACTATTTTCTGCAGACTGAACATGGACTTGGATTATTTGTGGCTTCCCAAGTATTTGTGTTATGCCAGCCAGCTCACAAAGTGTCCCAAAACAGCAGAGAACCATGCTTGTTCAGTCCATATGTACTAAAAATAAACAAACAAAAAAATCTTGGTTTGCAAAGCTTTTAATGAAAGACTAAAGTTTCATTTTTCAGTGGTTTGGGTAAACTTTCAGAAATATTTTCCTTTGAATAGTCAAGATCCTCTAACTCACTGCTGAACAGTGTTATTAAGAGCAGCAAAAGAACCTTTAAAGAAGCTATCAAATACTGTTGAAAATATTGTGTACTTTGTATGAAATATTATTTAAAAATTAAGATTTAAAAAGAAGGAAAAAATAGTTAAATGTCTATTTAGCATGGCTTTGAGATTAAAAAAAAAAAAAATTTAAAAAATCAGAGTTTGCTGTGCACATGTATTTAGCTCAACTTTATGATCAAATATTCCAAGTTTGATACAAAGTCCTTAGCAGTGGATTAGATAATGTTCCTTACCAGTGATTTGCCATTCTTCATTTTTAATATACACATCAATACTCACACCCTCCCCCCACAAAAAAAATACACCAAAACTGGCTAAGAAATAGACATTCTGTTCACATATAATTATTCATTTGAGAAATTGCTCTCTGAGTTCTCTTATTGTGAGAAATACATGGGGACTCACACAAGCCCTTAGAAACTCTGACTTAGAAGTGACACAAAAGTTCATTTTCAAGCTAATGTATATTCAGATATTACGACAGCAACATTGCCTTAATTACACTTGTAGTTCAGTTTTTCGATCTTTTCTTCAGTTTTATGTCCACGTTAATGCTGCCAGGTTAATAAAGCTAGCAGTTTTAACTGAAAAATTGGCAGTGAATGTTTTCAAGCCTCATTGCTCGAATAGGATAATTTTGGTAACGTATGTATTTTTCTCTTGAAAGTGAACAATAATAGTACATGAAAAAGTGGGCCATAGTTTTAGTCATTAGACCTGTCAAATGGACAAGTTGGGGTTTTTTACATGCAATCTGTAAACTGAAGGTGAATTATACGTCTGAGGAAATCCAAAATCAGGAATCCTAAATTTCTCAAAAAAGCCCTACCCTAAACCAAGACATAGAGGAATTCATGGCAATACCTCTAGTATCTTCAAAGAGTCATAGAACCACAGAACAGCTTGGTTTGGAAGTGACCTTTGAAGGTCATCTAGTCCATCAGCCCCCCTGCAGTGAACAGGGACATTTTCACCTAGATCAGGTGGCTCTTAGCCATTTCCAACCTGACCTTGAATGTTTCCAGGGACTGGGCATTCACCACATCCCTGGACAACTTGTGCCAGTGTTTCACTACTCTGGCTGTTAAAAATTTCTTTGTAGCCAATATAAATTGACACTCTTTCAGTTCATAGCCATTTCCCCTTATCCTTTCACAATATGCCCTTGTTAAAAGTCCCTTTCTTTCCGTAGGCCCCTTTTGTGTATTGAAAGTCCATAATAAGGTTTCCCTTGAGCCTTCTTTTCTCCAGGCTGTTCAACCACTACTCTCTCAGCCTTCTCTCATAGGAGAGGTGCTCCACCCTTTTGATGATCTTTGTGGCTCTCTTCTGGAGCTCCTCTAAAAGGTCCATATCCTTGTGTTAGGGGTTCCAGAGCTGGACACAGGTGAGGTCTCACCAGGGCAGAGCAGAGGGGCAGAATTTTCTCCCTGGCCCTGCTGCTCATGCTGCTTTGGATGCAGCCCAGGATGATGTTGGCTTTCTGGGCTATGAGTGCACAGTGCTGGGTAATGGTGAGTTTCTCATCCATTAGAAACTCCCAAGTCCTTCTCAGCAGGGCTACTCTGATCTGTTCATCCCCCAGCCAAGGGTTGCCTCAGCCCAGGTGCAGAACCTTGCACCAGGGGTCAATCCCCAGCATCAATCAGTTTCAGGGTGTTCGTACTTCAAACCACCAATAATTTACAATACATAGTATGATAAAATACATAATTTACAAATTAGGGCTGGCCATGGAGATTGGCTTATGCTGTTTTAAAAATTTAGAAGTTGTAGCACCTTTCCACTGAGGTTTCCAATTATGTTCACAAAATCAGTACTGTTTCCCCCATAAACCTCTAACATGTAACCCTAAGAACTTCAAGGCAAAATTGAACTATATGAGAATAAAACTAGTTATGAACATCAAAAACATTTAATATATTTTTCTCCTCCCGTTTCATTTTGTGGGGCATATCAGTGGCAAGGTTCCTTTAAATAAATATTCAATGTGATTAAAGAAGAAAGATAAAATATGTTCCTCTGTCTTTGTAATTCTGATTTCATTAAAGTAAAATTTTTGCTTATATTTAGAATGTACTTATATTTAGAATTAAAGTTCTGTCTTACTGAACAAGTAGAATTATTTTTAGGACTTCTTTAAATTCTTAGAGAAGTGAGAAATTAATGGAAGGTAGAAGCTGTCAGAGAAGCTTTCCAGGCTTTAAAAATATTATCCTAATTTTCCACTTTCCATTAAAAAAAATCACAGATAATCTCTTTCTGGCTTCCCCTTCAAGTCAGCAACCCAAAGATTAAGCTGTCAGTTCTTGCTAAAGCAGGCTTTTTCAAGAGTCCTTAAAAAACATTTGCATTTATTCCAAATAGAATGAAATTAAACCACAGACAACCCTCAACACTGTACACAGGATAGAAATTTCCTGCTGGATTCATAGCTTAAATAAAATTTTGCTCCATTCCTTACAAATGGTGTAAAAGACCATCTTTTGATATCTCCATGCTTTTTGATGTGACACCACAGAAAGGGATGTGCATTGTACCACAAAAATCTCAGTTTCTAGAAACATTGGCCAGGGACTAGGCTTAATACAATTAGGTCTGCTTCTTAACTTTGCTAATGAGACAATGTGCAGCCAAAATGTGTTTGCTAGGAGCTGGTGTCTGGGGCAGTTCCTTGGGGATCTTCTCTCTATCCATTTTGCAAAGTGCAGACATGCTCTTTGATTTTTCCCAGTCACATTCTGCTCACAATTCAGCCACACTAGAGACCAACCTGCTGAAATATTTTAATACTGTCAGCCTGGTTCTTTGTTGCTTTGCACAGAAGTTGTCATTGCCTTGTCAGATATTGTACTGACCTGCACAAAATGGGTGAAATTTACTATAAAACAGAGCAGTTAGTTGTCATTTCCAGCAACTTCTGTGTGCGGATCCAGACTGGATGCAAATGTATATTGAACTTTTCTGAGACCCTTATCATAACACAGTACTGTGTTAGGTGTATGCCATACTGCTCTTTCAGCTATCTCAGCTTAGGATTTACATTTTTTTTCCTCTTATTCCGAAGTTTGATGAAGCTCTGAGCAACCTGGTCTAGTGAAGGGTGTCCTCACCTATGGCATGGGGGTTGCAACTAGACGATATTTTAAGGTCCCTTCCAACCTAAACCATTCCATGATCCTATGATTGTGACAATGACACTCTGGTTATATCTGTGTGAGAGAATTCCATACCAAACATTTTCAAAAGAAGGAAAAAATTTCTTTCTATTCCTCCTTAAGAAAATGAAAATCCTGTGCTCTGGTGTACTGGATCTGCTGAAAGACCCTGTTTAAGCACTGCAAATTCAGGAATTCACCAGCGTCACTATTTCTGATGGAATCTGTTTAGTTGCTATTACTATTGGTATTATTACCTGACACTAAGATATTATAGAATTTCCCATCCTTGCCCACAGGATACACATGAATTAATTCAATCACTATAATTCTATGATTAATTTACAGTTTCCTGAAGCCCCAATTCAGACTGCTGAACTGTCACTGAACAAAGAGACAGCAAAAGACAAGTTTTTGAAAAACACGAGAAACATGAATAGTTTAAGGTGAAGGCAGGTAAAGGGAGATTAGCATCATCAGTTTACATTATACAGAATTTATCCACTATTTTTGAATACAAAACAGGAGATTTTGCTTGATAATAGCCTTATCAACCCAAAAAGTTGTGAGAAAAGTGTTTATCATCATTTACCAGATGGTGAATAGTGGTGCAAAACATTAGGATCAGATTTTAAAAGCCATTTAGAAGCCTAATGAGGCAGATGAAGATGAAATGTTATTTTTGAGGTTAAATTAGTGTCTATGTGTGTCATGAAGTGTCTACACACTTAGAAATACATACTCAAGAAATTTACCCAAGGTCACTGAAAACATCTGTCTCAGGGTATGTGGTAGGATGAGTTTGCAGTCCTAAATTCTTGAAACATGTATTTTCTCTCCAAGCTGAAGGAAGAGGGGTTGTTTGCTTCTTCTTTATCAAAGTGGCCATGGTCCTCAGATGCCACTAATGCAGTAGGGGGAAAATGGCTCATCTGTTGCCATTGATAAATTCCTAAGTTAAAAGCTGCATGTAACATGCAAAGTCCTTTATTAAGTCATGATCTCAAGCCCTCCTAAGTCAATCTAATAATGTTCTGAAGTTCAACAACACAGTTTGGGTTTTTTTTTAATTTTTATTCACTTAAAAATTAACAATCCAAGTCTCCATACTTCAAACAATAGGTTCTATATGTACAGAGTCTTAGTGTCTCAACAAATTTGAACACTTTCTAAATAAACAATGTTATTCTGTGATCAGTAGCAGAGACTGTCATTTACTTACTGCTATTTAAGTTGGTAGCTCAAGGAAATAATGTGTTACCTTAGACTGTATTCTTGAAACTGTCTCAGAAAGTTAGCTAAGTAATAGAGTAAATCCAATTCCTGCATCTGAATCAGGCAGTACTAGCTTCTTCAGAGATGGCTGAAGAGGGAAAATATATAATTGTCCAAGAGAGAGAATACCACTGGATTAAGATCTTCCTACAGCTGGCAATTCTTACTTTGAATTTAATGCTTGTTAAATGATGAGCTTTTGACTAGAAATTCAATGAATGTTCTCCCCCAAAAGCTTTTAAAATTGCACTCACCCACACACTGACCTCCCTGTTGTACTTTTCATGTAGGGTCACAGCAGAAAGTTCTTTGTATATCCCCAAATTTAAGAAAGACGGGCTCAGAGGCAAAGCTGAGAAACCTACAACATTTTTTTGCTCAGGTTAGCAAATTTAGAAAATTTGAGACAGTCATTACAATCTGGTTTAAAATATTCCAACTCATTTGTAACCTCCCTCCTGTTTTTTTTTTTTTTTGTTGTTTTGTTTTGTTTTTTGTTGTTGTTTGTTTTGTTTTGTTTTGTTTTCCCCCACCTCTAGTATTAGTTGATACAACATGGTGAAAAAATGTGGATGATTGTAGGGAGCAAAACAGGGTATATGTTAAAAGCTGAAGAAACTACCATGTGGGGCCAGTCTGTCATCAGCTCTGCTGGGTTTGAATTAAGGTATTGACATATCAATGAGTGGAAGTAAGTGAGGGAAGCCCAGACACTCCTGTGGTTCTGTGTACAGGAAATACCTTCGATTTAACTTGTTCTTTCCAAGCTTCTAATTTCACAGGCACCAAATCACTGATTTGTTTGGTAACTTCTGAACTTTACTTGATCATATTGACTTTTGATTTATAAAGCTTGGTTTCATTTGTGTCCTAGATAATAAGAATTGAAGCATGAAAGTTAAATGAAATTCCCAAAAAATCAATTTGTTGTTTAAATGAGCAACAGAATAACAAGTTCTGCTTGAATTGGAATAAGCTTTAGATCAAGTGGAGATGAGTATCTTTCCAGAGATGCAGTATACCAAGAGGTATTTTGATGGAGTTCAGTAATAGAAAGACCAAAGGTTCAGTAGGCTTAGTGAGCTCAATCACACATAGACACATCAGATTATAAATAGGGAGAAAGTGGCAGTAATCTTCTATTTAAGAGCTTAACATTTGAATCGAGACTCTGAAATAAAGCAAATACAAAGAGTGACAATTCAGAAAATTCAAGGCACTCCTCTTTCCAAGGTGTTTGGAAAAGGTATGTTGAAAAATATCTATTTTGCTAAGAGATTCAAAACAGTGGGTTGGTTATGCGTTTTTGTCAGAAATCTAAAATGAAAAATTACATGTACTCAAGTCACTTGAGAACACCATACTAGTTTTGTATTTTATGGAAATCATTGGAAGAATACTGGAAATAATGAATTTAGCTTATACCCTAGATGAGACACTTTTTAAAATGACTGTGTCACCCACATTTTTATGGTTCTGAATTAAAATTAAAATCATGCTACGATGAACTACATCCCAAGGTACTTAAATTCCGTTGTTCAAGTTAAGCTCAATTTCGGAGTGTAATACCAGAAAAATTCCACTGGGAGTTATTTAATTTTTTTATTCAGGTTCAACATGTATGAGAACACTTATACAGCCATTTAAAATCAATCAAGTGAACGCAGTGCTCATCAGAGGTGAGCAATTTGCATTCCACATGTCTGAGGTTTCACTTAGCTTCATGGCTTTTACACAACTGACTCTGTGGTTATATTTCTGGTGTACACTGGGATACATCACTGCAATAGTTGAGTGAGTAGTTCATCACTTCCATCAGGAGCATTCAAACCTGTTGTGAAAAGTTACATATCCCATTTGAGAGTATAACATAACCCCTGGTAGTGGAAATTCTATATCTTAGTGATTCTCAGTCCTTTTTCACGTGAGACCCAAACATCGCATTTGTTTCTGCATCTTGTCTGTTTCATTTTCATGAGGTGGGATGTGGGATAGAGACTGGCAGGAAATCTGGCATGATAAAAAAAACCAGGGAAATGACATTCATGTCTTTACAGGTCAGATACTGAGTGAAGTGCATACTTTCTGGAGAGGTGGGAAAGTGCAAATTAGATTTTGCTTCAGCATTACTCATAATTAAATGGGCTGTAGACTTTCTAAGCAAGTGGTGTTTGTCATTTTGTATGCTTCAAGTACCATCAGCTCAACTCTGCTGTCAGTTCCAACAATAGGCACTGGGGACTTTACTCTGATGGTGAGGCAGTGCAATTATATTTCCCAGTCACAGATGGATTTCAGCTCCCCCCCAAACCAAATATTTGCTTTATTCCTTTCCAGACTATGAAAATATAGAACAATTCATAATGTGAAATTTGAGCTTCTAAAAACTCTGTTCCCAGTATTTGGGCTACGACTTTGAAATTAAAAAATAAATGACAGCTGTCTTCACTCTGCACATGTGTTTACTCATACATTAGTTTGCACATTTGAATAATTACAGTAGTTAAGGGGATTATATGCATACTGTTAAATCTGTTAATTTTCACATGAGAGGGTTGTCATGCTAGATACCATGTGTTTGTATCATCAGTAAAAGAGGATAAGTTTTCTTAGGTTAAAGCTTCCAGTACATATTCATAGTGTCTGGTATACTCACAAGGGCTGAAATCAAATGATGTTTTGAATTCTGCAGAAAATCTCTCACTTCAACTTTTACATTAGTGTGGAAGCTGCATATATGGGAATGTGAAGAGATGACTCCTAATGCAGGATGCAGTAATTGGAAAACAATTACTTATTCAGTCAAACAGCTTAAAATATTTTCTGACCAGAAAGTTAACTTCTAAGTAGCTTTCATTACTTCTTTACTTACAAAATATATCTGTTTATATGCCTGGTTTCTTGGACTATTTTTACGTTATTGCTAATGTACTGTAGATGCCTCTGAGATTTTATTGCTCTTTACCTTATGAAGAATGCTCAAGAAACTTAAACATCGGACTATAAACTCACAACTCACCCCCAGTGAGTTTTTTCCTTTTGTTTTCACAAGTATTCTGTCCATGTGTACTTCATTTTGATGACAGCAGTATCATCCATTTAATTTCCATATGTAAAATCCAGAGAACTTTCAGTGTGTGGGTTTGGTTTTTTGTTGTTTTTTTTTTTTCCCTGTAGTATTGTGGTTCTCAAGGTGAGGTCATAACTGATGTAGTTTGCACATACAGGTTTTACACTTCCACTTGTATCTCAGGGCTTGTCCCCCCTGTCTTTAGAGGTCTGACACTGCTTCTATGGCATCTTTGGCCATGGTGTAAAATAAAAAATAGGAAAAAGCAAGAAAATTGAGACAAAAAGTAGTTCCCAGGTGAGATGATCTCTTCCTTTCATTGCAGGTCACAAAGACAGAACAAGATGGTAGATAGCTCAAGTCTGTTTTGCAAGCCATTGGAACATTGTGTGTTGTGCTTTTTCTCCTTATTCTAAAAGGGAATAGGAAAGAACTGAGAAAAAGATAACAAGGGTTCAAAGCTATTGAAGGCTTTTCTACAGGAAGCAGCTGAGTAGGTGAAGATTTTTTTTGTCCTCAAAGCAAAAGATTTCAGAGGAGATATGATAAGCTTCTATAAAATTATGAGTATCATGGAAGGCATAGGTAGGATTCAATTTTTCATCATTCTTTTTAAGACAAGAACTACTGATTGCCAAATAATGAGAGTAGAAGTAATTTTCATATAAACAACAAAAGCAGTGGTTTTACACAAAACATGTGTTATCATTGTGGGCCTTCCTGTAAAAAAATACTGTGTACAGACAAAATTGACATTGGTTGAAGATCTCACTAGACAAGCACATGATGCACTGAAATTCTCAAAACATTCTAAAATATGCAGGATAACAGCCAGTTCAGAAACTCCCCTTAGCCGAAAAGAGTTGGAAGGTGTAATAGTATTAGAAAAGCAATCAGCTGCACACTATTTTCTTGCAGATCTCTATGCATGGATTTAGAGTCATGGCTCCATCTGGTTAATTTCTTCTGGAAAGGCATCAGCTCCTGCCTAATAAAAAAACAAAGAGTCTGCTTAAAAGAATGTAGGCAAAATAAAATTATTTTGAAGATTGGTGAATAATGATGGTGAAGATCATAGGCTAGTTGCTAGGTGTCAGACAACCTGACGTCATCTCCTTGTTTCCAAAGGCATCCAAGAAGCTGGTAGAAAGTCCCTGGTCATGTTCTGCCTGGCAATATGTCAAGACACAAGAACAGCAATGTACCAAATACCTGTCTTCCCTTTCCTGATGCAATGGGTGTCTGGCTTGAGTAATGTCAAGAAGGGTGTGCTGAGGAGTGCCAGAGGCTAAACAGAGTTTTGTATGAAAAGTGAAAGGCAAAGTACAGTGAGACCATTAAGAGATTTTGGAGAAGCATTAAAATTGACTGTAGCCTAGAAAACTCAATGTGTATGTGTGTAAAACAGAAGTAAGTGTGTAAAACAGAGAACATTAAGAGATTTTGGAGAAGCATTAAAATTGACTGTAGCCTAGAAAACTCAATGTGTATGTGTGTAAAACAGAAGTAAGGCAGTCCCAGTGCAATCCCATGGCCCATTCCACTGTCATTCATCTACACACTGATTTATGTAGACAGTTACTTACATAAAAGGGCACTGTTGATGAACTCTTGATATGAGCCAGTACAGGTGCCTTGACAGTGTAAATGGGAAAATTCAGTGAGATAATGTTCAGAAATGCAGAGGAAGGAATTTAAAAATTAGCAAGTGATTTTTAAAGTTATCTTTACATGTCTTTATTTTAAATTTTGAGCTCCTTTCAGACCTGAATTTTCCATAAGGATTCCACATGAGTGATCTTTGAATATATGAAGACTTACCACAGCACGTGACTGGATATACCAAATGTCTTCTGTCAGGGATCTGAATATAAATTCAGGATATACAGTCACACTGCAGCAGAGTACATCAACATTTCAGTTGTTCAATGGAAATGAGCTTGAGACCTGCCACCTTCAGTTCTTCCACAAAAGGCTTTTCTTTGAATCCAGCTGAAATACAGTGGTGTGAGATGTGATAAACGTTAGAATTTTTATAACAACCAATACATGACAATGTCAGATTACTTTTACTTTCTGAACATATCAATTTCTTGTTTACTTCTTGTCTCCACTGTGATTAGTGGTGCTGGTATGCTTTGTGTTTTTTCTTTGCAACATTTTTCAGCTCTTGCATATATAGAAAATGGATGGGGAATTAAAATATCCCTGGAAGTTAAAGAAATTCCTGCTGTGGCTTAAAAAGTAGATCCAGCAGCTACTGCAATGTAAGCAATGTGCTGATATTTTTGCATGACCTGATATACATAACCTTGACGATACACTGAGCATGATCCAGGTTTCAGACTGAGAGGAACCACCCTGATTTCACAGAATTTCTTCAAAAAATACTTAAAGACTATTGCAACCAATTCTGCTCACCAGGAAGTCTCATTGCGCTGGAATTTTTAACATTCAGTACACTGCAATTAGCTCAATATATGAACAAGTTTCCTGTGGCAATTCAAAATAAAAGTTTCAAACAAAGGAATGTTTGCCTTTAGTGGATAAACCACCATGCCAATTTCCCCATTCCCCCATATAGCTGTAGCTTAAAACTTCAGTGAAGCAATGCTTCCAGCATTAGACTGTTTCAGAATCTGTTGGACCTCAGCATATTAGATTTCTGATCTATCAGATAATGTCAAGGCCTGTGAAATCAGTTTCTCCTATGCAAATACACTCATCTTCAATCTTTGTTCCCAAATCCTAATAAAAAAGCCCTTATTCCAGGTTTATTTTTTGCTTGGGTATGGGTATTTTTAACCTAGATTCTAAATGCAATAGAGTCAACCCTTCATTATTTCTTCTTTAAAGTCTTACTCAAACACTGACCTTTAAAAGTTCTAACTACAGCTACTTTTGCAAGGCCTGCACTTTCATGAAACAAAGCTCACTCTGTTCTCTGCTGGAAATATCGGATTCAGGCCTAAATTGGCAACCTAGTTCCTTTTCTTATAAGATTTAACTCTACTATTAACCACAGACAGGTGTCCAATACCTATTAAAAAAGCTTGTATAAATTATGGACCTCAGCAGAAATCAATCTGCACTCTCGTCTGCTGGGCTGCACAATAGCCAAGAAAAACAACAAACTCAGAACATGCTGGCAAGTAAACTCTTCTTTATGTTTAATAGCACTTACAGGTGACTATAAAATCAATACCAAAAATTTTGACTTGTTATGAGCTGGACTTATGATGGCACTTCACAAGTGACCAGAAAGTGGTACTAATTTTCCTGTCTCTAATTCTAAATCTCAAAGTTACTTGTTGTCAGAGGAATATTATGTAGACGCGGATTGTTGACTCTTGGAAAACACAACCCCCATCCTTGCCTTCTGAGCTATAGAAGAGACAGCTGTACATTGAGTTTCTTAGTAAACTAGCTTGCCTACATTTGACTTGTCATTTTTCAAGAGCTGACAACCTCCCCTCTCCTACCTGTCCCACTGCCCACATATATTCAGAGAAATTTTGTCCGTGATGGTCCTGTACTTCAGTTCTGATGTGCCCAACCTCTAACCCTTGGCTGTTATTCAAAACATTGCATCAGATGTGGGGTTAAATGAAATAACATTACTTCACAGGAATATGTAACTACCACAGGACAGAAGAAAAAAAACAAACCCTGAAGTCTTGCAAGGGCAGTATGGATATCCAGGTTTCTGCCACTTCCACCTTGTACTCAGAAAAAGACATCAGGTTTTCATCTGATCTCTGGCCTGTGCTAAACTTGTAACAGGTTGGCTTTGCCGATCCCTCCAAAATATGCACAAACTCAGCCATGGTCAACCATTGTCCTAGAGACAGTAACACCATTAATTATTCAGTTGGGTTGTGTCTGCACCATAACATCTGTAAGTAGTTGCCTGCAATCTAGATAATCCTACAAAGAGATAACTGGCAATTAGTTGTGTGTTGTATCTTTCATCCTCTAGTACTTCTCTGGCTGTGAAAGAATCCCAAAGGCACTCCAGGGTCAGAATAGGTGGGTTTACAAAAATATATGGTCCTCATTCCATAATTATCCCCTAAATATGTGGCCCTTGTTCCATGATTATCCTCTAAATGACATAGTTCCTTTCCCAATGCTTAAACCTCTTACAATATCCAAACATTATGCTCCAGACTGCTAAGTATGTATAGAGGCATTAATTTTTTAAACAGAGTTATGTTTGGCTTCTATTTGCTTTTATGGAAGTCCTAAGAGTTATTATGTTACTGTATTGAAGAAAAAAAAAAAAAAGAGGGAAAAAAAGGATTTAGAATAGTTTACTCCAGTAAGAGACTGAAATCAATATTGTTTATATGGGCATGAATGTTATTGACTGTGTATTTACAATAACCTCCAGAGAGTAACTCTTAAACTATTAAACCTCCTTGCAAAGTATACAATTTCATAAATCTGACTAAACATTTTGCAATAATAATTAAATTAATTACTAGAAGAAAGCAACATATTTGATAGTTTTTATCCCTAGGAAAAAATTAAACATTCCACCACTGACTTGATTCAAAGAGCCTGTTTTCTCCAGCCTTGTATTTGCAACTGGAGAAATACCTTTTTATTTCTGGAAGAAAATACTTCACAATGAAACATAACCCAAACAGGATTAGTCTGAAGACAATTGGTTAAACTTGAATATTGTTTACAATGTCATTGATAGAGGCCAGCTCAGAAACATGCACCCAGATGTCATTGTTTGGATATAGAACATTTATATGTGACTAAGTAATTAATTTCCCTATCCCCCTTAATCCAAGATTCACAGGGAAATCTGGGCTGAAAATGAGTGTTCAAGAGCTCCCAGAAACAAGATAGCTGAGGAACACTTTTCACTATTTCATTATGTTACACAGAGGTGCCCACTAGGGAACATTGTCTACATGCAAAAGGTATTTTCAGTAGGTCACTTTTACAAACAGCCTTCCCACAGTATGTCGAGAAGACAAACTAATAAAAATGAAAAAGAGGTTCAGAGACATGAGGTGATGAAGATTCACAGTTTGATAGTGGCAGAACTGGGGACCAGGGCTCAGGTCTGATGAGTTGTCCCATGTCTTAAAGAGGAGAATATATGATTTAGCCTTACATTTTGTGTGAAAAATATTTCAGGAGAAAATAGTCATTGGGAAAGATCTAAATCTGTAAGAAGTGTCTATTGAGTTCTTTTGAGTTTGGGTTATTCATGAAATATTAAAGACTTCAGTTATTTCATCGCTATCTAAGAATTGAGAAGATTGATTAGTTGCCACTTTGCAACTGAAATCCATTTTCATTTAACCACATGATTCCCATAATTTTCCTGGATGTGACCCTGGCCAGGCTCATCTACTGTCATTCAAAAGATCTATGGATTTTCACGATCCAAGATCTCTGAAAACTAAAGGAGATCATGGAACCTCTTGAGAAACCAACTTTGCTGATTAATCGCTTTCTTCTTCTTTCTATTCCCCCCCTCAACCATTTCCACAGCCATCAAAGTATTAAAAAAAAATCAAAAAATAATAAAAAAAAAAGTAATATTTTGGACCTAATAACAGTAAATCTTAGGTTTAAACCTAAGGCACAAGCAAAATTTTGGTTTGGACAGTAGAGAAAAAAAATCAAGTTTTTTTGAAATATAAAATAGATAATTGCAGACATTTATATTGGGTTAGCAGGGCAAGAGAGAGAGACAAATTAAAGATTATCCCAAAAGTAAGGTTGTGGCTTAACCCTGATCTCATTTAGTACTTAATCCACAGAAATTTTCTTTCTTTGTGTCTTACCAGTCTTTCTCATTTTTTTTCTTTCTGGGTAGGTTATTCTTATTTCCCAGCAGACCCATCACCTGCAGCTGTAGCTTTACCCTTCCTCCTTCATCCCTTTAACTTTTTTTACTTGGCCTTAAAATGGGAAAAGGCTATAATTCTGATTCATAAATGAAAACTGTTAGGGAGAGCAGAGCATAACTTAAGGCAATAAAAAGTTCCTGGCATTCATGCTCTCTAAAGACACAGACATCTAGACTTCTTGTCTGCTGTTGCATGAGAGGGAACAAAAACAGTCAATAGTGTTAAACATTAAGAAGGAGTGACTCAGTTGCAGAATTCCTGGAATTAAGACTGGATGAATATCGACCAAGAAAAATACAAGCATGACAGAGCAGCAGTATCTTGCAAACAATTTAATTTGACTAAGTGGCAAACAGAAAATTATTCAATTTCCAAGTAATGTCAGAGACCAGGTTTCTAATTAGCAATAATATGAATAGATGAGGAATGCATAAGTTATCCATAGGTTCATCTGATGCACAGTTTTGATCCCAAGGGTTTTGTTGATAAAATTCCTACTCTTGCACTGTCAAAAACATGTGTATCCTCTACACTTTCTATTATCAATTTTATTGTCCTGCTGAAATCCAGTGTTCACCTTCATATGCTGGCAAGGCTTTTATGTGTTTGCTTACATTATAATTAAATGTTCTGTATTCCTTACTTTCCAGTTCTGACTTACAATTACTCTCTTCAGTGCAATTACTCTACCACATACATTCAGTCAAATGTGTTATTCTGTGCATATCCAAATTTTATTAAACAAGGGTAAATGTGTGGTCAATTACACTACCACTCATACAATTGCATCTGTTTTTAAAAGAAGCTCTTGAGCCTCTAGTGTGCTTTCAGTGGTATGAATTGCAGACATATAAATCCCCTTTTCTATCAGTTCTTGTAGTCTGCCTGTTATTAATGGCAAGTTAATTGAATATAGGAAGAACAAACAAGCATACAAACAAACAAGCTTTGAGTTAATGATTTCAGATGGTGATAAAGTTAATAGACAGAGTATTCCTAGTCTTCCTGAAGCTCGTAGATGCCAGTGTTAATTATTCAACACAACTTCACTTTCTCATTATTCTTTTTTGAAGTATTTCAGCATAACAAAGCAAAAGAGAAAGTTTGGGTGAATTCCCCATTGTCTGGCTATTAGAAATAGTTTTGTTGGAAGCTGTTATCCTGTACATCCCACATTTTAATCCTATTGAAAATCCTCTTTTGAAAATCAAGCTCTAGAGAGCAAAACCAAATTAACTGTAACACTAACTTAGACATCTTGAGAGTATTTTAAAAGACCCTATAATTTGATTTCTGGTGTCTGATCTTTGCAATCACATGCATGTCTCTTAAAGTAGAGTTCATTTTGATTTTTCTTTCATAAGATTTTTTTTGTTTCTGATGTAATCTCCAACTGCTGCAGAGTGCAAATTCAGAAAAAAAAAAAATTAGCAGTCGGATTAATCTCCCTTGAGTTTAGTTAGCTGTAAGTCAGCTGTCTAGGAAAACAGTAGAGAGAAACAAACACTTCTACAAGGCAATACAAATCCTGCTAAAAAACCCAACACATTTATGGCAAGATTATTCAGCACCTCTAGGAATACCTATCCTTCTTTCTGATAAAGGAAGGGAGTCTAAACCTTAGCTGTACAGAAGTTACAGTCCTGGTGTAAAGCTAGATACAATGCATACAACCTCACACAAAGATAGAGTGATTTAATGCAAGATTTTATGCTGAATAGATTGGAATCATTTTGCATTTAATGCTATATTCTCAGAGAATGGATGAGCAATTATGCCACTTCTTGTTTTTTCTTAAACTTTGCAGAGAATCCTTTGCCAGAGTACAACAGAATACAGACATCACCTTAGTTTTTAAAGTAGATACTCATATTAAATGGAAATTTTATAAAATGAGAAATAAAACACAAAGATATAAAACCTAATTTATATATAGTCCAAATCAGGTTGAAATAACATCTAATGAATTTCATCCTGAAGTAAATTCGTATCGTTAGATTTAACAGCCTTTTATAAACTAGATTTATGTTCAGTGGGCTAAATTCTCCTTTCAATTAATTTTCATGAATACTGTTTGCTGCAATGTAAATGAGAAGAGAATCTGTCTCCAAATGCCTAGAGGTCTTTATTGGGAGTTTGCTGATGATGCATACAAGGATACTAAAACAATGTTATCTTCATCTAAGCATAGCCTTAAAATTAGATAGCAGTTAAGATATGTCCTCTTTTATTCTGCTGATTTAGAAAGAGGAATACATTTATTGGAAGAAAGGATGCAGATTAAAAGTCAATGAGATTGTATTGAATCGTGGATAATCATTTTCCATTGTTTTACCATTATTTCTTCATTTAGGAAAAGACGATGATTCAAATAATATCAGCTCAGTGGCTTTATGTTCCATATATAAGGCAAGAAACTGGAATAAATACAAAGTTTTCAGTCATGAACCTTTCACTTCCAAGCTAATTTTCTTTAAAAAATGATGCTATATAAATACATAGTAAAATATGTACTTTTATCAATAGGATTAGTGCATATATGTATTTCAACATAAATATGCCATTAATAGACATCAACATTGACATCCTGGCAAGAGATGAACGCTGTTTGAAAGTGATGTAGCTTGAAAGTTGTTGAACACTTTGAAAACATCTCCTATTTTTTTTTTTTAGCATCCAAGAAGGAGTACATGTAATAGAGAATATAAGAGAAATAAAGTAATAGCCAAGAAAAAATTAGTTTAAAAGATCTAATGAAATCTAATAAATTATGTAAATCCATAAGGTTTTTCTGGTAATTGTGGAATAAATGTGTAAAGTGATATGATTTTAAAATTATAGCTACCAGTAATTACTTTGGGGTTAGGAAGAAACTTCCCATGTATGGGTATGATTTATCTTCATAGTCAAGGTACATGAACTAGAAATTGGCTCAGGATAAAATATGAGAAATAAGTGTTAATGTTAATCACAATGTCATTTCCTATGTGGTAGGAAGACCCAAAATTTCATTCCACCCAGAGGCTTTTAGTCATCTAGAAGTGATTATGAAAATCTTTAATGATATTAATAAATATTTCCTTACACTGCCTTATATTTAAGGAGCTCCCTTAAGGTTCTGACTAGAAAAAAAATCCAATCTATATTTCTCTAATTAAGCAACATCCATTGTGACTCATATTATAATTGTTCTTCTCCAGAGGTGCAAGCAATATTTTATAATAGACAAATCAGTGCACATCAATGCAAAAGAAAATCCATGACTTGTGACTGCCCCAGTTTTCCACACTCATTTATTTCAAAAGACTTTTCTCATCATAATCTTTCTTGCCCTTTCCAGCTTTATATTCATGTCTGTAGCAAGTGACCATCCATGCCTATATAAATTTCTTTTTCTGGTGCCAGAAGGAAGACTTTAAATAAAATGAAACTGCCAGAGAAGCTCTATTTTGCACTATTTAACTCTTCTGTAGAATAAAAAACTCTCCCAAGAACTTAGTAAGTCAGTTAAGCATTATCCATTTTGAAAAAGAATGTAGAAAATATAATTAGCTTTCATTTTCACAGTATTATTTAACTTCTAATTTTCTTTAGTTCAAAATAATACTTTTGGAGTAGGAGAACATAATGCCACAGCTACAATGATCATGAAAACTATATATGAATTGAAGAAGAAAGTGTTTTTTTTCTTTTTCTTTTTTTTTTTTTTTTTTTTTCAGGGATTATGTTAAATGCATTAGTTTCTCAGAGTTCTGTTGAAGCTTCAACATAGAGCATGACTTACAAAAATGTTTACAGGCACATTTTCCATATAGCCTTGCAAATGAGACTACTTTTCTTAAGCAACAATTTCCAGTTAGAAGATGAAAATATGCACAGTCCATTTCATCTTAGCAACACAGCCCCAATAACATGGCAAACCACTTGATTTCCTTGCTTCACAACTGAAATGTTTCCTTCCTGAAAATAACTTCCATATCATAAATTTGGCACAAATTAGTACCACAATTTTGGGCACAAAATACTCATGATATGGGAAAATTATTTCTGCAGCAACAACATAGGCAGAGTCAGGAACTGTATCTACCCAATCCTGTTCCAGAATGTCTGATTACCATTTCCTCTCAGCTTTTCTGTTTCCCAACATACTGTGCATGTGAAAAACTGATAAGAACACAATGAAATGCAAAAATAAACCCCATGATTCTGTTGCTTTGGAACAAGATCTATGCATGCACTAACACACATGGCTAGCACTGTCATGTGCTAGTGAAATACAGGGGATTTGGCTAACCTTGATGCAACTTTCTTTGTGTTAACAAAGAGTCAGGGTAAGTTGGACTCAGAGCCTGTGGAGAGTGGCAAATTCTTCCAGTGGATTATTCATCCTGGCTAAGATAATTACTTTAAGACACTGGTTTCATTGGGAGTTGAACCTGTCTTAGCTGCTAATCTTATTTCCCCCCGCCCCCAACAAAAACATTTCAGTAGCAGATCCAGTACTTGCCATTCATTTCCAATTTGGTGAAAAAAATAAAAATCTGTTGAAGTAAAAAAACACTGCAAAGAAAAAGACATAAATCCTGGGATGGGAATGGGAATGAAAAGCAGTGGGAACATTACCCCCCATGGGGAGAGGCTGAAAGAGTTTGGGTTGTTCACCATGGAGAAGAGGAGGCTCCAGGAGACCTGATTATAAGAGAGCTGGAAAGGACTTTTCGCAAGGAAATGTGGTGATCAGAGAAGATGGAATGGCTTTAAACTGAAAGAGGGCAAGTTTAGATCAGATATTGGGAAGAAATTCTTCACTGTGAAGGTGGTGAGGCACTGGAATGTGTTGCCCAGAGAAACTGTGGATGCTCTGTCCATAGAAGTGTTCAAGGCCAGGCTGGATGGGGCTTGGAGCAACCTGGTCTAGTGGAAGGTGCCTCTGCCCATGGCAAGGGTTTGGAACTAGGTGTTCTTTTCAGTCCCTTCCAACCCAAACTAGAGGCTCAGAGGGGACCTCATTGCTCTCTACAACTGCCTGAAAGAAGGGTGTAGCCAGATGGGAGTCCATCTCTTTTCCAAGTAACAAGTGATAGAATAAGCAGAAATGGCTTCAGGTTGTGCCAGAAAAGGTTTAGATTGTATATAAGGAGGAAAATTATTCACATAAATAATGTCAGTAATGTCCACTGTCAAGCATCAGAACAGGCTCCCCAGGAAAGTGTTGCCATCCATGTAGTGTTTACAGATGGTTTAGTGATGGCCTTTGCAGGGCCAGTTTAACAGTTGGACATGATGATCTTAAAGGCCTTTTTTGATCTATATGATTCTACATGTGGGTCTTAGCAGGTGCTAAAGTCTGCCTTTAAAAAACATCAATGCTATTTATGAGAAAGGCATAACCAGGACTAGCCTTTGAGCTGTGAAACCCCTGTCAGGGAAGAGCTTTAACATGCAGGACAAGTTCTTGTTCATACAGTTATGGCATATCTTGGATGGGGAGGCCTGAATACCCTACAGTTTTGCTCTCAAGCATGAAGTCAAATTTCAGTTTTCCTTAACAGAAGCACTTGAAGTACAAAACTCATCAGGAGCTGGATAAGCCAAATCTACAATAGGATATCATCCCTTATCTCAAGTGTTGCTAACGCTACAAATTCTAGACCTTGCAGGAGAGAAAAGGATTCTGTCAATGCAGTCAGCTCTAACATTCTCTTAAAAATATGTTTTGATGTGCAGGGTACTGCAGGATAGCCTTTAATTATACTACTGTGCAACTTAAAAGTCGTGTTCTGAAAGATGGCCTGGAGCCACTAGAGCTTTCTCAGTTGTGAGATTTGAGCTATACCTCTAAGACATATAAATTGTACTATTTAAGAAAAAGCTAATAGAAAAGGACAAGTTGGGTTTTTTTTATGTTAGACCTTTCCTGCAATAAACTAGGCAATAATACAGAGCCAATGTATCATCATTCATCAGCCTCAGTTTGGTCCACAAATCATTCACAAACATCATGTCATATGCTAGGGGTGCCCTGGCTCAGATAACTACTACATTATATGAGAAATTAATCACTTTTTTTTTTCCCAAAACCATTGCATATAATGCTGAGTTTCTTTGCATTGCAGCACCTAGACTATTTTTATCACATCATTATTCATGAAAAATGTGAAATAAATAACTACTACTGTTCCCTGTTTCACAGAGCTGCTGTGGTGTGCCTGACTGTGATTTCAGCTCAGATAATTTGAAGCAGAGGTAGCAGAGGTGGGTTTTGGCCATGGTGTTTAAAAATACATTTACCAAAGTGTAGGTTACAAACCAAGATATAATTCTATTAAGTCAGGTTTGTAAAATAATCTCAAGTGGATAGTTCTGTGCAAAATGATGTCCTTGTTAGGTCTTACATATCATGTTTTACCTGCTCACCTACACACTTCATTTTCCCCTCTCTTTCTTTATGCTCTGCAGAGGTCTACTGTGCAAAGAGACTGAACTGCAACTTCTCTGTCTATACTACTACTAGTACTACTACTACCAGAAAAGGTGAGATGAAGGTCAAGCTGAATAAGAGGGCAAAGGGATTTATGCATACAAACACATACTCCTGCTTTTGACACCAGGCATACCAAGACAAAACTGAGGCAACTTAGTGGAGTTATTCTAGATTTGCACTTGAATGAGTACATAAATAAGTGAGCCTGGTAGATCCATTTGACTCCTTCTAATCCAGGAGATACTGGCTTTTAATCATGCATTGAAGATCACCAGTATATACCAACTCACTGTCCAGCTTTTTTTAAAAAAACCCAAACCATCAAAGATTTTTTAAAAAGGATTTTTAAAAAAGTCGGATTTCCTAATATAGATACTGCTATTTATTTTCAGAATATAAAGAAACATTACTTCACACTTCTGTACAAAAAAGGTTTTAAAAGCTAAGCTGCTTTTAAATAAACTACATGAATAATTGACGCACAAATATCAGCAGATATTTGCACAACAGTGTCTCAAAGCATAGTTTCAGATGTTTTAATAGTTCAGCTGTATTTATCAACTACTACTTTGTTGTGCAAGTCTGCATTTTAAGCCCCAGTGATCAGGGGTATCATCATAAGAAAACAGTTTATGTCTCTCTTTACTTACTATCAAAAGATGAACTGTGGATAGCTAGTAGAGATTACACATTATGTTTTGCCATCAGCATTTATGGTTCCCAGGGTCATCCTTATTGGTTTAAAGAGATATCACAATGGAAAATGCAGCACTATATCAACAGGAAAGAATGCAAATCTCAGTTGATCAATGGATCACATTAGTTGTTTGGAGATTGATAACAGCTCCAGCAATTCGGAAGATTCACAAGTATATCCATAAGGTCAAAATACAATTTAGGACTCGTTTTCTTGCAGTGGTGCTAGTGGGAAATGCCATTTCTATCACTCTGATTTACATCTTTAGTGGGCATGTCTTAATACAAAAAAATTGTTGCTGCTGTTGCTGGTTGCTGAAGCTTCTGCTAAAGCTTCCCTACAAAAACACACTTAATCTGAAAGCTGCAGTATTTCTTCTACTTTCAGCCCTTAATAGAGTGGAGGAATTCATTAAGTCATCTGAAAGCAATTTTCAATTATGAAAATACAATTTAAATAAGGGGAAGAGGAGTCTTTGAAGATGACAAAAGTAGGAAGTGATTGGCACACTCTGTTGTCAGCTGGAATCAATTTCACACTTACAGAAAAATACCTTCTCTAGGGTCGCTAGGGAAAGATCATCCATCAGCAGGGGGGAAACTGCAGGGAACCAGGAAAGGAGAGAGAAAGTAAATCCCTTCTCAGCAAAATATTCAGCAGGCTAAACACCCTTCCCCTTGACAAAATTAGGCATCTTTAATATAAGTACTGAATCTCATAGCTTGGGCACTCAAGGCAAAAGCTAAGGAATTACAGGAATATAATTATCTGTCCAAATTTGTGTTTTATTCAGGCACAATGCCATATGGCTTCACAAACAGCATTGTCTCAGCAAGCACAGCGAGGTATCCCTAAAGGTAGTTATAGCTGCTGAATAACACAACAAAAACATAAGTAGTGTTAATGCTTAAACATGCAGAGTTTCAAGCTAAGCTTTGCAGTCTGGTGTGGGTGTGAGAGCCAGCTGTTCTTTCCCCACAGTCAGGGATTCCTATGGTGCCAGTTCTTCCTGCGTCCTAGTCAAGATAAAAACATGATTAGAAATACTCTGACTCCCTGGTATGCCATGCATCCTTTGCAGTTTCCAGGCTGCTGTTGGGCTTCTACTAAACAGAAAATATCTCTTATGAAAATAGGAGAAGGTGTGATGATAAGTTTGTGCTACATCAAATGAGGCACTCTCTTTCTAGTAAAAAAACAGCATAGGTCTGAAGTCTCAAAAAAAACAAGCCCTGAAGTCAGTTTGTAGAGGGGCAGTGACTGACAATAACAGGTTCAAAAAGCAGGATTTCATTCTAAGTAAATACTGTGGAGTGGTGCATAGGAAAAATGACTGATATCTAGAGCAAGCAGATTACATACATGGGTAGAGGGGGAACATTCCCCTGATAGCACTGCTAACAAATCATTCCCTCCTCTGTGTTGCCTCTTTCAAACCTGCTCACACATATGTTCATGCACCAAGGCAGGATAATAATTTTGAAGAATCCTTTCAATGATTTTTACTACCTTAATGTAGTGAAGCCAGAACTGTTAAAACTACAATTGTACTGATTATAGACACTATTTAGGAGCACTGAGACATGCACAAGTACTTGGGAGACTCAGATACTAGGAAGAATTAATACGTTAAAGCCATGTACCTTTGAAAGTATATAAATGCAATAGAGATAACTGTGGAATTAATAACGGGAAATCAAAATAGTTGGAACAATTCTTCTCTTCTCTCTGCTATCTCTTCTCAAAACAACCCAGGCTGCATCTCTGGTACCTGGTGCTCGGCTTTGTATACGTTGTGTCACTGTGCTTGTTTCATTGTAGGCTAGGAATGTGGGCTAGTTCTTATTTATCATATTTATTTATCTCAGTCAGCAATAATGAAAGCACTTCTTAAACCCTGTGATATGAAGTTGCCCTGCCAGTGAAGGATTTAGCCTGAAGGAAATCATTACAAGAACTGGGCTTTCCTCTGGTCCCCACAGGTCATCTTTGGGCCACAGGCAATTCAGCAATTCAAGTTTCTTTTGAAGACTGGTGTTTTTGTATTTACCCAGATACTGAGAATACTACCTAGAAAAACACTTCCCTGAGTTCTTCATATGATGGCATTGTGAATACACTCTGCATGCAGAGGGGCCTGGAATAAGGATCTGTGAAGCCACACACTTTGCTGGGGAAACGTTGGGAGAGTGAGTCCACCAGGAGGAGTTACAGCCTGTCCTGCTTCTCCTTCCCACTGCTGTAGGCTCCAACCAACCAAAAGATCCCTGTTTTTTCTGGGAATATCTCTCATTTTCCCAGCACAGAAAGAAAAGACCACGGCCTACAACAGGAAGCTCTTGGCTCCTATGAAATCAGGGACATTTAGGTCCTCAAATAAGTTTTAAAAGAATCTCACCTAAATTGTCCTCAAAAAAAGAATTTGGATGTTTTTTTAAGAACTGTCATCAGGAGCTTAAAATCCCATTTCAGTTTCTGTAGCAGTTAGGGAGTGATTTATACAAGAAATGATAATGCTGTAGGGAGCATTTTGAAGTAAAGTGTCTGTGTACTATAATAGACTTTTGCAAAGATGAACTTCAAATATAAATCCTTATCATAGAGAAGATAAGTATTTATATCAATTCTTTCTCAGATGTCTAGGTGGTTAATAAATCCAGCTCTGTGGTATTAACATCAGGAGGTATTGATCCTTCTATTTTGGTAGCTATACATTTGCATTGATTTTTGTTTTTGCCCTTTTTGTTTGTGCACTTGTGACTCTTGCTAGGTGGGTCTGTTTGACTACCATTTAACAGTTTTCAAACAAAAAATTGTATCCAGAGTCTGTTCAAGATATGTTCATTTTAGAGTATTAATTAGATTGTATGAGTTGTTTTTTCTTGCAGTGCAGAGGATTACCTGGCATAAATTTATTAGTAAATTGTATTTATTTATTTCTTCTCTGTTGCACATAACTGTGAAAAATTGTAGTATAGCATCTGGTCTGCTAAAAGGTAGGAAAATGATAAGCTAAGCACTATACCATACCTTTAAGTCCTTTTTTTAATGTAGATAAACATGTGCTGCATAATGATAAGACATTATGGGAAATAATTGATCAATTAGACCATTTTTTTCCCCTCTGATTGAAACATATTTATATGTATGATATAGGCTTTGGGAATGATTATCACAGCAGTGAAAGTTATGCCACTTATGCAGATGATGTACTGCTGCAATCCTAAGCATTGCCATTGTGTCATGTAGCTCCAGGCTCTTATAAATGACTTTGAAATGATAAAATCACTGTTCTGGTGTATTACAGGAACTAAAATGAGACCCCAGTGGTTTCCATGCAAATCATCTCCTGTGAGAAATTTGTCAGTGTCAAAGTTAAGTCTGTTGAATTCAATGTCCTCCAAATGAAAGTTTCATTAAATGCTTTTTATTACACATAATGGCCTATTTTACAAGTGTCTAATCTAAAGATATAAGGAGCACCAAGGTACAAGAAAATATTTCTGGTCATAAACAGCCTGCTGATAACCACATTTTCTAATATATTCGTTTATAAGGAAATCTAGAATAAAAGTTGTGTTTCCTTGACACACAATGGATCACATTTCTAATAGTTTGTCATTTTTACAAGCAGAGACCTGCCATTGCCTCAAGAGAAATTCTTTTCTCCATGTACAAGCAAGGAGGATTTAGAAGATTCAACTGACAGGGACAAAAATTTGCATTGATGCAAATCTTTTGTTAAGAAGTATATTTAAGAGTGCTTCAGGATAGAGAAGTGA
Source organism: Parus major (assembly GCF_001522545.3). NCBI lineage: Eukaryota > Metazoa > Chordata > Aves > Passeriformes > Paridae > Parus > Parus major. The sequence goes on along the minus strand of NC_031768.1, from coordinate 79,303,391 downwards.
GATTTATGGAATGAAATTACAGATGTTTCCCCCATCTCCACTGGCAGTCAGATATACCCCATCCTGAAGCACATTTAACATCAACCTGTACAAACTGGCTAATTTATGATGGGTTCATGCAGGTGGATTGCAGTTAACTACAGGAAACATGAACTGTGACTGACATTTATGGTATATAGCTAAGGAAAACAGCAAAGAATTACCTTGTGTTGTTAACAGGTTGTGTGTTGTCTCACTCAACCTTCCCTCTCACATTAAACAATGAATACATGCATTGTTTCTCTATGCTATTTCCCTTTGGAGTGTGATTAACTTCCACAGGATAAGATGTTACTCAAAGTCTTCTGACTATATGTCACCCTTAAGACAGCCCTTTTGGTTTAAAGGCATTAAGTGTGCACATAAATTTTCATCCAGTCTCAGAGGTTTTCCAGGATTCTGAGGGTTCCTCCACCCTATTAGCTGTCACCTAGATTCAGTATACCTTGTCAGCTTATATGAAGTTTCTTATCTTTTTTTTTCCCCATATCTTTCAGTTCAGCACACCCCTTTCCTTCTTGTTTCCTGGAGTCCAGTCTGAGTGGATGATCCCAAGAAGGTCCACTCCAAATACTGTTCAGGATGACTTTTGATTGTTCTGATCCCCAGGATTACCTTCCCATCTGGTATTGTTTAATTTGTTTGCATTAGAAGAAGTTACCCCTAGCGTCTCTTAGATGATCCCCTGGCTCTTTTACAGGACCAGTTGATTCAATAGGACAAAATTAATGATCTTGTGACACGGAGAGGGAATGTGGAAGAGAAGATCAATAAAAATACATCAACACAAATTTTAAAACTGCTGCCAAGATTCAAGTGCTATTGATATTGGCTGGATATCTTTTGGACTGATATGCAAAATTAACTTATTGGATTCAGTAGAGGAGAACAGATTGAAATGATGTGTCCATTGATATCCCGAAGGCCAAACAGATGATTTAACAATTCGGTAAGATTTTAATAGATAAGAAGATATTTAACTTGATAAAAGTCTGTAGTCTCCAGATGATGCTTTACATATACACATATATTTTTATATATAATCATGTATCTGTAACACTATCAATTTTATTTGCATTTTATATATTATATACCCCAAGTTTCACCTCAAAGAATGAGCTGAAAAGAATATGCCTACCCACTTGTTCTCCTAGTTGCTGTAGCTTATATTGCAGCTCTTCACTTGTGTCCTAATCAGTAACTGAGATGATAAAAGATATCGCAGTTCCATAAGACACAGAGGACTCATTAGCCAAGGCACCATTTATATGTCTGGTGACATCCATTTATTTTAACAGCTCTGCCTATTGCTCACTGAAATGAAGTAAATGACTTAAAAAAAACAAAACAACAAATCAGTGGCAATTGTTTTTTAAGAAATCCTGCCTTAGCCAGCAAAAACATGATAGGAGTCAACTGTGTAGTTCTTTCTCTGGTCCCAACACAGTTCAAAGCTAAGCATCTCTTTCAAAACCAAGCATCTCTCTCTGATTTCCGACAGCGTACAGTGCAGCTATTCCCTCCTTCCATAAATCCTAGAAGAGTACTAATGTAAAACTTTACTGTGATCATAATTAATGGTCCTTCTTATTTCACCATCTCATTCAATCAATTATTTTATTACAGTAATGTGGTCATTATCTTTTATGAGTGGTATTTATTAAATACAAATTAAAGTGGCACAGTAAATCTTATATGCTCACCTTTCCTATGCTTACTTTTACAGTGATGTGTGAAAATGTTGAAAGCTGTTTTGTATCACTATTTTATCTTTTGAAACTCTAATGAGAAAATAACTTTTTTTAGCCATATTTTTAAGAGGAAACACATGCACAAAACAAGATTGTTGTAGAGAAATCAGAGACTACAAACCAACCCACCTGGCAGGCAGAAAGAAGCTGGCTGAACAAATATATTGGATCATATGAGTTTGCAGAGCAGTTAACATGCACCAAATGCTTGTTGGAATCTGTACATATACACTGTGTCATCCTGCCACTGGCTGCTACACAGCCTTAAGCTCATTATCTTTTCTAAATTGCATCTTCTAATTCACCCTTTATGCCCTTATACCTACTAACGAGATAACACTAGGTCTGCCTGACTCACGGTCTGGGGGAAGTGTGTACCACCCACATACCTTTCCTTAAGTCAACACATGAGGACAGCAATATTTAAAATAGAACCTTTTAATTTAGCTTGGCATTACATACTGCTCTGCTCTTAAAATATAACTGCAAAAATGGTGTTATGGAACTCCACATTTGCCATCTCTTGATGGCTTCTATGTCTAATGAGATCAGATGATTGTCATAAACAACAATTCTGCAAAATTCACCTGGGAACCAAAAGTCAAGCATCTTTTTTTCTGGCCCATGCATTATGACCAAAGATATGGATAAGGACAGAGTTAGCAATTCTCTCAGAAGTAAGAACAAAAAAACTTGAAGGGGTGCCCATAACTGCTAAGCCTGTTCTCTCGTGTTGACTGGATGGAATATCATGCAATGCTTTCCAAAAATGGATGTTCCAGAATCCTACTGTTATGATCAGGAGGGGTATTTCAGAGAGAATTCCAGCCAAAATGTATTTATGACCAGGTTAAAACAATTTGTTCTTGTGTTAACCTTGTCGTCTGTTTCATATAAGCATTTCATTTTCCAGGTGCTGAGCAGAGCATGACTCCCCTGTATCACAAGCCAAGATCCAAACCCAGGCTTTGGCTGTTTGACCCTTCTTACCAATGCTTTTTGGGTCCAATTAGCACACAGTCAAGCACAGGCCCAGTTGGGAGGCAACAGCTAACAGCTGAAAAACAATAAGGAACAGATTTTTAAATTACCACATGGAAATAATTTACCTCCTCCCTGCTGAGATCAGCATCTGATTCAATGAGTAGTTCTCTCTTACTGTTATGGCCTAAATTAACTCTTGTGACTTTGTCCTGAAACAAATTTAGTATTAGCCAGAAGGAAGAAAAGCACAGCTCCACCCATCATACAGAATCCCACTGTAACAGCATTCATGGTAAGCAAATGAGGAATAAGGACATAGCTGTGTATGTAGTGAAACAAAGAAAAAATCATCCCAGAGGAAAGGCTTTGCAGTGCTCATATTGTCATCTGCAGTCTTCTGTGCTCACCTTTCTTGTCTCGATCCCTCAATCCCTGGAAAGGTGATGGAGCACCATCCCTAACCACACCTGGAGTGATGTGTCCAGTTCTGGGCTCCTCAACACAAAAGAGACAAGGAGTTCCTTTAGCAGATCCAGCAGACCATGGATCTTCCCTTCACATGCTAGGATGGCCTTGCATGTGAAGGGAGGTTGGACCAGGTGACCCACTGTGGTCCATTCCCACCTAACATATTCTGTGATTCTGATAAAGTATAAAAAGTAGCTTTAGTACAGCATTCCACAATAACACAACTGTATTTTAAATTAGGAGGGTGTTTCTTCCTCAGTGTGTTACATTTGCAGATCACTTTCATCCTGGAATTAGATAATGTACCTAGCTTTTTCTATCTCTATTTCATATTTCCTCCTATCAATCTCTGAACATCTAATGTGATCCATTGATCAACTGAGATTTGCATTCTTTCCTGTTGATATAGTGCTGCATTTTCCATTGTGATATCTCTTTAAACAGATAAGGATGACCCTGGGAAGCATAAATGCTGATGGCAAAACATAATTTGTAATCTCTATTAGCTATCCACAGTTCATCTTTTGATAGTAAGTAAAGAGAGACATAAACTCTTTTCTTATGATGACACCCCTGATCACTGGGGCTTAAAATGCAGACTTGTACAAAAATGGACTTTTGGCAAAATGTTATTTTTCTAGACCTCAGCTTCCTTGTGCCCTTCCTTGTTTACTCTAATCTACAGGTCTTCTTTCTCTTTATGTCCTGCATCTTGGTTATTCTTTTGGGGTATAAAAGCATAACCCTTTTTTGGACTTGATCTAACCACAGTCTAACCCAACAATGGCAGTTAGATCCTTTGCAAATGTCTTGGGGTTCTGCTTATGTGTGAGTGTCTCCTTTTCTCATTTAGTATATCAAGCCTAAAGATATTTGGTTATATAGCTTTGGATCACATGTGGCTTACAGCCCATCAGCCTGGACTGAGGACTGGGGAAGCTGTCCTTTTGCTGTAAAAAGCTGATTCAGGCAGGCTCTATGATGGATAGGTTTGTAGCATCAGTAAATTTCACCTATGCAATTGATTCTAAAAGCAATGTGTGTGGGAGTCCAAGGTGGTCTTTCTGCAGACTGGTAATTCCCTCTTGAAAGAATCAATTAGCTTGTTTTCTTTATTCTAGATATTCCCCACCTTCTAGATCTTGTACTGATTCCCATTTTATCTAGCTTAACTAATAATGTCCCATGTGGGACTATATTAAATGATTTACTGAACTCCAAGTAGATTAGATCTTTTGTTTATAAGATCAGTTAGCTTATCAGGGAGAGCTATCATACTAGTCAGGCACAGGCAATGTTTGCTAAACTGTCCCATTTTCCTTATTTATCACTTCTCATTATTTAACTGATTTTTGTTTGTTGGTATTTAAGAGCATTGCAGCCCTTAGCTCAGCAGTTCAGCATTTATCCACATGCTGTATGAGCTACACCTGTTTTGTTCCAGTAATAAAAATGTTCCTTAGATTTCACAAATCTAGTTAAAACTCCCTGCTGCTAGACTTGTAACGCTGGGCCAGATGTGGGTTATCTGGTCCTTCAAGATTGTGATAGCATTGCACTTTTTAAGTGTTTCTTCTACACAGCTATTTATTATTTCCATAGCACCACTGGTCATCCTGCCTTTGTTCTTTTCATTCAAGACCATTATTGTTCCATTATCTTTATTGGAAATTCAAGCAATTCTGTTTTGGTGTCATCACAAGATTGTCTGAATCTCTAGCAATACAGATTGCAGATGGCTGCAACCTTTTAGGACCGCTGTCCTTTTATTCATGTGACAGTAGAAAATGTTTCTCCATTTGTTCCAGTTTCATTACAGATAAGTGAATCCAGATCTGCAAAGCAAGCAGGAGTTCACAGGGCTGAGGATGATATTATTGTGAGTTAAAAAAATCTGAAAACTTGATAACTGCAGGGCAAAGACTCCTCACAGAAACCGTGTTGCTTTTGCTGTCATGTCTCATTATTACATTAAGCTGATGTCTTTGCGCTGCAAACAGATACAGAGTCAGCTGTATATCAGACACACATACAGAGTCAGCAGCATAGTGATGTTGATTAGAACATAATAAAACATCAGGGAAAAGGCATTAGAGAGAAAAGCAGCAGGCAAAATTTGGATAAGAAACTAGAGATTTAATTCTGTATATGACATAAAGCAGGTCCATGGCAGAACCAGCAACAGAGGTTGGGCTGCCAATACAAGTTCAGGCTCACCACTTCACAGTACTGCTTCTTTGAGTCTGCTATATCAGTCTTGGCTAAAACTTATAGAGGACAGAGGCATGAAGGCAGAGTATGTATAAAGGCAGTGCTGTCAGAGAACCTCTCCTGATTTGTACACCATGAAATGACGTGTACTGAGGGCTTTGCATATGTCTGTGTCAGTGGTCATGGTGGCAAGAGGCAGTGATACATTCCTGGATGGAGCAGAACAGCATGAAAAGCTTTCCCTCCTTAGTTTCATAGTCATTGACACTCACCCAACTGCCCCTGTGCTCGTCTCTTCTGGTGCCCAAACCACAAAGCCATGATTATTTGGTTTATGCATAGCTTATGCTCAGACCTTCCTAGTTTCTCTGCACTGTTATCAAAGCTAACTGAAAGCACCTAGGCTGCAGGCTTTTGTTGTGGCCTTTAGATATAATTTGAAGATGTGATGGATTTTGTTTGTTTGTTCCCTATAAAGCTTAATCTGTCTGTGCTGTTGCTGCTGACCCAACCCCCTCCTTAGTGCAGGAATCCCTGAGTGGCACAGCACTCTCTGATCTTTCTCAGAGGGCTTGTATTTCTCCCATGGAATGATGCTCTTACTAATAAACATGAGACTTAATTTGAACTTCAAATACTAGGAAAAGAAACCATTCCCAGACTGTAAAAGCAAGAGAGGATTAAACAGGACAGTATCCTAATGGAGCAGAGGCAGACCTCAGTAATTAGAGAGACGCAAGGCCTCGGGTGTCACAGCACAACAGAACAGCATCTCCAGAGGTTGCTTCCCCACACAAAATAAGATGAAGTGTTAATAAAAAATGCGAGGCTTAATTAGGATCACAAATACTGGGAGAAGAAATCAACTCCCAGGCTGTATAATTATAAAAACATTAGAAACTCAAATACTTAAAAAGTAACAGAAATTGTGGGGTGTTTTTTCTGGACTTGCATGGACACAATATACTGTCCATAAGTGCAGGAGCCCAAATGATTTTTTGGCTTATTTGACACTGTCTTGGTTGGGGCTAAATGAAGAGCTTTCAATTATGGTAATGTTTCTCCTCAGCTCAAAGGACAGAACCCGGCTCCTGTAGCCCACTCATCAGCATGTGTGTGTCACTGGGGGGCAATAACCTTTATAGCAAAGTCAGTCTTTCTGAAAAGTGGAAAATAACGTGTCTAAAAACCAAACCCTGCCTAAGCCTCAGGTTTTTATTGCAAAATATCTTCTCATGTTTTCACCAATTTCTGCCAGTCTGGGAGAAAATCAAAACAAATTTGCAGAGATTTTTGTTAGCCTGAAAAACTTCAAAGAGAACAGTACATAGGAATTCTAGAAGAGAAGAACCTATGAGGTCAAATTCAAGGCTGATACTTGCAGTGAGGAAATGAACATTATAAATAATGCAGGCATTGATCTATATGTCACTAACAGTTAAGCTTGTTTCTCAAAAAGGACTTGTATTTCTAACTCACAAGTGTATTCAAAGCAGTTTTAGAGCAATTTTGTTGCTTTTCTCCATCTGCATCTGAGAAGCCATGGGATGTTAAGGAAGCCTTTTGTAAGCAGAAATAGCAAAAGCTTCAAGTGACATAAGCATACAAAGGAGTCATATTGGGTCAGAACAAAGACTCATCTGAATTGTATTTTTTTTCCCTGCTAATAGGCCTATTAGGATTGTCTCAATGTGAATACAATAGGGAAAAATACAAAAACATAGCAGGTAGGGGATGATCCTGCTCCAGTAAATTCTACCAGTCCTGATAAGGACTCATTATTTATCTTTTAAAAACATCATGCTTGAAACTCTTTTTTGAGAAATTGTAAATTTTGTTTTGGCTTTCACATTATCCCATGGCAGTGCTATTGACATTTTAATTGCACTTCATGGACAAAAAAGACAAAAAATCACATTTTGTTTAAACATGTTGTCTCTCACCACTTTGTATGGTTCTCTTCTTGTATTCAAGGCAATAATAACCGCTCCCTAGTTACAGTCACAATTCTATTCTAATTAAAGATTATAATTGAATAATTTATATTTTAGCTTTTTGGGTTTAAGTTGTAGTGTATTTATTCTGTCCTGGCATGAGATAACCAAAACTGTGTGGTATGATGCCAATATAGAAAAATCTCTTTGAAGTGACCAGATAAACAGCAAGTTCTGCTTGGGCTCTGACATTAGCCAAGGCTGGAGACTGAGTACTGGTCAAAAGCTGGGATTTCAAATAGTGCTTATGGCCTACCCCATCTGAGACCATTTATGATTCTTTCCTCCCTTTTGTGTTAGCAAAGGGGAGAAATTGAGTGATAATACTTGAAAATCCAACTCTTCCCCTAAGGTTTTTATGGGAAGCCACTGAGATAAAATGAATCATTCTAAAGGTACTTATAATTTTAATTTCCCATGACACAGTTATTGAGTTTGAATACACAGTTCATTGCTCATACTAGTGCTAGCTTCACAGAGTATTTGAAAAATTTCACAAAAGGGGTAAATTCATTGCCTAGAGAGTTAAGAAAGTTCTTGAACCAAAACTATTTACCAAACAAGAAGAATACACTGACAACTTTGGAGAATTATGTGAATAATCTTCGCAGGATAATTAATGCAATGTTATCACACCAATATTTTTCAGACCTGCTATCACAATGGGCCATAAAATCTTGTTGCTGCCTACTGTAGGGCTTTAGCAACCTGAAGCACATTAGTGTGCTTCCTGAGGGTTATTTTAGGCCAATCTCAAACTGTGGATACTTCAAAAGTGACCAAAACTTTTGGCCATGATGACATGGATTATTTTGCCTCCTTGATTATTCCACTGGGATTACTTCATGGTGAATTCATCAGCCCTGACCATCCAAAACCATTGGCTATGTGTTATAAGTCAGCAGCCAACTGTTTCAAACATGGTGAAGGAAACGTTCCTCAGCCCATCACTGTTTTTTTAACTGTAATTCCAAAGATACCTGAGTTGATGAGACCAAAGTCACATCACTCCAGTGTTGTCTTAAAGCACTCTTGTTCTAGGATCTTCACAGAGAAAAGCTAGTCAAAGTAATGGGACAATGCCATATTTAGAAGTAACAAATATCCCTCTTTTGTTGTTGTTACTGTTTTCTGTAGTGGACGTTTTCTCTCAAATTATTCTTAATGGAAGCAAAATTGATGGAAATGAGATCATTAAGTCAATCTATTTGCAGTTAAGTTTGTAAGAGAGAATATATCACAAAGGATAAGGTAAGTGCCATATTAGAGGCATAAGCTGCAAATAAGCATTGACCAGCATCAGTTTTAAATTACAAATAGAATCAGCGCTTGTATTTCAGATTATTCTTGAGGTAAAAGTTCCAAAAGTGCCACATTTCAAAATTGTCAAGGCACCCAGTTGTGCAGACAGGAGCGTACTGGAAGTATACTGGACTTTTTAAAAAGCGTTAATTATGAAATAAATATGCTTAAATAGTAATAGTAATAGTAATAATAGTAATAGTAATAGTAATAATAATAATAATAATAATAATAATAATAATAATAATAATAATAATAATAATAATAATAATAAAAGTAAATTATTCTGCTTCTTACATACCCTCCATACCCCGTCCTCTCTGTGGAAGTGGGGAGGAGGGGTCATGCCTTGTCTTAGCTCCATGTGTTGATTTATGCAAAATATGGCCTTAATGAGAACAAGGCGTGTGTGAAGTTTGAATATAGTTCATCAGATGAGGTAACCCCCATGGGAATTTTCTGACTATTTAATACATGTGAAAACTGCAGTCTGTTTCGTGTTCCCTGGAACATTACCTCAGATTTGTGTTAATTTGTCTGCTGATATAAATTATCAAAGAAACTTCCCTTTTGTGAAGGTACACTGAGACTCTCCTATGAAAGACAGAGATCCAAAAATAATTTGATGCTTGATTACCCTGATAAACATCAAAAACCTTTGAAAGCTACCTTCAAAGTACTGAAATCCTGACAATATTAGGAGCACTGTCTGCCTGCATGGCTTGCTTCCAGGTGCACTATCTCGCATGTGTCTTCTGCTGAACCTCCCACTTGTCAAAGGCCCTTACCAACATCTTCGTGATTCAAAGGGTGCTCAAGTCTCTCTTCTGCTTTCAAAGTTTTGTAAAGATTCTGCACTAGCAAAAAGTAACCCAAGAAATGTCTAAAGCTCCCTAGTGAGAGATGTGACTACCTCCTCAGACAAACCAAAACCTTTGAGAGAAGGCAGTTCTGTATATTTCTTATTATCAACTGATTGTCAGGGTTTGTTTAAGTCCCTCAGCTGGTTTTGCACAGGGCAGAGGAGTGTTGTCACCTCTAGGTAAAGCTGCTCTGCAGGTGGCAGGTCTTGCACCCCAGCTGTGTTGGCTGACTATAGCAAGTGGGTCCAGCAGTCTAATGGAAGAATTCAGACAGTAATGGATGCTTCCCTACACAGAACAAAGCTAAAAATGCCTTTGAAGTACTGCCTCTAACCCAGGATGTTTGGCCTCCTCGGAGTCGAAAGCCTGTTTCTCTAGAATGATTTGAAACACCTACATTTAAGCTTTTGAGAATTGTCCCCTGCACAGCACTCTATATTTGGAAAGGCATTCCAAATTCATTATTATTCTTATATTCAAGCTAATCTTTGTATTTAGGTGCATGTTAGGTTTGTTTATCAGAAATTTCAAACCCCTTGACACTAAGTGTGCTGTGCTTCTCTGTCAGGAGAAGATAGAGGTTTACCAATTCAGAGTGGAGGAAAATTCGGTTTTTCTTTATTTCTAGCAATAGTTTTATTTTTAAAACATAGTGAAATGTAACTAAATGTAAACAATTGTTTCCTTTTCACTTGAAAATTATATAAATCTAAAAGCCATTGAACTATTAAAGGATCTATGCATGACTGATGTGAATTATATTAAGGGCAATACACTGAATTTGCTTTTTATGACCCAGATATCACATGTACAGGCAAAGATTAGCGACTGAAGCTAAACATTTCCAAACGTAAATAAGGTAATGAATGAAATCACATGTTTTCACCTTTTTGACTGTTACCATGAATATTCTAGCATCAATGCTCCAAACAGAAAATGTTGTACTTTGGTACATTATGTGCAGTGTTTCTGGGGGCAAGAATTATGTTATTTTGTTTCTTTATCCAGAAAATTTGTCTAAATAGACAAAGAAGTGAAGATAGGGCCATTTTAACCAGGTTCTCTACAGAATGAAAACCTGTGTGCGAAGCACTTGGCAGAAGCAGTGGGATAGAAACAGAGAGAAAGAGTTTAATAAGACTGCCTGCTAGAGATGTATAATTGCTATAATACAGAGACTTTTGGGAAACATGGAGGCCAAAATCTGAGCTGTACAGTCATATTATGAGGCAGTTTAAAATAACAGCATGACCACTCCTAAATATAGAAAGAAAAATTCTATTTCCTTGGGATGCAGCCATGCTTTTGGCCTTTGTATTGCAAAACGATTTTGAAAAAGCCATGAACTTGGGAGACTCTATGTGCTGTGGATTAGCTGTTACTCTGTCTTATTACAAAGAAAGCCAATGAGGGTGTTTTTTAACCACGCATTGTTGAAGTCAGCAGGAGATTTATCATTCATTTGTGTAGAACTGAAAATGTTTTAGGCCAACATTAAGTACTTTCAAAATCCCACACTTGTTTATGTTTTGAATCAAATGAGTAACTTTACAAATATGTTTCTGTTATATCCTTCCCCCCACACACAGACCCTCTGGAAGCAGGAAGAATAAAAACTGACACTGTTTTGGTGTAGCCACCAAACAATGGGGATTCTCAGTATTCTCTAGTCATAAAATTCTGGATACATTGAGGACATATTAAATTATTTATGCACTGTAGGGGTGTGAACTTAGCATTTAAGAAGGAGGGTTAATTAAAATGAATATAAGAAAATTAAAGCCTCCAGATTCTTTCTCAGCAATCAATAAATGAAATTAAATTGACATATTAATGAGTAGGAAAACTGCACAGACAATACGCATCAACCACCTCAGATTAAAAAATAAAAAGTCAAAAAACATTTAAATCTCACTTCTGTTTCTTCTCTGGAAATGTTGTACTGGTGGTTTAGATTGCTTTTCCAATGCTGACATGAAGAAAAAGATTAAATACATGAATCAGAGACTGTGCTTATTCAATTGTAAGATAATATAGGGAAGAAATTACATAGATTTGCAGAAATTCCTACCAGAAACACCCTAAACACAGTGGGGCTTTATTGTATCTGACAATGTACACACATATTCTAAATGCTCTGAATGTTTTCTACTAGAAGAGCTGTCCTACTTAAACACATAGCTTTATGGTTAAGTAAACAGGATTGCCTCATTTAAGACAATGACTTTCAGCCTGTGTTACCCCACACTTATGGAAACTGCTGACTTCTAAAGTGACTTCAGAGAACAGCAAAGAAATGTGAGATCATAGATGCTATTTGTATTTGTCTCAGAGGTGGTATTTCTGAAAACACTATAAATGACAGAAGCCAGAAACCAATTTAAGAACTGTGTAAAGGATTTTCTATGCTGGAATCAAATTGCTTAGCAACTTGATGAATTAACCCTCATCTGCCAATAACTGATATAGTGACACTTGTTATTTGCACTGTTTCTATAAACATATGTGTGCTATTTTGTGGCCAGTATAGTAGACATGGGCTAGACATGTTCATTTCTGTGTGAAATACCCAAGGACTTGTAGTAGCAAGCTGTTACTGAAGCTTTACATTTACCTGGACTACAAGATGAAATGTACATTTATAGGGCAAGAAAGAATATTCACATATATTATAAGCTTTTTTTTTTAGAACTAATCAACAAGCTTTTGAACCTGGGAGAAGCATCAATTTCAAGGTGAAATTAAGTCAAACTGTGATTAGGAACTTCTTTGTTCATCTTTTCCATTGCCGGCTTCTTGATTGCTTTGCTTGTTTCCCAGAAGCAACTGTACCTGCTGAGTGTTGAAATCAGATAACTGTCCTAATTCTCAAGGACTGAAATTCTCAAGTGGAATTGCTGTGTTTCAACAAACAGCTTTAAGTGTCTGGGCAGAAGGATCAGAGCTACCATTCACCCATTTTTTATGTATTTGCGCTATACAAACATATATTGTAGACAAACTTCATTGTCCAAGGAAAAGAGATTCATCTGAGTGAATTTAGATATTTAGAGTTCAATGATCTACGTCTTCACTTATCATCTAAAGTAATTTTAATCAGTGCAGAAAAAGACAATTCTGCAGAACAATTTGCCATACGCTGGTCTATGTGCTTAAAGAGGAGCAGGGGAATTTTACCCTAAAGACCCTATTACTCACTTTGAGGTTAAAAGGGTGCCAGGGTGATTCTCAAATACATCTTACCCTCACTGTAATATGGCTTGCACAGAAAGCAGAGAAGGGATGGAAATTTATATGCAAGTATATAAATAATTCTAAATGTAGTTACTAATATCCAATAATAAGGAGAGCTACAAGTA